>NC_044981.1:134760238-135067763 GCF_008728515.1 Papio anubis
ACATATATATGTATACACACACACACACACACACGCCCACACACCCACAAATACAAATTAAGTAATCAAGATAGTTTTGAAATTTTGATACATAATTCAGTGAAGAAAAAAAGAGCAGTATAATGTGATTTTTAGTGAGTTTCCTGAGTAAAACTAATTTTGAAAGGATTTCAGATAAATCTTCACTGAGTTGATGTTTCAGCTGAGACTTAAATGAGAAAAAAAAAAAAAAAAATTAGCCTGTCATATAAGTTGCCAGAAGAGCTTACCAAGGAGAAGGAACAGCAGATGCAAAGGACTTGATATAGGAACAAACTTTGGATATTCAAGGAATAAAGAGGATCATGAAGGCCTGGTAAACCATGATAGAGAACTTATATTTTAAGTGTGAAGGAGAGCCACTGGAGCATATAAACAGGGAATCATGATTTGATTTGTGCTTTTAAGGATCACTCTGGATACTCCACGGAGAAGAGATTGTAAGCTCGTCAGAGTGTATTTAGAGCACATACTACTACAATGGTGGCTAGGACTAAGGGAGTGGCAGTGGCGTGAGAGAGAAATGGGCGTATTTAATACTTTTAGATACAGATACATAGTACTTGTTGATAGATTAAATGTAATGTAGGAAGGAAAGTAAAATGAAGAATGATAGGTTTTTCTCATGTACGACTCAGTGGATGCGTTTGCTATTTCATTTGGTTTTGTGACATTGTGCAAAAAATAAGCTGTTTGAAATCTAAGTAAGTTGAAATCTATGAGTTCTTTCATGGATAGGATGAGGATTGAAAATGTTGGATTTGATATAGTATCAAAATCAATAGTCATTAGAAAATAGAATTATTGAATTTTCAAATTTGAGTTACTTAGCATTATATATTCCAAATATTTTCCTAGTGTCTTTTGCAGGCGTTTCATGGACTTCAAGAGCATTTGCCCTACTTTTGTAATAAACTATTTTTAAAATTAAAAACAATGCTTAAATATACAAATGTGTCATATACAGAATACTAACAAATATGTTCCCTTAAATTTTGCCATAAAGTTTCTTTATTCCTAAACAGATGTAAAAAAAAAAAAAAAAAAAAAAAAAGTTTTTTTTTCTTCTCACTCTGTTATACATATAACTTGAAACTACAATGTCAGTTACTAAGATGATAGTATGTAATATATTTAGATTCCATATATTGATAACATGCAACCAAATCAAATATTAAATAGTTTCTATAATATCACAGCTATCGTTCTCTTTTTTTGCCCCCTCAAGCAACAAAATGTGTTATTTTTAACCCTATGCAAGCATCTTTCTTAACCCTTGGTTTCAAATTTAGAACACTTCTTTTCACTGATTGGCTTTATAGTAGGAAATGCAAATGGCATTGGTCATAAGTAAGTTTAAACTTATAAACTTATTAATAAAATAGTTATACTCCATTTAGTATTTATTTTTCAAAATGATTTCATACTAAAAGTTTGGATTCCCTGACCTAAGTCAATGCCCTCTTGCTATGGATGAGAAGACTGATGTTTATTGATGATTTGATTTCTGAGGCAGGACAGACAGTTGAAAGTATAGGAACAGAAATCAATTCCCTGTACTTTTTTCAGTGCACTACATTTATTTCACATTGTCCATGTAGAATCATCAGTTAAAACTCATATATGTTCAACCTCTATTTTCGTATCAAGAGTAATATGAGTATCTAAGTACCAGAGGTCTATCATAATAATTTCTCTAATGTGATTAAAGAACAAGCCAGATATTTTTATTTGATAGAGTATACTGATAGCATCGAACTGAGGATGTCATTTGTTTATTAGGGAGAATTTTATAATTTAGAGTTTTGTTCAAATAATATCAACGGTAAAGTCTGAATTACTTATTGCCTTTAATTCTAGGAATGTTGCATTGAGTGACTAATGAAACAGAAATAACTACTACCCATGTAAGATCTTCATATACATTTATGTCAGAGCAAAGATGGCAAAATACTTGATGAGATTATCCTCCATCACAACCTTTATTTTAATGCTGTCAATCAAAACTAAGCCAGTTAACATTTCTACAGAATCATATTGTATCAAATAGATAAGTTATTTGTAATAATGATAATTCTTGGTTGGGGCTTCTGTGATAGGCTAAATAATGTCCTACCACAAAGATGTCTACATCTAATCCTCAGATGCTGTAAAGATGTTAAGTTCCATGGAAAAAGAGAATTCCCAGTTGTGATTAAGTTAAGGATCTTGAGATGGAAAAGTTATTCTGCATTTTCCAGGTAGAATGAGTGTAATCACAAGAGTGCTGATACATGTGAGGTAGCAGAATCAACAGCAGAGAAGAGATGTGATGACAGAAGCAAAAGTGGGAATGACCTGCTTTGAAGAAGATTGGGGCCATAAGCCAAGGAATGCAGGCAGCTTCTAGAAAGTGGAAAAATCAAGACAACAGATTTTCTCCCTTGAGTCTGTAGAAAAACAAAGCCCTGCCAACACCTTGATTTTAGTCCCATAAGACTCATTTACGACTTCTCTTTATGTATCTCTCAGATATATAAAATGATGAATTTGTGTTGTTTTAACCCATAAATTTGCTGTAACTTGTCATAGCACTTATGCCTAATGAATACAAATTCTGGCACCTGCAAATGTGGTCTTACTGTAATTGATATCTAAAAACATGAAAATGACTTTGGAATCAGACAGTGGGCAGAAGCTTGGAAAAATTTTGAGGCACATGATACACAGCCTAGGTTGCCTTCAACAGAATGTTAGAAATATGAATGTTAAAGTCTGTGTGGCAAAGATGCAGAAGAAAATAAAGAACATATTGAAACCTGAGGAGAGGGTATTCTTGTTAGGTGGCAGAAATTTAGCTGAATTGTGCAGTTCTGGGGAAAGCCAAATTTATAAATTATGAATTTGTATATGAGGTAAGGCGATTTCCAAGCAATGTTGAAGGTGTAAACTTTCCAGACACACACACAAATGTATATTACATATACATACTTTTATAAAACTATATATATAGCTATATACACACAGACATTAATACACAAATGTGTATTACATATATACCCACTTTTATAAAACTATAGACATATAAAACTGTATATATACACATACACATTCACACATATACACACACATATATACACACATATATATTATATATAATTTGTTGATACTATCTTTATGTAGTGGCAGTTCAACCTTCACTTTGATTATGAAGCAGGCAAATGCTACAGAAAAGTCTTAAGTATTTCTATCCTTAGCAATTAAAAACAGGCCTGTATACTGAATCTCTATATGAAAAGGATTACATTAGTTTTATTGCAATATTATGGTGACATGATTTCTGCCTCTCTTTTTTCTATATTTATCCAGTTGCAGGAAAAAGTATTAAAATCCAGTTTGGCCTCACTGAAGCACATTTGCAGAGTGTTATAGAGCATTGGTTTATGATTATTGCCATATAATAGACAAAGTATTCTTTATCCTCTATCAGTTTAGTGACTGAAATTATGAATTCTATTCAGTTTTTAATGAAATGTGGATTACTTCAAAGATTATCTATCTGATTTAATAAATGCATTAGAGTAGAAAGTTAATTGGATCTTTCTTGAATGAATGGTGACCACCATGTGTGATTGATGGGAGTGAAAGATAGAATATTATATTCTTTGAGTTTGTTTTATGTGTTTAAAACTTTTAGATTAGAAAATTAATTTTTGTGTGATCAGTTTTCTCAAAAAAATTATGTAACTCCTATTGAAGTTACAAAAATCATGGATAAATTTTAATTCATTTTAAAATAAAAATATCTTAAATTTTGTAAAAATGGGTTATAAAAAATGCCACATACTGGAACACATGTTTAGTTTATTGTGTTTTTAGTTTGCAGGCAGAGAAAATGAATTTTACTCCAAACATCTGCATAGTTCTAGATTTGTCACCTACTGTTTTTGACACAGATCTCAACTGAGCTTCTAATTTTGGAATCTTGCTCCAGTTCTTGTATTTCCTGTTCAGTATTCAAGAGCTCATTCTGTATTAACTGGTAAAGAGGTTATCATTTCGGCTTGGTTTATATAGACACTCTATATTCTTCATTGTTTAACAAAATGTAGAGATTCAGGTGCTTGCAAATATGATGGTAGAGGTGACAAAGTGATCCTCATCACATTTTGTATATCGTTAGTAATGGCAGTAAGAGGTTTACAGTATGAGTATTACTAACCCTTATGGACAAATACAGATTATCTTTTAGTTAACAATGTTACTCTTCCTGAGCGATGTTCATGTGTGCAGGTGTGCCTTCCATATTTTCAATTCAGACAATGTTGTAATTGCTGACTGCAGCTGTTATTTACAGCACCTGGCTTTGCATCTGTGCCTCTTACAATTCCAATCTTGCCCTTTGTTTGAGGATAATTCCCAGTTCTTGTATACCTCCTGCTATTTGCTGCTATTTCCCAGGTGAAAACCCAACTGGGCTATGCTTCTAAGGTAGGGATAGTTTCAGTGTCCTAGTAAATCTTTCCTCTGTTCACCCTGATGACCATCATCTTGGTTTCGACTCTTTTATTTAAAAAAAAAAAAGACTGCTTTGTATTATGCAGCTATCATTTTTCTGACAAGTTCAGCCACTGTGGAGACAGTGTGAAGTAAATGTGACTCATTGTTGGTGGTCTAGCAATGTCTAAAGACTAGAGCAAATAAAATGTTAGTAAAGAGAAGGAAAACAGAGGATAAAAATTAAAGTTCCTAAGAAGTATGTAGCTAAAATTTCGCCTTATCTAATTGAGGCAATTTTCTCTTGACTTTGCCAGCACAACACTTCTTAGCAATGGTAATAACAACAACCACCTTATTAATTTGCTTTTTTTAAATTTAGAGTTCACATCATCATGGTAACAACAGCAATCCCTTGAATATATCTTTGTTAGTTGCTTAATTTCCTACACCTAACTCTTCCACCAGCTGCTAAATATTGGGACACTTGGTCATGCATTCAGAAAGTATTATGTGCTTCCTGTCTGTAAGGCACTAAATCAGATATTGTGCTCCAAATAAGAGGGTCGTAGGAGGGAAGGCATCCCACCTGTATGCAGTTACTACGCAGAGCAGGTTTGGGATAAAAATAGACATTGGCCACATCTTTGTTAAATCATGAGCTGTGACCCTTCTTGTGACAGTTCCCCAGCTCTGCCAAGATATGTTCTTTGGAAGAAGTTGCTTCACTTTTCGTTTGGGTAGAATATATACAGTCCAAGTTATAGATTCCCTATAACTTAGAATTTACTAACACTTCCTTTAAACAAGTATATGATTATCCAAAATGTATCTAGGCTGTTTTGATTCCAGTTTTATAAAACAAATCACTAATCCAATGTTGTGTTTTAAATAGAAACTTTTCTGTTTGTAATTTCAGTTGGCATTCATTATATATTTACTTAATGTGGGCATCTCTTTTCAGACTTATTTATGGTCGTAGACCCTATCTATATTTCTACATCTACCTGAATATAGAAAAATACACTGTTTTTAAAATTGTTATCATCCTAAAATAGTGGTCTGAAGCTTGCAT
Organism: Papio anubis; assembly: GCF_008728515.1. NCBI lineage: Eukaryota > Metazoa > Chordata > Mammalia > Primates > Cercopithecidae > Papio > Papio anubis. The sequence continues at coordinate 134,765,829 of NC_044981.1, forward strand.
TTTTGAACTTAAAATAGTGTCTTTAACTTATTTTCAAGTATGAAATTATGAGCATTCCATAGCATGAGTGTATGTTTAATCCTTCTTATGTTGATGAATATTTAGTTTATTCAAATTTCTTGGGATTACATTCAATGATGCAATAAATATCCTTGGCTAAGATCTTTACATTCTCTGTTATGGGATAAATTTCTAGAAGCAATATTGTCAGGTTATATGATATGTATATATTGTAAATAATTACAGCCTCAAAATAATTATGCACATTTACATTCCAAACAATATGTTAGAATACTTATTTCTCCATATCCTTATCACTACTAATTACTGCCAATCTTTAAAAGTTTTGCTTATGTGATGGGCAGATATGATTAACATTTTGTGATGTTTCATCGTAACATTATTCAGTTAATGATAACACTGCCTATTGTAAAATTGTTGCATGAAGAATGAAGAGACAGTCATAAAATTGTTGTATGAAGAATTAAGAGACAAACACAGTTAACTATTCAACTTGTGTGGTGCATTTTGTTGCACTTTGAAAAATGAAAAAAATCAAACATTTAAAGTTTTTTTTATTGATAGTTGCTCCTTAAGAAAAGCCTGGAAATACTTTAGTTTGCTTTGGAATGTCTTTAAGTGCATAGTGGTTCTGTCGCATTTCCTGAGCTACAGTAGATTCTAAATCATCTTGATTTAAGATAGGCTTTTTTGTAATCACTGACAGTCTCTGATTTCAGATTTCTTCAGACATTGTCATTGAGTGGAGCGGTATCTCTAGAAGTTATAAGAACTGTACTTTTTTACTCTTAATAAAAGTAAAGTATGTCAAAATAATCAAAGTGGAAGAAAGCATGAGTAGCCATACAGATAAATTGAGATTCATTAGATAAGCTAGTTGGTAGAGGCAAATGTGAAGAATATTTTTAAATTCACTGCTAAGATAAATTTTTTAAAAAATGTTAACTTAAAGTTGCTGTTTTTAAAATTTGCATAATGCTTTGAATGACAGTAAGACAAATGTCATTATAATCATAAAAAATGTATATAAAGTACATTAGTATTTTAAATTTCTCCTGGAAAAAAAAATCGCCACATCTCTTCCAAGATATATAACCAAGTTAGAAAAACAAGTTAGATAAATATGCATATTACCAGTTAAGTTCAGCTGTACTTCTGCTTACCAGATGTTTTGATAGAAAAGTCTTTTTCAGTGTTCAATATGATGCGTGTTTCTCACATTGCTGTGAAACATCTAAGCTCTATATTCTGTTTGTTGATAAATAACACATGGTTTTGAAAATCAGTGTTAAAACCGCACAAAAATTTTTAAAGTGAAAAAATTAAGTTTTACCCTCAATATAATAATTGTTTTAAAAATCTTTAAAAAATAATGTTAAATTTCACTATGATATATACAACTGTCTAAGAAGTTTATTACAGAGACAAACAGAAGAATGTTATACATTGCTCAACTCAGGATTACTTCCTTTTTTTAGTTTTAGAAGAATTCAGTTTTAGATTAAACCAAATAACCAGTAATGTGTACAGCTCCCTGATCTGTTGTCATGAGCACGAAATTTATTTACTGACATGATGCTAAGAGGTTTTCTACAGATATTCCAAATCTGACTGGGTTTTGCTCCATTTTTCTTTTGCTAATCAAGACTTCATTGAAATAAATACATAGTAAAATTCTAATAATGCTAGAGTCATTTCCCAAATGTCTTGATGTTAAGTGAATAATAAACTCCAAATCTGATTTTGTAAATATTATTTTAAGATATGCATTCTTAAATCTTGATAGGCAGATGTTCTAGGAGGCTCCAAGAGAGCTCAATTGGGTAACTCTCTCAGAGGACTGACTTGCTCCGTATTTGCATCATGCTTTTGTTTGGTTTCTTTCACGGGCACAGTTGCCCATCATGCAGGGTATCACAAAATGACCTAAATTAACTTTTCTGCAGGAAGTAGAGGAATCTCAGGAGAGGAGAATCCAGTTTTAAATTCCCCCTGGGACTTAAATTAATTCAGTCTTAATCTGGGATGACTTAAATGACTTAGTATATAATGTCTCTTGTTTCTCTAAAAGAGAGTCTATCAATGACAGAGGCCTAAGTCTAGAGATCAAGTATATAGTCCTGTTGACTGAGAAGAGGCAGAAAAATCTGATTAACCCAAAGGAGAAAGGCGAGGGAGGTGGCAGCACAGTGAACAAGATTTGCACTCAAGCACAACTAAAAGAATGAGTTAAGGAGGGCTGGGTGTGGGGTCCCAGTACTTTGGGAGGCCAAGGCAGTCAGATCACCTGAGTTCAGGAGTTCGAGAGCATTCTGGCCAAGGTGGTGAAACTCTGTCTGTACTAAAGATACAAAAATTAGCTGGGCATGGTGGTGCGTGCCAGTAATCCCAGCTACTCGGGAGGCTGAGGCAGGAGAATGGCGTGAACCCGGGAGGCAGAGCTTGCAGTGAGCTGAGATCCGGCCACTGCACTCCAGCCTGGGCGACAGAGCGAGACTCCATCTCAAAAAAATAAATAAATAAAAAAATAAATAAATAAAAACGAGTTAGAGAGGAGATGGAAAGAAATCGGTTCATTTATTTTCAAAATGATCAAGGATGAGTGAGTGGTAGGTTCCTTTAGAATTTTTGATGTATCTATATTTTACCAACTCTTTATTTTCTACATTTATTTCAGTATTTTAGTTTATTAAATACTTGCAATGTTATTAAACATAGAGAGACTGAAGAATAGAAATATGAGTAAGATACGTGTATTAATTTTAGGGCACTCACATCCTAGTACTTTTCTATGTTCCTTTTTTTTGCCTTTTCCATTGATGAAGGTTATCTTCTCTCTTACTCATGGCTAGTAATTTTCACTCTTTCTCTTAAAATTATTTCATTGTTGTTGTTATCTTTTCTTGCCTACATAGTTACTATTCTCTGTACAACTCTGTTGCTAGCAACCATCTTATAATTCGGTTGTATCTCATCCGTAAGACCAAATTTGGTTTCTAAAACATCTCCTGGGTGTAGCTGCTCCCATGAAGATGACATAGCCACAGTGAAGTATGAAACCATATAAAACTCAGTAGTTTATTGGGCTCATTCTCTCACAGACGTGGGAGAGGCTTTGGTTGCCTGTGTCTCTTTCTCATACTTTGAGGCATGCTTATATTATATGAAATATCTCATATTTTGAGGTTGGGAACAGAGGTTTCCCAACCCTATCAGATCCCAAATACAACAACTGTTTGTAAGACCCTCTGTACTATGAAAAAGCAAAAATCCTTTGCATTCCATTTACCAACATACATCATTTCAAAAGATAACCAAATTTACCTAACTTTTAATATTAAAAAGAGTCAAAGGAAATAAAATATATGCTTATTGCCTAAACTACTGAACACAACCACGTTAGAAGATATAAAGAATACTCTGATGTTTGCTGCTATTCTGAGAATCACAGAATGAAACTCCTAATTATGCAGACTGTCCTGCAGATCTCAGGATGTCTATCAGCCCTGCTCTTTCCCAATAAACATTATAGAGACTTACTCTAATTGGGAGACCTACGTGTTCCTACACATTTCCTACATGACTCCAGAAGGCACTATCTGCTATACTGAGAACCATTGCTATAGAACTTTACCTTCCATATCTCTTCTTATTTGTAACATCTGTCCCTGGTAGCTCTGAAGAAGATTTTGCCCTCAGTCTTCCATGAGCACATAGAAACTTGGAATATTTTTTCTGTTTCCTAAAATAGAACATAGATATGTCCACACTTGGGAATATGATATATTTTTATGAGTATATCTTCAAGTGGCAGATCATAACATGAAATCCCAACTTGCCTCATGTTGTATCATTACCATGTTGTCGTTTTGTGTCCAGATGACATTGGCAGTAAGCAATGAAGGATTCAGTATTGTTTTGATAAAAAGAGTATTAATGTAATTTTTTATTTTATTTTATATTTTATTTTTGAGATGGAGTTTTGCTCTGGTCGCCCAGGCTGGAGTGCAATAGTGCATTCTCTACTCACTGCAACCCCTGCCTCCTAGTTTCAAGTGATTCTCCCACCTCAGCCTCCCCGGTAGCTGGGATTACAGGCACACACTACCACGCCTAGATAATTTTGTACTTTTTGTAGAGCCGGGGTTTCAACATATTGGCCAGGCTGATCTTGAACTCCTGACCTCAGGTGATCTGCCCACCTTGGCCTGTCAAAGTGCTGTCAGGCATGAGCCACCATGCCCAGCCAGTATAATTGTTTTTAACACGCAACATCTTTTGAATAGAAAAACATTTTAAACATCAGAAAACGACCACTCCCTAAATTTTCTTTAACCAGCATAAATGGATGTAAACTAAGTAGCTTGCAAATTTTCATGTCTGTCTCACTTTCATCTTTCTCCTTGATAATATGTTTTCTGACATTGCTGCGAAACATTTAATATGACTTAAATGTGTATCTTTAACAGATTTTTCACTTTTCAGTTTAAACATTTCACTCAATCCACAAGTATTTACTGAGGACTTACATATTTCACATAACACCATTTGTTGTTTCAATCATCAAATCTTGAACACCTACTTCTGATTGCCTCCTAACACTTCTTCTTTTTTTTTTTTTTTTTTGAGACGGGGTCTCCCCCTGTTCCCCCGGCTGGAGTGCAGTGGCCGGTCTCCGCTCACTGCAAGCTCCGCCTCCCGGGTTCACGCCATTCTCCGGCCTGAGCCTCCCGAGTAGGGGGGTCTACAGGCGCCCGCCCTCGCCCGGCTAGCTTTTTTTGTATTTCTTAGTAGAGACGGGGTTTCACCGTGTTAGCCAGGATGGTCTCGATCTCCTGACCTCGTGATCCACCCGTCTCGGCCTCCCAAAGTGCTGGGATTACAGGCTTGAGCCACCGCGCCCGGCCCACTTCTTCTTCAAATTAACAACAAAACAAACCAAAACGACTGTCCCATACAACTACTACATTCTCCAAAGAGAAGTTGTAAATTATAAAACTTTAACAGTCTTATTTTTTCTTTGATGGCCTACTTAATAAATCTAAAGGGACTATAGGTTTACAACCTTGGAGTGCTTGCTTTTGATTTTTCTTTCCCCTGTATCATTCCCTAAACCAAAAGTTTTACAGCACTGTGTATATTTAATAATTTTGTACTGACTGCATGAAGATATAAATGTGTGAATGAATACAGCTTGTTAAAGATGAAAGTATATTTCTTCAAAGAATATTTTACAGATTCTTTTTCCTTAGCAAAGGGAAGTTGCATTAAACCTTGTGATGGTTGAAATGCTACTAATCAAAAATTGGTCATCGATTTGAATACATCTTATAGTTTTTCCATTATGTTGTTGCTTTATTTCTGAAAACCCAAGGGAGAAGTTGATTGGGCTGCGTTAGCTGCCTTTTTCTATAGTGAGAGGCATGTAGACTTTAATCCCTCTAACTGTGCACGTAGATGTTTCTGGTGAAAAGAATGTACTGCCCTTTGTATAAAAAACATAATAATGTAAGTTTGAGAATGGTTTAGTCTACACAGTTAATGACAACAGACACAGCTTGTACTGGAGGACCAGCTTGGATTCAAGAAGATGGTCCTAAGTGTACAGAAGTGTATCTTTTCATATGAAGATATAAAGAATAGAAATATGAGTGATACCTGAGGTGTCTACATCCTCTTTGGCACTCAGAGGACTCTAATCAAACCCAGTGTTGTAAACCAGTACTAAACTATTCCCGACTTGTGAAATTCATCTTTTATCCCCTGTTTGTTTTTTTTTTTTTTCTTGAGACAAGGTCTCATTCTGTTACCCAGGCTAGAGTGCAGTGGCACTGTTATAGCTCACTACAGCTTCCACCTGGGCTCAAGCAATCCTCCCCCCTCGATCTCTCAGGTAGCTGGAACCACAGACACAAGCCACCACACTCAGCTAATTAAATAATTTTATTTTTTGTAGAAACTAGATCTCTCCACTTAGCCCAGGCTGGTCTCAAACTCCTGGGCTCAAGCAATCCTCTCATCTTGGCCCCTCAAAGTGCTGGGATCACAGGCATGCGCCACTGTGCTCAGCTATGCCAGTTTTACATTTTAAACACAAAAGCTTTCATTAAATGTAAAGCCACCATTTCATTTGACTTCCAAATCCATGTGTCAGTAAAACAAAAATTTATTTGAATGCAGTAATAGCAGACATATGCTGTTCTAAAATCCTCAGAAATCTGGCAGTGAAAACTGTGAAGATAGTTATGATCTCATGAAGTTTGAATATAGTGCTAAACTCTTTGGAATGATAGATTTGTCAGCTGAATTTTCATGCTCTAAATCTGACTTCAACAACTTTCACTTTCTGCCAAGATGTATCCTTTATACCTCAGTATCTCCTGATATTCCCTAACAAAATCCACTGTCACGTGGATGGATCATGAGGTCAGGAGATCAAGACCATCCTGGCTAACACAGTGAAACCCCATTTCTACTGAAAATACAAAAAATTAGCCAGGGGCGGTGGGGGGCTCCTGTAGTCCCGGCTATATGGGAGGCTGGGGCAGGAGAATGGTGTGAACCCAGGAGGCAGAGCTTGCAGTGAGCAGAGATTGCGCCACTGCACTCTAGACTGGGCAACAGAGTAAGACTCTGTCTCAAAAAAAAAAAAAAAAAAAAAAAAAAAAAAAAAACTTAGATCTGTCATTTGTGCCACTCTTATATTCCAAAATCAGTAATGCTTTTTCCAAGTTATTACTCAGGGAGTATAACCAACTAGAAAAAAAAATTAGAAATACTAGAAGCATGTTCTCCTAGATTTCCCACATCTATCCCTATCAAATTCCCAAAGAGCCCTTCACCTACCTTCCTATCAGCTATTCAGACATAAAAACAGCTGCTTTCTTCCTGGGAAGATTACATAATTTAGAACTGGCTTGGAGTATACCTCTGGGTTACCAAAAATGATTTTTAAAAAGTATCTGTCATTCAAGAAAATAAGATCTGGGGTCTGGTCCAGGCAGTGTTGTCCTGAGGGTGCTTTTCTTCTTCACGTGGCTGATGTTCCCGCAGTAACATATGATATAATATGCACTAAGCTGATATTGCTTCAGTAACCATGTCTATGTCTGTGACAGGTGCTACTGACTCCTTTCTTCATGTTATTGATCTAAAATATTTTTTAAAATGTAGAATCTACAAAACCTTGGAGGCCTTTCATCCTTGGAAGCTGGAATTACTGCATCTTTTCATCCTTCTTAAAGAGGGGAATTTTTCACCCTTACGGTTAAGTTGACTGTTCATATGCAATGTTTACTTGACTTTATATATCTAGTTACAATCAGGCTGTTAACACATAATAAATACTGACTCATATATTTGATTTAAAATTTCCTGGATTATCTAAAATCAGAGTTTAGACACACTCCTAGAAGTGTGTCAAGCTGAAGCTATTAGAGCTGTGGCCTTTACAATCCTTTGACAGAATAACCCATCTCCTGTTGTCAATCTGGATCGTGTAACTGGCAAAACTAGTGCAGGCAGCATGATTCTTCACACAGAACCAGACGCCAGAAAGAAGAAAACGACAAAGGGGCTGAAAAATACAGCACAGAGCCCAGCAGCAAGAGGGTAAGGTGGAAACCAACCAGCAGTGATTGGAAGGGAAGATTAAGTCAGGAGGCAGGGCTCTGAGGGCATCTGAAGGTGAGAGGCGGCAGCCGGAGGATGCCTCAGGAGTCTGCATTGTACAAGAAGCTGGACATTAGAGATAGGTCGCAGGTCAAAATCAGATAGATTTTTGAGATCAGAGCAGACACAGCAAACCAGAAGCACTTGAACTGTTCAAATAGTACCGGCCTTCCACAGGAAGTCCTTGCTGTTGTGACTGCGACTACACTGGTCCACTGAAACCTGTGACACTTGCAGCTTCGGAGCTTATGACAGCCGGAGGACCCTGACACCGGGTGAGGGTGTAGGAAAGACAGGACATGAGATTGAGGATGCTGACTCAGACAGGTCACTGGACCGTTCCAGTGTTTTTCTTACAGGGAAAGAGTATAGAAGGCAATGCATCTCTTTGTCTTTGTCACTTAAATTTTAGTGTTCTTTAAACTGTTCTAAATTAGTTCAAGATCTACAAATTGAAAGCTAAAGAAGGGGGATAAATAAAGTCCAGCTCAAGCAGTTTTGACTGTAGAAATATTTGGAGGTATTTGGGTTGTTAGGGGAAAGGAGCATAGTTAATTTTAAAAAATGGATTTGGAGTTTAGTTATTTGTCATTTACTCATTAGTTACTTTCCTCCCCAACAATAACAACAAAAGATAATTACCCTAGTCTGTTCTTACATGGAACACTGAGAAATTTTATGTAGACATTGAAATTACTTCATCAGTTTCTTCTGTGAATGATTCATTTCACATTTCCCAGTCTTATGTAAATCACTCTGCAGCATTTATATAGCATTAGTGTCACACAATTTGTATCATTATTGAACATTTATTTTCTTTTCAAACAGAGTGTGAAGTGCCAGAGGATGGGAAATATATCTTTAGCTGCAGTTTGAATGAAAATGTACCAAGCTTGGTGTCGGATGACCTAGGTTCTACAAAGCAGTTGTGTACCCTTAGCCAAATCACCTGTTCAATTCTAGGTTGCCCAAACTATAAATACACTTGAATGAGTGATTTTCAAGAATATGAGGCGAAATGAAGTCAGAGCATTCAAGGCTGGGGTGTCTTATTTCTTTTTCAGCTACTGTGTCTGTGCTCTCAGTGTTTCATATATCAGGTTCCTATGTGTATCTTTTTTTAAAAAATTTCTACTGCTAATAAAAGTTTCACAGATATGATGTTTCATTTGATTTAATCATTTTGTCTATCATGTCATTTAGTGTATTTTTTTGAATGTAGTAAGTGTCTAATAAATATTTGTTGGGGAAAAAATGAATGCTATGGTTCAATCATGCAATATTCAGATGTGCATAACCACTTCCATGTGAAAAGTTTAGTATAGGCTGTAGAGAATGACATTTTAGGCTTTTGAGGAGAATTATTTTTATGTCAGCTTGAAATTCTTCTTGAACTTGATTTCTGACTTGGGGGCAAAAAAGCAAGCCTGATGTGCACAAGCTTTATACAGAGAATCAACTGCTTTTAAAAGAATAATCCAGCTGCAATCTGATCAGCCAGGTAGGGCTTGTTCTGTGGAAATGAAGAAGGCCTCCTTTTTCTGTCAGAGTCACGCATATAAAGGCTTTGATAAGATTAAAATAATCCAAGAAAGCAATTTCAAGATGCACAGCTAGAAACAGGAACTAAGAAATATCCGTATCTTACAGGACACAGCTAAGGGAAGAATCAGGTTTTAAGGACCATCTACAGATAATGTCAAGATGTACAGATAAATATGAGCAACTGCTGATTGAGCTAGAAGCACTGCTGGTTAAGTTACAAATCTTGTGATTTTTACCCTTCAAAATGCCTCTTTCCTTGCCACTTTATATTTTTTTAAAGAGATGTTTATGTTGTCACTTAGAGGTTGTGCTTTCCTGTGACTTTAGTCACCTTTGGTGCCCTGTCCAGATCCCTTTTACCAAGTCTGTAAAACCCCCAGTTTCCGTCAGTGTTAGCTGCTAATGGCTCATAGCCCCCACTTCTCTTCAGAATCGCTTGTGGCTGAAAAACATTTACTTTGCCCAAACCTTATGCGCGCACCTCCCAACACTATCAGCTCATATCTGATGACTAACTGACATGGAGAATACAAAAGGCCAAGGCCCTCACTTCATGATTAGGTCAACTCTGGGGCAATTCATGCTCTAGAGCTCCCCATGACATCAGGCTGAAGTTAGACTTACACTAATACCACATTCTCACTTAGCTGCTTTCCCTTTCCTACCCTACTTTCCTCTCTCCTTTTCACCTGACAACACTTCCTTAATAAATCATGTGCATCCAAATCCTTGTCTCAGGCTCTGCTTCTAGGAAACCTAACCTAACACATGAGAATTTTTTGAGAATAGATTCTTCCTTCTTTTATCTTTCATCTTCAGTCTCCAGCACATCTGGATCATGATCCTTTACAAGTATTTTGAAGAGTAAGCAAAGTAGGAAATTTGGCTTTCATTTGGTGTGTTAGTTGGTCCTTGCATTGCTATAAAGCAATATGTGAGGCTGGATAATAATTATTATTATTATTATTATTTTGAGATGGAATCTCACTCTGTCACCCAGGCTGGAGTGTAGTGGAACTACAACCTCTGCCTCTTAGGTTCAAGTGATTCTTCTGCCTCGCCTCCCCACTAGCTGGGATTACAGGTGCCCGCCACCACGCCCAGCTAATTTTTGTGTTTTTAGTAGAGATCGGGTTTCACCTTGTTAGCCAAGCTGGTCTTGAACTCCTGACCTCAAGTGATCCACCTGCCTCGGCCTCCCAGAGTACTGGGATTACAGGGGTGAGCTGCTGCACCCAGTCAGAGACTGGGTAATTTATAAAGAAAAGAGGTTCAAATGGCTCATGGTTCTGCAGGCTGTGAGGAAGTGTAGTGCTGGCATCTGCTTTTGGTGAGGACCTCAGGGAGCTTACAATCATGGCAGAAGGTGAAGGGGAGCCATGTATCACATGGCAAGAGAGGGAGACAGGAGGGGGAAGGTCCCCACTCTTTAAACAACCAGATCTCACAAGAACACTCATTACTGTGAGGATGGCACCAAGGCCTTCATGAGAGAGCCAACCCCCAAAACCAAAAACCTCCCACCAAGTCCCATCTCCAGCATCGTGGAATACATCTCAACATGAGATTTGGAGGGGACAAACATCCAAACTATATCCGTTGACCAAGAGCTGATCATGGATGATGGATAGTTGAAGTCACAAGCAGTCCAGCACAATTCTAACCTTACCATGAATCTGAATTCTTAGCTCACTAAAGACTTAGGAACATGGCAGAATTGGGGAGTAGAATTATGGTCATGTAAAAATGGAGTCCGTTTAACATCGTAACCTTACATCAGAAACCATCAAAGCATCATATCAAACAAAAAACATTGTTTTCACTTATGAAAAATATGAATATTAAATCAACATAATTTTGTTGCACACTTACTCTCTGCCTAGGCTAGACATTGAGAAAATATTAAAAATATGTAGGATATGTTCTATACTCTCAAGAAGTTGTGAATAGTGAAAGAACCTGATAGATGAAGTAATAACTTCATGCAGTGTGCCTAAACATGAAATAGAATTCCATACAAAGTGACATTTAAATGGATAGAAGAACTGGAGACCATATCCACACTGGTAACAGCATGGGCAGAGGTGTGCAGTTAGACATGAAAATTAATGCAGTGTTCAAGAATATATTGAGGAGTTAGTAAGAAATTAGGCTAAAATGTATGTGGATACAGATATGAGAAAGGGCTGTAAAACTCAAGATTGACTTTATCTTGAGAGCAGGGTGGCAGCTATCAACAGTGCTAATGCACTTTCTCTTCTATTTTAAAAATTAAAACAGGATAGTAACCTTAAAAGGTGTTCTGAAACAATATTCTAAACAACTGTTATCACTTTTGCTTTTCCTTTTATCAAGTGCTTACTTAAATATTTCTCATTATTGCAATGATTGTGACTTGTAATTATTTGTAGTTACTATTTTACCATGAGCTTTACCCACATTTTTATGTGTTTTAATTTTAAGTGGCTAAATATTATTATAAATAGTGTGTGCACTATAATTTACATTCCTCATTTTCATTTTCTCTGAAATCTTTGTAGGCTATTAAGCAGAACAATGATAGGAACATATCGAAGTTTTAGAAAAATGACACCTTAAAAGCTGCAGGTAGATTAGGATGAGTAGGACTTGGAGTCAGAAACTTCAATAAGGGAATGGCTGCAATATAGACTAGGAAAGGGGTGATACCAACCTGTCAGTGTCCTCATCTGTAAAAGAAGATACAGCTGGGTGCATTGGCTCATGCCTGTAATCCCAGCACTCTGGGAGGCCAAGGTGGGTAGATCACTTGAGGCCAGGAGTACAACACGAGCTTGGCCAACAGGGTGAAACTCCATCTCTATTGAAATCAAAAATTAGCCAGGCATGGTGGCACACACCTGTAGTCCCAGCTACTTGGGTGGCTGAGGTAGGAGAATTGCTTGAACCCAGGAGAAGGTTGCAGTAACCTGAGATTGCTCCACTGCACCACAGCCTCGGTGACAGAGCGAGACTCTGTCTCAAAATAAACAAATAAATAAAAATACAGCAAGCCTCATAGGTGCTTGTGAAAGCTAATTGAAATAATATATTAAAAGAGTTTGGCATTTACAAAACTCTGAAATGATCATTCATTTAACAGAGGAAGCTATGAACTTTTTTTTTTTTAAAGGGTCAGTTTGACTTTTAGGCACCTGATTTCCTGAAGGACTCTTTGAACTCTTTGAATGTGGGTACTGTTTTATGCATTTTCATGTGATAACTAACTGCCTGACTTACATTCTTGCCCAATATACATATTTCTTCAAATAATGAACTAATGAATTCCCAGGCAATAAATACCTTTTTGTTAAATGGACAAACAATTCTGTTCAGTGGGAAACATGCTAGTAGAGTCTGCTTTTAAAGGAATTGCTGAATGCACTAAGAAATAATGAGGAATTAAAAAATACTTTGATCATAATATGGTGATAGGTATTTTCTTCTCTGGCCAGTGAAAGTGTGCGTTAGCTATGTACATTATGGGGCCAAACTAGTGATTGTTGCTAATTAGGAGATGTGTGGTTCGGTCTATCAAGAATCCCAGTTTTCTGGGCACTGTGAGCTATAAGTCAAGTCATAAAAAATAGTGAATTGTCTTTTTCATATATAGCACTGAAATTGACTGGAGTTAATTATTTGTTTAATGTCTACCTCTCCTTCTAGACTACAGGCTGTGTCACACACCTCCCTCAGCATCTAGCACAAGAAGTGGATTTAGTAATATTTATTAAATGGATTAAGAAATACAGAGTGAGTAAAATAGGACTCTGATTGGGAGTGTTGGGTCAACCACAATTTCGGTATGATATATTCTATGTATCACAGTGAGAAGGAAAATGATATAAAATGAATAATAGCCTCCTTAAAGTACTATACAAAAAGAATGCTTCTTATATATTTTCAAGATGATGTAATCTTGTCAAATATATAATATGTTACATGCTAGTACTTTCTTAATCCCTAATAGCAATACCAGTAATTGTATATTAAGTTCCTGCTATATGCCAAATACTTCTAGGTACTTTAAATGTGTATTCAGTAAACTTCAGAGCAAGCCTAGAGAACAGAATTTAGTTATTTCAGTGTAAAGGTGAGAAAAGTTGGTCTCAAAAGAAGCAGATAACTTCTCCCAGATCACACAGTACTTTTTCTTGGTACCTGGAGTGATTTTCATCCCTCTTTCAAATGCAACCCTTTGGCCATTAGGAAGTAGCTATCACAACTGTATTTTTTTTTTAACTTAATGTAAGGGAAAGACCACTTTACACATATACAAATAGGAGAAAAGTAATGTTTGAACCAAGTTGCCAGGCCTTCTGCAGCTAGTGTTTACATGAGTGAGTAGAGAATTGTAAGAGGTTCTGATAGCAGTAAAAACAAATAACAAACAAGGGAACATGAAGAGAAGATGTTGTCTACCAACATCTGTCAAATATGGCAGATGATCATCTTTGTCTTATTTTGTTCAGTCCCCCTCACTATCATCACTTAGGCCTCTGTCTCTCTTACCATTCAGATCTCTTGGGATTCTCTTAATTTTTAAAACCTATACCTTGAAAAATTCTGTTTAAAAATACATTGGAAAGCATATGGATTTTAGTAGGCTGAATAATGGCTACTGGAAGATACCATGTCCTAATCCCAATAAGCTGTAAATGTTACCTTTTAGGGAAAAGTGGTCTTTGCAAATGTGATTAAGTAAAGGATCTTGATGAGGTAGATTATACTGGATTAACAGTGTGTGCCCTAAATCCAGTTCCATGTATCCTTACAAGAGCAAAGCAGAGGAAGATTTGACACACACAGGAGGAGAAATCAGTGTGACCACGGAGGCAGAGACTGGAGTCATGTAACCCCAAGTCAAGGAATGCCAGCAGCACTGGTAACTGGAAAAGGCAAGGAATGAGTTCTCTTCTAGAGTCTCAGCGGCAAGAGTAACCCTACTGACACCTTGATTTTGGCCCAGTGATACTGCTTTGGGCCCCTCTAGTTCCCAGAACTGTAAGAGAATAAATGTGTGTGGTTTTTAGCCATCAAGTTGTGGCAGTTTTCTGCAGTGGCCATGAGAAACTAATACAGACATAGAAAATTATTTTATGACTTTTTCTCTTACATGCAGTTGTTTAGTCAGCATTTGATCTTATTAGAGCTAGATAGAACCAGGGTTTTCTAATCTACAAACCATTGATTTTCATCTTGATTTAAATGTGTTTACTTATTCCTCCTCTATAAGGTAGGACAATTTTGCAAAAGACGTATAAGAATGTGTTGTCTCCTTTCAGGTTCAGCCTAAAAAATCTTGATATAACAAAAGTTAGAGAAAACAATCTGTCTGAACCAGAGACTTTGGAATATGAATTCATACAAACTAATGAAGGAATACAAAACTTGGCCTCATAGAGAGAAAGTAGAGTGTCTTATGCAAATCTTTGTTGTCAGCTGCATTCCAACATGCAGAATGCAAAAGCCATGTTTCACTTTGTTGAGGATTTGGAAATAGCTTGAGATAATCTTAATTTAAAAGGACTGGCAAATTCTTTCAGCTTTGTAGAATTTATTCCACATATGTCAAAGACACACTTCTTGTACTGCAAATTAAACTAGTAGTGTGTGATCTTAGTTGAAAAGGTAAACATTACAATTTACATTCTATTCTCTCATATTCATTCTTTTGGCACATGTTAATAAATTGCAAAACTGTATTGCTGATCCTGAAAAATCTAATGATAAATTCTAGGAATTATCAGTGATTAAAATATAGGCCTAGTTTGTTTTTGTTGTTGTTGTTGTTGTTGTTGTTGTTGAGATGGAATCTTGGTTTGTTGCCCAGGCTGGTGTGCAGTGGCACGATGTCGGCTCACTGCAACCTCCGCCTCCTGCGAGATTGCAATTCTTCTGTCTCAGCCTCCCAGGTAGCTGGGATTATAGGTGCCTGCCACCATGCCCAGCTAATTTTTTTGTATTTTTAGTAGAAATGGGGGTTGGCCAGGCTGGTCTTTAAATTCTGACCTCAAGTGATCTGCCCACCTCAGCCTCTCAAAGTACTGGGATTACAAGCATGAACCACTGCGCCTGGCCATAGGTCTGGTTTTGTACTCTAAGAAAATATCAAATTACTAATTTTCATGCTTAGTGCTAAATTTACATTTATCTTAAATGTAAACATGTAATAGGCAACCAGTAATTTTTTATTTTCCTTAAAAATGGTCCTGGTAAATAAGATAATTGATTCGTAAGATCATGGTTTGTTGATGCCATTGCAACATAATCTTATATTGAGAACATCATCTGTTACAGTGCAAGTAGTTGTGGCCATGTGCTTAGAATAGACTTAGTTATTAAAGTACATTGTGGTATGATAGAATAAGATTTCTCCAGATGTTTACAAAGCTCTTACAAGGAATTATTTTAGTCTGTTTCTAAATTATTTTAGTGTGTTCATCTGGATTGAAATGTTATGTGCTTAAAGGATTGAGTTACTGTGATGACTTGGAATATTTAAGTAGCTTTGAATTGTGCGGGTATGTTAAATACCTGTTTGGGAAAGAAAAATAGTATGAGTGAACAGAGATTAAAATTTGTGAATTATCTGATTGCCCTAGAGATGTCTCTATTTGAGTTAAAAATAAGAGATTGGCTGGGTGTGGTGACTGACGCCTGTAATCCCAGCACTTGGGGAGGTCAAGGCAGGTGGATTGCTTGAACCCAGGAGTTCAAGACCAACCTGGACAACATGGAGAAACCTCATCTCTACCAAAAAAAAAAAAGAAGAAAGAAAGAAAAAAGAAAAATAATGAAAAGAAAAGAAAGAGAAAGAGAAAGAAAACATTAGCCAGGCATAGCGGAATGTCCCTATAGTCCCAGCTACTCCATCAGCTGAGCTGGGAGGATCGCTTGAGCCCAGGAGGGTGAGGCTGCACCGAGCCAAGATAATTTCACTGAACTCTAGCCCGGGAGACAGAGTGAGACCCTGTCTCAAAAAAATAAAATAAAATAAGGGATCGAATAGTCCCGTTTTAAAATAGGCTAGGTGAGAAATGATTGTTTGTTTTTTTGTTTTAATCATATTGTTTAAAAGAATACTTCCCAGTAGAGTTTTATTGGGAAACTATACCAAAATAAAGAACATGCTGGGGGCAAATTAAGTGGTGAAGAGAATCTGAACATTAAGAAGAAAAACCAGGCAACACCAGCTCCAGGGCAAAAGGAGAGTTGAAAAAATTAGGAGGGGCTGACACTGCCAGTGTAGCATCCAGAGAGGTTTGATGAAGAAAATTTGACTTTAAGGAGTTGTGAATTGAAGGTCAGAAGTGAGTTATGCGTAGAACAGGATTTTACATCAAAAAAACAGAGGAGTGGTATTTAAGGTCTGCTGCCCTCTAAAAAAGAGTGTTGGTTACCGCATCTCATTTAGGCCACCCAAATTCCCAACAGACTGGTGACCACTGATCTCAGATAGAGGTGCTTTGCCTTCTTTCCATTCCTAAATTGTAACACGAATATGGCTAGGCACCCATTTTGCTCTTGCCCAGAACTGGGTCTTTTCACTCAGCTGTGCCGAATGAGCAGAAACTTTTATTATTTCTGAGGCATGTTGCCTAGAAGACTAATCTTTATGCTTGCAAATCTGAAGGAATTATTATCTTGCAAAAAACTAATAAGAAAAACAGAGTAAGGTCTGTCATTTCACCTGATTCTTGTAACTTCAGCTTGAAGTTTCTAATTTCAAGAAAATTAGAAATCACTCTTCAGCTAAGATTTGGGGAAAACTATTAATAGTCACATGTGATGTTATAAACAATTTATTGGATAGCTTTATGGATCCTGTTTCTCAAATTATACTTGGTTTTACAGATTTTAGCCTTTGGGTTGGCTCTTCTTTTGCCCCATTTTTCTTGGCTGCTCCAGCTCCACTGCTGAGTTCACTACAGGTCAAAGAAGTGTTCAATATTTTTAAATCAGAAAATGCGGTGAGGATGGGATTTTGTAATTTAGGTTTTTAATCTCTGTATCTGAGCATTTTGGTTCATGCAGTGATCCCAAGTAGCTGAGGTGAGCCAGGCTGCAGTATCTTAACCTACTAAGTATGTGTAAACTTGATAGAGAACACAATTTTCCTTTAAATATCTTAGCTCTCTAGTCTCCCAAATTGTGAAAACATATTGGGGGCAGATTGTAAAAGAAATATGTTCATAAAATATAATTTCAGTGATATCCATGGAAAGAGCAAACTCAGAGTGAGGCAGATGGAAGAGGAATAACTCGGATCATCCAGGTGGGTTAGGTGTTCCAGGAAATACTGAGGAGCCCCAGGCAGCTGTGTGCTCTGGCAATACTGGAGGACAGTGCCTCAGTGATCTCTTCAAAATCAATGAAGATTTTTCCTTTACTCCGTAAGCTAGGGGTCATTGACAGTAGTTGGATTCATCTGGAGTGAGGTGCATAGAAACTGGCTTTTAGGAATTCAAAACTCTACGTGGAATATGTGAACCACTTGGATTCAGTGCATTTGAAAATAATCGAAAAAGTAAATACACTAAAAGTC
Source organism: Papio anubis (assembly GCF_008728515.1). Lineage (NCBI taxonomy): Eukaryota > Metazoa > Chordata > Mammalia > Primates > Cercopithecidae > Papio > Papio anubis. Next base: position 134,783,632 of record NC_044981.1, read on the forward strand.
AAAGAAAAATGAAGTCACTTGCTTAAAGGTTGCTGAGTATTAGATTTTAAGAGAAGAAATGTAGGGGAACAAAAGTTTTCATGGCAAAAAGACAAAACAAGCACCACTCTGTCCCCCCACCTTCCAGCCACGCTACCAACACACACAGTGTTTTATGAAGTGGTCACAGGAGAATCTGAAGCAGCCATAAAAAAGAAAGAAGGATGAGAGATCCAACTGTGCCACTAACAGGCACTTAATTTCTTCTGAGAACTAATTTATACCAACTACTCTAGCTTTTGAAATAGCAGGCAAAAGCCAATTTGCATTTACGTTGTAAAACTCTGTTTTCCAAACAGTGGCGTACAGAATGTTGGTGGTCCAATCTCTAATGTAAGCGAGGGATTTGGGGATTAAATATTTTCTGAATTCTTACTCTTTGCTAGAGAGTCAAGATAGGTGCTGGTATGTACCCTCCGAGAGGAAATAAATGGAAAACACAAAGGAAACAAACCTTTATAAGCTTTCTTCAACATGATCTCATATAATCCTTAGAATATATATGAAAGAATATTACTACTCCATTTTATAGACAAAGAAACTGATATTCAAGTTATGTAACTTCCCCAAGTCTATACATTGGTGAATGGTGACTTCAGAAAGCCTTGCTCCTTCTAAAACTCCAGCCTACCTCTATTAGGCTGTGATTTAGAGTTCAAATGAGAAATACAGCCAACAAGTGCATAGAAATTCCGAAGACCCTTGGGGGATTGAGGGCTGGAAAAGGCTTTGTGGAAGAGATGAAACTTTCTTATTAAAAGGGTCCAATTTAGACAAGGGGAAGATGTTGCGTATAAAAAGGTTGATTATCTAGAATTGGACAACCTACAGCCCATTGAAGTATTTTGGATGTAAGCGTTTGTTAGATACTTTGAGAATTAGAAATTGTGAAATGTAGTTATTAGATAATTTTAGACAACCAAGAATCATTTAAAAATAAGGCTCCCATCTTTTCATTCACTCAAGGCCAAAAAACATTTTAGGATTAAAAACCAATCTCAAACTCTAAAATATTTATTAATAATTTAGACTTTATACTAAATTATCTTGGAAAAGCTAGAGCTCAACTAAAATCATTTTTTTAAATCTGGTTCATCTGTTTAATATTAAGGCAGTCTCTAATTTAGTAAATAAACACCTCTGAAAATTGCAGTGCAACCTCTATTAATGTGATTTAAACCATGTTGTATGTTTTCCTGAGATATGCCAGATTAATGAATTATCGAAGCCTTGGTGGAAAATGACCTGCTCAAAATGAAAATGGAATTCATAACTAAAAGCATCCCAAAAAACAGCTAGTCTTAACCCTTCATTTTGTAAATAAGATCAGTGGGAATAGGTTAAAAAGTAGACCATCTTTGCTATTTTAGATCACATCACATTCTTATAATTTGAGCACTAGTAAAGGTTTTATTTGCTTTCTATTTCTTTCTCTAATATTCAAATGTGATTTTGTTCCTGTTTGTGCTTTGAATGGCATGTTTGGATGACTGGCCCAGATCTGGCATTCTGAGTTTGTGCCAACAAAAATGTCAAGTGCATTTGCCTTTTAATTACATACAGTGCCTGGATTTTAATATTTTAGATTTTTCCCTAAAGAAGAGACTTTTCTGGTCCTGTAGTTTGTGGAAGGGAAAAAATATCACTGACATTATTATGAAGCTTTTTTCCCCTAACATCTCCATATATCCACATTTATCATTTCAGAACAATTTCACTTTGGGTCAGGTTTAGTTGTTCCGTAGCCTACTTTCCTATAAACACTATGTTTAGATATATAATTCCGCACTGTTTGAACTTTTTTCTCTTAATTCCCATTAATGTTCAGCTCAGCTTGTTTTACTCTTAATAGGCCATTACTACTTGGATGTCACACATGTAATAATCAGTATGTAGAGGTGTAGTTTCTTGTGATTTACACTCCTTTCCTTCCTTTACGTTTGGCATAAATGTGAACCAGCTCATTATTTTCCAAGGTATTTCTTTTTTACTTCCCCAAATAAAATTTTATTTTCATCCTATTGTTATTCTCTGACTTTTGTTATTTCAGGTGGGCAAAAAATTCTTATTTGTCAATTAAACAACTCCATAATCACTGAACTCCCTTTAGCACCTACTACATAGACAAGGCACTTAAAGCATTTTTGCTTTTGAGATGATACAGTTCCTCAACTTAGTAAAAAAACAAAAAACACACACCACCTACCTCCACGTCTTCTTCAGAAAGGTCTTCTCTCAGCTCCAAATCTAACACAGTCACCAAGGCACTCTACCTTATCCTTCTATTTTAATCCTCAGTATAGAACTCCTCACTATCAGGTGATCCTTGTTTACTTTTCTGTCATTTACTAGACAACACAGACATGTAAACTGCACAAGAGTGGAAATATTCTCTGTTTTGTTCAGCGATGATTCTTTAAACCCTAGAAGTGTGCCAGGCACATGCCAGGGACACCAAATAATTTATTTAATTAACGAAAGGAAGGAAACAAAAAAAGTAAATGTTTTCTTTGTGGGTTTAAGATGGGGCATGGAACATTTATTTTTTTTTTCTTTTTGCTTCTAAGGCTTCCTCTGAGAACCCTCCCAGATTCCATTCATTCGTCTATCCATTTAAGTCTGCTTTTATTTCTCCCCAAAAGGATTTGATGTGACTGACTGCCAATTTATGTGTATTTATATCTCCCCAACCTTTCCTTTCTTTTTCTTAGGTAGTAGTTGAGGTTGACACCTCTATTGTATCCTCTACTTCACCCCCGTGTTTTGAAAAGGCAGTGTTAAAAATTACTCCTAATATAGGTAGCTAATCACATTTCTCCCAAGTGAAAGTGCCAGATGGGAGTCAGGAAGCATGGGCTGTATTTTTAATTGTGTCAGAAGTTAATGCTAGAGTTATGAAAAAACCACATCCCTCTCCTGAGTTTGTCTTTCTTTATTTGAAAACCACAGTTGGACTTTTTTGTTGAATGGTTCTAAGAAATGTCTTAGGATGTCAACAAATCAGATACAAATTCATCCCCCTATGGATTAGCCTTATCTGTGCCTCTTCTGTAATACTAGTAGCCATGGTATGTATTGCAGTATTCTGCTAATAAGTACAGTCATTTGAGTAATTACCATGTTCTTCTAGTTTATACAATCTCTAAAGTAAGAACACTTGTTCATCTTTCTGGTTTTTTGGCCTAGTACAGTGTTTTATACCCATCAGATATTCAACAAATACCTATTAAATGATAAATAATAACAGATTCTTGTCTCTGTATTTTTAGAAAGTACACTTCCCTCCATCTAATGCTGCTTCTGTGATGCTATAATATTTATGGTGCAGAAATCCAGATTTAGAAAGAGAACTTTATCCGAATCTGTTTATACATTCCCTAATACTTACTGAGACTTTAGAAACTACCAGATATTGTCCTTAGCACTTTACATGTTTCAGTACATTTAATCTTTGAGTCAATCTAGAAGGTAGACTCAATCTCCATTTTACCAATAAGAAAAGTGAGGAGCAGTGGCTAACTTACCTAAGGTCAACTTGTGACAAAGCTGGAATTCAAACTCTGATTGATGGTTTTATTTTATCAAAAAAAAATTTAAGGCCACCTGACGAGAATGTTCACTATTAGTGTTTTTCCAGAGATGATTGAAGCTCTTTACCAATTGATGCTACGAAGAGCAGAATTTTTCTCTTAAAGAATGCTGTAGATTTTATAAATTAGTTCAGTTAACCCTAGCATTAATGTATTTGTTTCAAAAAAATTTTTAAACTTTAAACAGTATATTATAGTTGATAGATGCTCTTATATAAGTAACATACCTTGACAAATTATGAGCATTTTTCATATTTTACCTACTCATTGGACAAATACATATTAAAAGTTAATAATATATTGGTAATTATGTAAAAATCATTAGCCATAAAGACATGAATGAGATTATATCTTTGCCCTCGATTTGCTCCAGACTTAGTGTGAGTTGTAGACTTGCTGAGAAATACTTGCAATACAATTTTTATTTGGGTTACGGGAAAATAATTGACTGGTGTTTAGAGGTGAGAGGGTAGTTAAGGGAAAGGTGTTAGGAAAACTAAAGAACATAAAAGCCCATGATCCGTCTTCCCATTTTGGAAGTCTGGCAAATTAAGTTCTCAGAGGACCTCAGCAGAACAGTCCTACCCTGGATAGGACACATCTTTGGATACATTACTGGACTTACAGTGGCTGGTGGAGATATCTCAGGACCCACTATTCTGCTCTCTCCCTCTCTCTCTCTCTCTCATATATATATATATATAGAGAGAGAGAGAGAAAATATATATATATTATGTTTATATATATATTATATATATATATATAATTATATATATTATATATATATGCGCCAACCTCATTTAAATTATATCTTACCACTTTGTATTCTCAGCCTTCTTGATTTTTGTCACTTGAGCAGTAGTATATATATATATGTAGAGAGACAGAGAGAGAGAGAGAGAAAGAGAGAGAGAAGGAGAGAGAGAGAGCTGAAAACAGTGAGCAACAGGCAGAAAGAGAGGTTGGTAATCCCTGAAGGGGGATGCTAAAACTATATTGCCCTTGAGACTTTTATCTTCAGACTGATAGTAAGAGTGTTGCCCAGCCTGGGACTCCCATATGGAGCTGGCAGAGTTGGTCTGAGGTATGGGACACCTCATGGCTACTGGTAGGAGATGTAAATTATCTTTGAGATGAAAGCATGATCAATTTAGGCCTGCAGGGTTCCCACAGACTAACATAAAGCAATTAACTCACAATCAAAGGTCACCAAGCATTCTTGAAAGTAACTCACTGTGAGAGTTAGCAGAAACAACAGATGTAAATCCTCAAAAAAACTGCAGGTATTGAGATTGTCAAATACAAATAGCCTTGTACAAAACCTCTAAAGAAATAAAGTGCAAATCATAAAGATTAACAAGGTGCTACCAGGAATAACTAAACACAGAACTGCTTAACAAGAACCAAATGGAACTTGTAGGAAGGGAAAGCATAATTGTTCAAATTTAAAAATAACTCTTTGGATAGACTTAATAGCAGATTGGGCAAAATGAAGAGAGAATTTATTAGCTAGAGTTTAAATCTGAAGAAGTTACCCAGAACAAAACAGAAAAAAGGGCTAAGATGCTCAAGAAGAAGAGAACTAGGCCTGGGGATATCTCCATCATATATACAATATATTACAGAACTATAGTAATTGAAATCATGTACTTCAGCACAGAATAGTTTATTTCCTCTAAGAATATAATGGAAAATCCAGAAAATGACTCATATACTTATGTAATTTTGATATAGGACAGAAGTGGCTGTGTAGATCATTGGATCAATTCAAAAGTTATGCACAGGTAACTGGATATGTATGTAGGGAGGGAGGAGGACCTGAAACAGCTTTCTACTATACATCTTGGACTCTTTTAAAACTTTCAAATAAAAAAGAGGATTTTTTGAAAACTCAGGTTTGAAGGGGACTTCTTAAAGAATAGACCCTAACCATAAAAAAGATTGATATATTTGACTTCATTAAAATTAATAACTGTTATTCATACCATAAGTAAAGTGGGAAGAAAAGCAACTGATGGCTTTCAGGACACATTACCCCAAAATATGGCATCTTAGCATACTGAATATTTTAACCTGAAAAAAATTTGAAAAAGTGACAGAAACAGGAAGATCTCTCTGACGTTCCCTTGAAACAGATCATAAGACCCTCATATGAGAAGTGTCCTCCTTATAACTACAGGAAAAAAAAAAAAAAAAAAAAAAGCACCCTTCTTTCCAAAGATAAGGGACACAGAGAAGAATCTGAACAAACAGGCCTTGCTAAGTTTTCTGCGGTTTACTGTACTAGCTCATACTCTTTACCCTGTCATCGTCCTTTATAACGTCAACCTTCATCAAACCTACTAGAAAAACACTCGGGTTTAACTGTTGCATTAGTTCTTCATTTCCTTATGAAGTCTACCATATCTTGTAAAACTTATATTAATAAATTTGTATTTTTCTCTTCTTAATCTGTCTTTTGTAATAGAGGTCCTAGCCATGAACTCTTAACGTCTTGAAAGGAAAAGATGGTTTTCATCCCTTATGCCGTCTGATAGGAGAAGATATTTGTAATACAAATTTCAGTCAAAGCTATATACTGAACATTTCAGAGAAAAAAAACAGGTAGAGATATTTCAAGTATCTCAAAAAGTCATTTTAGTAGTAATCAAATATGTATTACATATCATTTTCTACTGCTCAAGTAGAAAATCAAGAAGGCTGAGAATACAAAGTGGTAAGATATAATTTAATATAATTTAAATGGGGTTGGCATACACTACTGTGGTAAGATATAATTTAAATGGGGTTGGCATACAATGCTGGTGGGTATATAAATTGGTAACAGTTTGGTGTATTATCTTGTAAAGCTTAATATTTACAATCTTTGTTTCATCAAAATGAGCTGGATACAACCCAAGGACCATAGTTTGCCGACTCCTAAAATGGAGTAAACAGTATTTGAGAAATGGTGGAAGGATTTTAATGATAAGAGTATATGAATGGAAGTGTCTCAGAAGACGAGGTTGAAAATGTTGATTGGAGCCTGCTTGTGAAAGGCCTTATGTGTCATAACTTTTGCCTTTTCCTCTTGAATGTAAAGCAATGTAGTCATTTCTTCACATTTACATTTTAGAAAACTCATCCAACTAGCAATATATAGGACAAATCTGAGGTAGTCAACATGGGAAGCAGGAGGACTAGTGAAAAAACAATATTGGGTCCTGAAGGTAGTCGAAGGTGGGGTGGAGAATTCAGAACCAGTTTCAGAGAGAACTAAGGAGATAGAATCAACTGTGTTTAAGAAGTAAGACAGTACACTAACGCTGTATTTTACCTAATTGAATGAATTTAATGGGAAACTTCATGAAAAATTAATATGCACATTAAAATATTTCTTCTTCATTACTATGAAACAATAATATTTTACATGTTTTTTACCATTATATACATTCCTAAAACGTACTTATTTTATTGCTTTCTTAAAACATATTTCTGTCACTTCAGAATTTTATATAGCATTTTGAGCTGTGTTTTTAAAACCAAAACTAATTTAGAGACTCTTAAGACTAGAAGATGCCTTTAGCAGTGTAAAATTAATTTCCAATATCTTCAATATTAATCTGTAATTTTATTTCTTAGTTGTTTAAAGTCTTCATAGACTTTTGCACTATTTTCCACATCGGAAATATTTGGGTCGCATCCATATCATTATTAAAGGAGAATAAATTATTTTCCAATTTACTGTTAAAGCACACGGCATTTAGCTGCTCTCTTTTCTCACCAATAAAATCTCTGGTAGACCCTGTTTTAGTCAGTGATCTAATACTGGGCAAGTTTCATAAGATCACATGCGATGAGGAAGCCAGATTACTTAAAAGGATCATTGAGTTAAATAATACATACTTCAAGATGCCCATAAGGTTTAGGCTTCCACTGTGGCAGCCTGTGATATAAATAACACGTGCTTTACACAACCTGTCATTGTATATTTATATAATAGGGAGCTAAGATTTTTTTAAAAGCTGTTTTTCGATAATTTCATTTTTCCTATTCATAGTTTTTCATTTCTATATAATAGACCCAAAGAACTGACATCTAGGTTATCTCTACCTAGAGCAGCAGCATCTACTCCTATTTCTACTATCCCATGTGTTTTAGTTTACAGAAACCTTTCACACCATTATGTTACTTGATATTCCTAAAAGCTACACAAGATGGGTAATGTTATTAATTTTATTTTATAGATGAAGGCATTCACTCTAAAAGATTCTCACTTGCTCATTGTCACACAACAGATAAGAGAACGAGATAAGAATCAAAACAGGGTCTTGCTGATCCAATCCTTGTGCTTTCAGTGACACTGGACTTTTCTTGCACATTGGTTTGGTGATAGGTGGTGACAGATGGTGGAAACGGTTAGCTCTATAAAGGAATGTAACAAAGGGCCTTGAAATTTCCAGAGACAACTCAAAAATGTTTGTGTCAAGTTCACCTTATGTTAATATCCACAACAGTAAGAGATTTGTCTGATCAGAGACATCCTTGTGTTTTTTAAGGAGATAACTGATTTTCTATATGCCAATACAACCTACCTTAGGCAGGCTTACTGGCATTCTTTCATTTATTCAACTAATATTTTCTGTTGTATTGCTTCTTTTTAGGTCCTACTAGAAATTCAATGGTGAGAAAAATAAATATGGTTTCTGCTTTCATGGGCTTTACCTTAACAGCAATGGGAAGCTATTGGAGGACTCTAATCAGTGCAGTGATATGATACAGTTGAAATCCTAGAAAATACTTGTGCTACAATGTGGGTTTTGAGGTGGAATAGGCAAACAGTGTATTCAGAGATTAAACATAGGTGGCTGCTGTGTGATCTGGCTGAGAGATGATACTGATCTGAGTGAAGGTAGTAGCAGTGGGGATGGGAAAAGTGAAGACAAAGAATATTTAGGAAGTAGTAATTTTGTAACTAATTGTGTAAGAAAGTGACTGTGCATTCCAGTTTGCCCAAGATAATTCCAGTTTTTTTTTTCCTTCAAAAACATCCCAATTTGAATGATAAATGTTAATCCTAGAGATAAGCAAAGTGGAGGATTCAAGAATGATGCATACATTTCTGGCTTGAAGAACTGTATGAATAGTTTTGCCATTTACTGAAAGTGGATACACTTGAAAAAAAACTGGCATGAGATAAGATTATGAGTTCAGGTTGGACATGGTGTGCTTAAGGTGACTGTCATACATTGACCTGAAGACATATTAATCACATGACACCTTGGGTCAGGAATTTGGGTTGCAACTTTCAGTCAGAGATACATCGATTAGAGAGTGATTAGGTATCAGGACGGTAACTAAAGAGACGAAAATGGATAAGATCACCAAGCCAAAAAGTATGGAACACAGTGTCAAGAGGCATAGGTCCCTGAGGAACTCAAAGGGGCACCTATTTTTAAGGGATGAGCAAACAAAAATCTGGAGAGGAGAGACTAGAGTCCAAGAAAACTAGGAGGTACCCAAGTTCATGGAAGTCCCAGAAAAAGGGTATTCCATGAAAGAGGGAGTAGACAGGAATGTCACATGCTATTAAGAGGTCACATAAAATAAGAATAGAAAAGTACACATTGAATTCAGAAACTAGCAAGTCATTAGAAACATTGGTTGTGGTGGTTTGGTGTGGATGGGGACATAGCCTGCTGGTAGGATTTTAAAGAATGATTGGGACATGAGTGGGAACAGTTTCTCAGATCTATAACTGAGAAAGGAAGAAAGCACTAATGAAATACCAGGAGTATTTGCAGAATTTGAGTGACAATAATATATCCGAAGACACCATAAGATTACTTAATACATTGTACTTAGAGGCTTCTATCTCTAATGTCCATTATGAAAGTAGAAGAATGAATTTGTCTAATCACAGCTATTAAAATAGTTATAATTTTTAAGGTAAATTTGTGTGACTTTAAAGCTATTTCATTTTTAAGTACTGGGAGCAAGGACACAATTGATGAAGTCACTTTAGCTATTTTTGCCCCCCAAAATGCATTCTAGAAATTTGTTCAATGAAAATAAAATTGTGCCTTAGTTTTTTTTCTCACTGTACGAAGAATTAGGCTGCTCTTGGCTTCTGAACCCTGGGGATTCCTTATATGTTCTGTGACAGATTAAAAAAAGGTAAAGATTTATGGTCAAGGAAAACGTGAAAAAGGTGCTCCACATTGTCTTTGTGTATGTGCATAAGTTACAAACAGAAATCAGGGGCCCCACCACTATTAATAGCTTTTTGCTCTCTTTGAAGAAAATGGAAAATGCTCACTTAGGGGCTACTGGTTGTATTTCCTTTAATGAATCTTCTAAGCTTGAATGATTTTAAATAGGATATTTATGTTACCCGATTATAGCAGGCCAAAAACTTTAAAAGATACATGTGATTAAAATATCCAAACTAATAAATCTATACAGACATATTTAGTGAAAACTACTGTTCATGGTAGTAATAGTAATGATAATAATAAATGCCACCGCTAAAGACTTTGAGGAGAACTCACAATTAAGGAAAACAACCACCAAATCACATGTACTTGGAGAATTTGATTAGACTTCTATACTTCAGTTTAATAATTATGTTGAAGATTAGTGAACAACTCTTGGCACAAGAATTGTCATCATGACAGACAGGCAGCCTTACCCAACTCAAATAAATAACTTAATGGGCTTTTTTTCCTTCATTAACCACATGGTAAATGTGAATTGAAGTCCGGTCTTTAACAAAGACCTATAGACTATGACTTTAAAGTAATATCTCTGATTTGCATAATAGATTATGAAAGTCTCAATGCTTTGTACTCTTGGTACACTTGCAAGCGTTTTAGTATCTATGTTAAAAAAGTTACTTTCAGATTTGGCTTTTTATTTCTGGAAATATGTTTACATGAATTCATTAACCTATCTGTATTACTTGTAAGACCTTAAAAATTTCTTCTTCCCCTTACTTTGAAATTGTTTGACCCATCACCCTCATGTCAGTTTTGTTATTTTATTACTAAATCTAGGTAGTAGTATTAAAGCTGCTGTTCTTACTTCATGATGATAGTTTATATTTGCACCTACATAATTGCATATATTATATTTGTACCCATATACATTTTCTGCTTCTGGTGGGGAAGAAGCATCTCTGAAGATTTTTGTAAAATGTAGCATATGCCACTCATAGTATAATGTATTTAGAAAATTGTACCATAATAGCATGTATTTTATTTTAACTGTTATGAAAAATGCTGACCTCATTAAGCAAGAACTGCTCTTCCAGAGAATTTTCAGAAACATTTGATTCTATAACTCAGATATGTCGGAAAATCACTAAGGGATCATTATCATTAGCCCCTGAAAGCCAAGTGTCTCACAGAACCTGAAGAAAGTAGTCTTTGATTAGTGAATAATGATGATTTGTTGCATGGACTAAGACTTTTTTTCTAGGGATTTCTACATCAAACATTCTGTTTCTCTTCCTATTTGAAGTAGTATCTCTGCCAAACCAATGTAATTTAAGAGTTACAAGCAATGACTATGTTCCTTTTAGGTTTTTTCATTCAACTTTGTAACATATTCCACCTGTTTTCAATAGCTACATATATAGAGATATAGATATATGTATTTATTTCTAAAGTTGCCCTGGAAAGGAAAAGATCTCTAACATATTTACTACATGTTTTGGTAAACTGAACCATAAAATAATTTGAAAGCCTTGAAGTACCTCTGTTCATAATTATGAGGTTAGAAATTCCCTACAGCCAGAATATATGGAAAGTGTCAAGTCAGAAAGGGAATCTTCCTTAGTTTCCCAAAATATACCAGCCAAAGGGTTGCTTTTTCAGCTTGAGAATAATAGTTACCAAATCTAGTCTATGGAGAAGTTTTCATGCAATTGAAATAAGATAAATTAAGACAGTTATAGTGAATTGTTTTACAAAGTTAACAGTTCTGATGCTTTTATTTGAACTATGTCTTTCTCACCGGTTTAGCTTTAAATTACCATTTTATATAACAATATTTACATTAGATCTATTTATTCTGTTAGATTTCTTACTTTGAGAAATTAATAGTTAACCTCAACAGTCTCCTTTTGGCAGAATCTGTGGCTGGTGGGAAAAGTGGAGCAGATACTTGGATGTATAGAACTATGGGTTGGGGGAGTGTAGAGAAGCCAAGAGGAGAAGGTAAAGAAGAAAGGATCAGAATGTAGACAAATGGTTCATTTTTAAGAGCTAGTTAACAAATTGTCCATTGGAAAGATACGAGGTTAGGTTTAGAGATTTCTTTGTGTGTCTGTTCATGTGGACGCCATCTCTTGACTCCAAGTGTAAGGCGCTGTGCTGGGTGCTTCAAGGCAGTTTCCCAAATGTTTCTAATCCTGCAAATCACCTGGACTCTTGTTACACCAATTTTTAGCAGTAGGAGCCATGAATCTGGAAACATTGAGAAACTGTGTGTTAAAAGACAGAAGATATATTAGATTTTTTCTTTGCTCTTGAGCAATTTATAAACTATCCTTATCTTTCTAAGCCTCAGTTTCTTTATCGATAAAGTGTAGGTAGTAATACTTTCCTTGTCAATTTTCAAGGTAAATGAGGTAAAAGGAAAATGTCCTCAGAGAGTTACTGGGGCTTGTAAAGGAGTTAAAGTTTATAATTTTAATTGATTGTGTGTATGATGAGTAGTCAGATGGTTTTGAGGAAGAAAGGAAGTTAGGGCATACAAAGAAGTTTTTAAAAATAATCATCTTCTCCAAGTTGTTTCCCAAGTTTATTATCTGGGTTTTATTTAATAAAATAATTTGAAATATTCCTTGATGTGTCTGTTTTTCTTTGCCTATTCTTCTCTTGTGCCAACTCAACTATTCATCTCAAATTATATATATTAATTCATAAACTCATGCTTCTAGCAGTTACACTAGACATTTATTAAACCTAACCCTTCTGTCCCAGACAAGTGTCATTAATACTGCCTTAAAGCTCCAAGCATACCACCAGGCCTTTGAGTCAAGAAGCATTTGCTGAATTGACTGATAAACCTCTAAATCTGACCCCATTTCTTTCCAATGTACTAGTTGCTAGAAAACCTTATGTTTTGACTTTCAAGGACACTTGGGGAAAACTAGTTCATCATTCTCTTTGATATTTATTTTGGAGGTTTGTTTTATTTTTTGTATTAACAAAACCTCTTGTCAGAAAGATTTCCTTACCTCGACCCTAAATCTCATATTGTATTTTAGCATGCTTCTGTATTTACATTGTGAAATTATTTTTATTAATATACAGTAAACAAGTTGTGTTTATTGGGGGTGATTACTGGGAATAATTTTTTTTCTGTGATTGTTAGCTTCTTTCAGTAACTGATTTTTTTTTATTCATTTAGCAGCAGCAACAGAAGAACCAGAAGTGATCCCAGATCCCGCCAAGCAGACAGACAGAGTGGTGAAAATAGCAGGAATTAGTGCTGGAATTTTGGTGTTCATCCTCCTTCTCCTAGTTGTCATATTAATTGTAAAAAAGAGGTAAGGCCTAATATTGTCCGGTCCTGCTCACTTACCATTTATGTCACTGGTTTTAAAAATCTGTTTTTTTCAAGATCCTTTAAATTAGAACAAACAACAAGAAGAAACTTTTAATTTTAACAATGTTGTCAGCACCTGAGTCTATTGGACATGCTGTCTAATAAATTCTTATTTGGTTATTCGTAATTTAATTCTGGATATAAAACATATGCTTTTTGTTAAGTTGATCTAGAAATTAGTATCTGAATTTAAATTTCTCAAATGCAAAGGTACTTGAGATAATCTATCTTGTATTTGAAGTGTTATTATTAACAGTGGCAAAATATGGATTTATTGTGATACTTGGGCTGTGGTCTAGGAATTATTTTGTGCTCTTTTAATGTATTTTTCTACATCTTGGCTACAAATAAGATATGAGAAGAATATAAACATTATTTAGTAAAATTGTACATTAAATATTCATTGACTAAAAATTTTAGCCTTTTAAAATAGTAAATTGTTTTAATTGAACATTAATTTTTTATACTATATCAACCAATATCACCATCTTCTGGAATTACTTGAAGATATTAAGACCTACTGGAATTTAAACTGAGCTTTGCTCTGGAGACCAAAGTATATTCCTGATGAAAAGCCTTTCAAAGTACACAGTTTTTGTAATTTCAGCTGTTTTACATTATATAAAATGTCATAAATCTGTAAGGCATTGTCTTGGAAACTAATATAGCACTCTAATCTTTCCCATTGTGTATTTGGGATAATGCTACAATTTGGAAAGACTAAAAAAATCTTTATAAGCAAAAGTACAGTCCTAAAATAGTTTGGTGTATAGAAGTGGTTGTAATCAATGAATTCTATTGAAAAATATAATAAATGATGTTGCTTATATTACATTAAATTATCCAGTTTACTATTATAGTTATTTTATACTTGAAATAAAGCATTAACATTATAGATAAGACTCATACTACATGTTTTAATGATTCCATCAGAGTTTATTTTAATATATTGCCTCTTTACGATTATCCCCTGGAGATATATATGTTGGAGAAGACACATCTGCATTAGAAACATTAGGTATGCATTATAGTGTTTTGTGTTAAATTAGCTACATACGTGCTTTCCCCAAATAGTGCTTTCTCTTGCTGTTGTCTCCCTCTGTGGTTGGAAAATACATCATATGTGAGGCAAAAGTTTTAAGTATTTTAGCAATAAAAATTTGCCAGTAAAGATCAATAAAAATCACCAAATGTAACCTTCAGACCTTATGTCTCTGTTTAGTTTAAATTTGTATTTGGAGACTTAAGTAAACAGTTTAGAGAGCAAATTTAACTAAACGTTGCTTAACAATGTTCTTCAGATTGGATATAAACATGAAAGTGACTTCTAATTATGTCCTCATATTCAGTTAGAATTGGGCTAAACTATTCAGTTTTATTTGAAAGCATTCATTTGTCTTGATAAACCTCCCTATCCAGGCCTCTGATTTAGCAATAATGAAAAAAAAAAATTGAAAAATAAACTTCCTAAAGTATACTAAAACCATCACTAAGCAAGATTTTGGGGGAAGGTAAAATGCTCTGACAGCTCTCTAAAATTGTATAATATGACAACTTGATTTTCTGGTTCATATATTAAATGGTTAAGTTAATGAGCCTCTCTATTAAAATATTTAACATTTGAGCTTTCGTAATTATGCTTTGATTGTCTTTTGATAGAAAGTATGCTAGGGCTTTTGCTTCTGTTCCTCACCATCACCTTTATATCCAGGAAAACCTACACTTTTATAGAGAGATCAGGTTTCATTATTTAGATATGTTACCTTCTAATATATAGTTTTTATATCTACATTACTTGAATTTCTTACTTACCAAAGCAACTTTGTAATGACTTTTACTCATATGTACAGTGTCACACATGTAACATGTATGCTTTAATTACAAGTATGTTTATCATACATATAAAAAAGTATAGATATAGCAGCATTGCATTGGATATTATCATCAAGTATAGCTTAAAACTATTAATATAAAATGTTTCCCTTTTAATATATAAATTTATAATAAAAATAATGGAAAAACAAGTTACTTTAGTCTCTTATCTACATTTTAGTGGGCTAGTGTTAAGTTTGACTTTATCCCTCACTGGGATGAATATATGTAGATATATTTCTTGTGGGGAAAACAGTTCCATGTCTTTTTGGTTGTTTTGCAAAAGGATGGTGTGTAATTCAATTGAGTAAAGTTTTACAGCTAAGGATATATATAAAGTAAGTTTTTAGGCTAAGAAAAGGGATATTGCATCTTTCAAAACGCAATGTCATTTTTTTAATTTAATCGCTATTCAATTATTTCCAAATGTATGCCATTTTTCATTGGTTGTGTATTATATTTTACATGCACAGCATGAACACATTAATAACTCAGACATAAATTTGAAATTATGTTTCAATACAGTAAATGTTTGTGTATATTATGTTCACATGCATCTACTGTAGAAGTATCTTTGTGTATATATAGTATATGGTATATATGTATATTCACATAACATATGTATATACCTATGTACCATTAAGATATAATAACTTGTTTGTAGAAATTTAGGTATTATTCTGTATATATGATATATTAATATGATAAATCTTTATGTTTTGTATCTAAAGAAAAATAATCTATATAGTACACAAGTTCTATGCACAGCTGTTCCATCTGTCACATATTTAGATGGTAATGGATATTATGCTTAACTGCATGTTGAAAATACACAATCCATTTAATTTTTCAATTTTTTGGCAATAAGAAATATCAGCATGTTATTTTTTCCAAATTATGTATTTTAAATTTTATTTTTAATTGCATATCTGTCTGTTTAATTGCATGGCAAAAAAACAATCTAACAATGCATGAGCAAATTGAAATGCAAAGCAAAAAAAACATGAATTTTATTTTATTTTCTTTTATTTTTTAACGCACATTTTTCTGCTTTATTGAATGTGACAGAGTCACGCTTTTCATTCACCATTGCTTCTCTTTTTCCACTGTCTGTGATTTGCTTGCCAGGAGGAGCTACTATTCTTACTCCTACTACCTGTAAGTAGAAAATGGGTGATGTACAACTTTACATGTGTTAAGGATGCAGTATCCCTTTTCAAAAACAAAACAGAATGTTTGCAATTTTGGTGACATTTAAAAAAAAGTTTTTTCAGACTCTAAAACTATAAACTTTATTACCTATTTTGCCAATCTTTTTAAAAAGGGATATTGTATTTCTGTTTGTCCAGCTACTTTTAATTTATTTATAATTTTCCATAAGTAGCTTTAGTCTAGAGCCAAAACATCATTTATTTACTAAAGTTAAACCTGTACCTTATCTTAGCAATATGACACTTCACTCATCTTGTAAAGAAGAGATAGTGGTTGTAACTCACAAATCACTATCTTTATGTAGCATCGTTATGTCTGACAAAATGAGCCAAGTGGTGTATTTATGGAACACTCAAAATGCCTTCATAGGATGCAAATTAGTTCAGGTCTGCATGTGATAACATCTCTCTCTGTATTTCTAGGAATCCAGGATGGGTTATAACTTCAGAACATCTTTGGTCGGGCCATTAAGGCAATCACTGAGCTTTTGTTAAAGAAAAAAATAGTAGAAAAATCATGGTGTTGCAGCAACAAAGAAATAAAAATTATTTTTAGAGGAAAAAAAATGAGTTTATTGTAACTTAAGTAGGACAAATGTTTCCTAAAACTAGAGCCAAAAAAAACCTTTGTCAACTAGAAACTAGGAACAGATATAGGCACCACATTGTTCCTTTTCTCTTCCAAAGTCTGTAGCTCTTCCGAGACTCAAGCATGGTTTGTTCATTTGGATAAGGATGGAGAAGATGGTCCATTCTATTTCCTGAGTCATTTTCAGCTTATCACCTAATATGCTGGAGTAGTTTTTCATCCAAATCAAGGGAACATTACAGCAAGGCATTCTTGGACTTTGCTTGACCAGTATTTGATCCACCACCTTTCAAGGTTTAAAGATTGAAATTAAGTATGTTTGGGGCACATATCCCACAGCATTTAAATCACTAGGTAAATTTAAGCTAGCTTTACAACAAAACCTTTGTAACAGTCTCCATTCTCCATGACTATAACACAGTTCTGCCAACATTTTAAATATTATAAAAGTTTTGCTTCCTAAAATCTGCTAAACCAAGCAGCTGTACACTAACAGTGCTCCTAACTTATTGTGATGAATCATAATATCCTTGTTAAATTATGTTTGATGAAGCCAGAGATAATCAACTGTACCGTTTCATACAATGATGGAGCACTTTCCCCCTTTATGGCCCACCCATACATCCACCTGCAGAAGTTTATGCTGTTGGCTGCTTTTATAATGAAAGTCATTTGCACATCTGTCAAACTCAAAGTAGTTGCAAAATGAATTGCTTAACTGTTCTGAAGTGCACATTATATATGCTAGTTGCTCAGGAGGAGACAAAGCATCAAACATACTGGAATCAATAAGTATTTCATTATGAGACTGTCAATAGCTTAACATTAAGCATTGATGCAGCTCTGATGTTAAAATGGGATTCCCTTTTTTGATGGATAGACAACATTTCTGTGTTCCAGACAATGTAACAGGTTATACTAATATTATTGTAGTATATAGGGTTACTGGCAATTTTAATCATAACTACAGAGATTATCACAGAGATATGCTTTTAAAGGCTGCTTAACCATACCTAGTGATGCTTATCTGGATTAGAGGGGTGTTTAAAGATAAAAATAAATAAAAATCAGAGTAGAGCTTAAAAGAAAACCAGATGTGATCTTTGAGCTAATATTCATTGGCATTGTCATAGTAACTATCTGTTTTTGATCAAAACACTTAACACTGATGTTAATTTTTCTTTGTTTTAGAAGAGCCTGAATGAAAGCCTACCTCACAGGGTTGTTGTGAGGATTAAGGTATAAAAACCAAGCTGATAATTCATGGCTGGCAGATATTAACAAAGGTTATATTCCCCCATAATTTGTCAACTAATCTAGGTTTGTGAATCTGAGAAGTTAAAGTCCTTCATTGCATGAAAATTTAAACCTGTCATGTATTTAACAAATTCATTACTTCTTGTTTCTCTCCAATCATGAAATACATATAAATTACACATATTTTAAAGTAAAGCCTCAGGGTTTAAATTTGTCTTTTCTATTGACTTTGAACTGCCCATCTTCAAAATTTTAACATTATTTTGAATCTAAATGTCAGTTTGTTTTTTATTTCAGTGCTATTTTTATTCAATTCAGTCTCTCATATTTTTTGAGAAATGAATTTATTCTTATCCTAGAAACAAAGATTGGAAGTTATTTCCTAAGGCAATTTTTGCTGTTTTAAAATTTACAAATGGCAAAATATTTTTTCTATATATTTTGCTGAAATTTATAACAACTAGTGTTCAACTGCTAGAGTAAGTAGTGGTGTATATTAACTAGTGTTCAACTGCTAGAGTAAGTAGTGGTGTATATTAACTAGTGTTCAACTGCTAGAGTAAGTAGTGCCACTTTGCAATGTGGCAATTTAAAAAGTGTAAGCAACCAGATACAGTGTAAGAGCTCAGGCTTTAGAACCAAGTCATTCTTCATTGCTTATTAGATAAATAACCTTGGGCAAGTTATTTAACTCCCCTGAGCCTCATTGAACTTATCTATACAATTAGAATCCTTGTGCCTTTTTCAGCAGATTGATCTGAGAATTGAGTTAACAAATGAAAAGTGCCAAGTATATAACAGGCCTAATTCATCAATTCAACAAGTATTTACTGAAGCCTGTTACATGCCAGACACAGAGTCAAGTGCCAAGGCTATGCAGATCATCCTTCTCTTTGTGGAGCACATAGTGGGGAAAACAATTGAAAGATATTCGCACTTTTCAATCAATAACACTCATTACAGGGGAAGAATGTGGTAGTATAGAAAATACCTAGCCTAACTTGAGAAAGGCTGTTTTAGAGTCAGTCATGCAAAACCTCCCTGATGAAGTGTCTGTTACACTGAGACAGAACAGATAGGAGTTAGCCAGATATTACAGTCAAAAAAATGTTGCAGGTTAAAGAACAAACATCCTGTATGATGGCCTAGCGGGAAGTTTGGAAAGTGAAAATCCATAGGCTAAATGTGACCTTATGATGTTTCATGTGGCCCATACACTGTTTCAAAAAATAAAACCACTCGAAAAAATCAAGAAAATTAACATCAACAATCAGATTCATCATGACTTGTCTTAAAAAATAAATAAATAAATAAGCCAGAAGTTCAACACTGGGATCAAATACCAGTAGTCACTTAGGCAAGTTGCCCCTAAACTGCTTTCCGGTTCTTCATTACCCTTCCTTACGGTATCTTGCCACTGACAGCAGCACTCATTTATATTACCTGTCTGAAACCTACATATTCATAAAGGATTTTTACCCTCAAACCTAGAAAAAGATTAATAGCTCTTTGAATGTATAGCGCAAATGTTGCTAATAAATGATGGTGGTGATGGTGTAGTGGTAGTTATATTGGTGGTGGTGATAGTTCTTGTTATACTTTGTCGTTGTTTTCTTATTACCAACACTGTGATTCTGTGATTATCGTTATTTATTATTTCTAAAATAGCCATCTCCATCCTCAAATCTTAGCTTATGACAATCTTAAACAACATAGTGTCAGATTTGCTGTGTACACGTATCATGTGTGTTGTGTATGTACTGCCCTGAGGTCAAGTACTATAATTCTCAGAGAAAAATATCCTACACTGGAACAGTCCTCCAATTGCTAGATTTATGTTTTAAAGGAGAAACCTTTATACATAAACTCAGTCTATTAAATGAGCCTTTGTAGTATTTGTAGTACATTTACTCTGGTTTGGATATTAATATGAGGATCAGAAGAAAATGGCTTAGCTTATAATCTAGTGGAGGACTGGTGTTCTTAAAACAACTAAAGAATATTTCCAAGGCAATATAAATTGCTGCCATAAACTTAGTAACACAATTTGCCTATTACAGGCTTTTAGAGTACCTTTATTTATATATAAATTTTCTTGTTAGTGTGATTTAAATATTTTATGTGCCTTTAATAGCCCTTTTTCTTGGATGTTTCATGTGTAACATTCACAAAGAACTAAAATATATTTTACATCCATGACATGTAAGATGAACATGCCAATATTTGAGTAGTTCGTAATTCTAATGCTGTTATTAGCCAATCTCTTAAATCATATGCCTTTCTGCATTTATAAAGCATTGCTGTAGTTAGTTGATAGTATGTCATGTGGTTCTAATTAGAAAACACATTTTTAATATTTGACCATGTGAATATTCCAAGATGATAATTTGCGTATCTTTCCATACCATTTTTTAAAACTTTTCTCAGTACTTTTCTTACACAGTATATTATTTAATCCCATATATTCATGTGTACTTGAAATTTTCTAGCAGTGGTTTATTCTAAAAGTCTTCAGATTAGCTTCTGATTAATGCTGTAAATATATTGCTAAATATATTAATGCTACATATCGCATTTTTAATAATAGCACAGAGAATGAAGAATGGGACATGTCTTTGTTTTAATTTGGTGGCTACAGTAAAACAGATTTGAAAAGTTAGTCGTGTTATTTCTAAAAGGAACTAAAAGTTGATCAAAAGAATTAATTACCCAGGAGGAATATCAAAACTTGGCTTTAGCTTAAATATTTATTGAATTACTCTAGTAAGGAGGTATTTATTTTGCTTTTAATAAATATAATTATATTTTATGATATTTAAGAGAATAAAATATAGGAAATGATGAGAGATTTGGGTTGACAGCTTGAATATTGAAATATGCATCTTACAAAAATACTTTTATAGCAAGGAACAAATATAATTGTTTGAATGTCAAACTTAATTCCTGAAATTTTGACCAGTGCTTGGGGTTTCTAAACCATGTTTGTAACATTATCCTCGGGCTCACCTGAACTACTTATTGCTGGTGTTAACTCTCCTTCAAGCCTCAAACACTAAGGATTCCGTTTTGCATTTGCCTTGGCAGCAAACTTGCTAAAAAACGCAAGGATGCCATGGGGAATACCCGGCAGGAGATGACTCACATGGTGAATGCAATGGATCGAAGTTATGCTGATCAGAGCACTCTACATGCAGAAGATCCTCTTTCCATCACCTTCATGGACCAACATAACTTTAGTCCAAGATGTAAGTTTTTCATTAAAGTTTTAATAAATGATGTTACGGCTCATTAAGTTCACTTTGAATTCTGCACATTACCTTTTGAATAATGAGAGAGAGTAAGGAAGTGAGGGGAGAAGCAGCTAGAAAGAAGAGAAAGAGATGGAGGATATTATGGAATTTACAAGAAGGGTTCTCATGAGGATTGATACTGGATTTAGTTTAACTTCAAACTCTATGAATTTTATTACTGTATCACAAGAGATATTCCAAACATATTCCACTCAGTCCATAGCACATGTCATTGCTTTAAGTGAAAATACATGATTGCCTACAAAAAGTTAGTTCATGTCAGAATTTGTAATTCTTTTTCCATTTGCATCTTCCTTTGTGTAAGATGAAAGTCTCTTTTGAAATAAGAGGAAACGGTAATTCTGGGAATTATTGACATAGGTAAAATCATGCCATTAAAGTAGTATATTGTAGACTCCTGGAGAATTGCAATACTGAAAAGTTAACTCAGGGAAACGTTAGTCTACATGCTCTTAAGTATCTGCTGTGAAGTCCAAAAGTATACTTGAATTGGGGGATTTGCAAGGAACAGTGAAATTCATCCATCCATCTGTCTTGAAAATTCCTAATGTTGGTCTATGAAGGCAAGGCTTTTAAAATATTTCCACTGAAGTACCGTTTAAAAGCAGATGACTTTAATAATTACCCCAGAATCAATATTACTGTTTATTTTCAAATTTCATATGAATGTTATATTCTGTTCTATAGTGCATCTGTTTAAGTTAATTAAGTTTAAGTGAAATTGCCTAACTTTGTTTCTTCAAATCCTCTAGTAAAATTGATGCTTGAAGCAGGCAAATCAGGTATATCTCTTGAGTATACTGGCCTTGTATAACTTGGGCCTTATGACATTTGGCTCAGATCTCAGAGATATGCACACCCCAATTTGGAAAACATGGGTATAAGCAAAGAAACAATAGAAGTATTATCTCCTATACAAACTATGAACATATGTAGTAGTAAGATTGAAAACAAAGTATTTGTAGGTTGTATGCTTGTATGTCTTTTCAGAGAGGGAAGGTTTTTTTTCTGAATTGTTCAGCTTGGTGAAATTTTTCGGTAACTATTGGATCTAAAATGAAGCCCATCATTTTCTATGTATATATGTATACCAAATTAGTAGTTAGGAATGCTGTACATGAGTCATTTTGGAATTTAGTTATAATCATGAAAGGGCCTTTCAGATCTATTTTTATTTCACTATAGATAAATGATGGAGAAAAACGTAAAATACTATTACTGTTGAAAGTAAGTTTTGCTGAAAATAAAGATGTATCATCTCCTTAACTACTTCATTTAATACTTAATCACTTAAGGGTTTGAAAGCATTCATGCTTCCCAAACTTGTCTATCTATTGCCTATGTTAGGACCTTATTTGAAAGTTTGAATTCCGCAGTGTAACTATAAATATCCACTACGAACTTAGAGAAAGGATTAAATCTATTTCCCACAGCTAACTGAAAAAAAATTATTTGGAATGAATATGAGATAATTATTTCTTTAAATACCTTACACTTGATAGATCTAAAATACATGTTTTTTTTTTTTTCCTTAATTTTTGTAATGTCAGGTTGGATCTTCTGGCTTTTTAAATTAAACAGAGTTCTGAACTATAATTATAGATACACCTCTCTTGATGTTTAGATATAACGCAAGCTGGGAGAGAAAATTTTACATTTGCAGAATACAGTAATCTGAGAAAATTTAATGATTATATTTCTTAAAAAAGCATAAATCTATTTTAAAGAAAAAAGATTTTAAAAAACAATTTTAGAGCAATATATTCCTTCATGAGCTTTGTTTTCCTGCAGTGCCCAATGATCCACTTGTACCGACTGCTGTGTTAGGTGAGGCCCTAAATCTTTATCATCTTTTCATTGCATGGATGACACCTCCTTGCATGGGTTTGCCCACATACAGATTATTTACAGTGCAGGAGGCAGCTTGATTTTGAAAATAGCCATAGTATTATCAAAGAGAGCAACTGTGTTCAACTCAATATCAGATCTAGTGGATTTCAAATTAGCAAAGCATGCTATTTAATGTATTCTTTAATTCTTGATTGTTAGATTTGGAGCAGTAGTACAATGGCCCTTAATGTATAACTCATATTAACATGTCAAAATTAGCAGAATGAAGCCAAATGCATACATCTCAGGGTCCAGTGTTGCTTGAATAACTAGTTTATATGTAAAAGTCTACCTAATGGAAAGGAATGTTTCTAAATCCTCCTAATTTATAACCACAAAAGAACAAATTTACAAGTGAACATTAGGATTATGTGCATTTGCTTTAGCTTTTGTCTTTATTAAGACTATTATAATGTAGGTAAAATTGCTAAAATCTTGATGTGGGGTTTGACATTCTACATGAACTTTATCTGATAAGTAGTGTTACCTTTCAAGAAATTTAGAACAAGCTACTTGGGTTACCACTGTATAACATCTAATACAACTGCTATTGCTAATGACAATTAAGGCTTTTACAGATGTAAAATTATATTATTTTTTAAATCTACCTATATATTTAAGAATGGAATAGGTTTCATTCCACTTTGTACCCTATTCCTTGACTAATTATACACCAATGATTAGTAACCAGCTTGCCTATATGTTCACAGGTTCCATATCAATTTTACCAGTGTTTCTAGTTAAGCTTTAACCAAAGAAATAGGGAAATTATCAGATAAATATATCTTGTAAATTCCCAAATGTCATGTTTGTTATTTAATATTTCTTGTGAACATAAAACTTTAACTCATATTTTATGCTTGTATTTTTGTTATCCATACAATCAATGTTAAATTGAATTTTTAAAATATTTTGGAACAACACAACTAACTCAGGTAGAATATACCTCTCATTCACTAAAATAAATATTTAAAATTATAACTTTATAATTACTATGAAGGATATATATTCTTAAATAATCTGAAAAGTCAATGTTCTTCATCTCTACTTGCACTCTCCCTTTGATGTCCACCAATAATGGTTAAGAAGTGAACTGGGGATTTGCCCCAGGGAGTGATCTGATCACACAGGGAGGAGCCATAAATGATGATCACTGGGGATCATTAAGGAGACATCAGATGCCTCCGAAAATGTCATCTTCTGCTAAGCACTGTAGAATGCTGTCAGTATAAAGTTAATAAATTTCAATTAAAAATATTGATAACTAATTGGAAAAAATTAGTTGCTTCAATGCTAAGTTTCATTACAATAATTTTCTACACATATGTAAAGTCCAAGTCTCATTCCTCCTGTAGATTTACAATATGAACTCATAAAAATACCTACATCTTTGTTTTCCCATCTGTAAAACAGTATAATAATTCCTACCATACCTTTTTCGCAGGATTTTATTATAAAGAGAAAATTAGATCATGTGTATGAGTTTTATAAACTATAAATAATTATTATAATAATTTTTCCTGTGAAAAAGGATTTTCATGTTTAAGGAAAGTCAGATTTAACACAATAGAGTCATGAAGTCTAGTTATATAAACATTCATTATACATTTTATTTAATTTTGAAAGTCAAGCTGGTTTTAAAAATATATTGGCATTCTTGAAAAGCTAACTATCTCATTAATCATATTAGATGTAGAAATGATATGTTGTATTTTTCATCATTCTTAGGATTGTGGTCTTTAGAGTTTTGCATCCAATCGTTTTTGTATTTATAATGCAGTTTCTGAAATCACTTCAAATATTGTTTAATGCTAATGCTTACTGATTTAAAAGGGCTTAGAAACTTTTCATATTGACTAATATTTTTGTTTTTTGTGTTTTACTGCTTCATTGGGTTTAAGTTCCTATAACAGGTAAGTGTATTGCAAAGAACTCTAGAAAACCTTTCAATCAAGGATGTATTTCAAGTTATTATTCTTAAATGTATAATAAGGATAATGATTAGTACATGTACCATCACTACTAGTCACATTATTAGGTGGTTTAATGAGGTGGAAATGTATTGAGATTAATAATGCATATGTGATGATTTTAAAGACCTTACTGCTCATTGTACTACTGTATTAAAGTTTAATGCAAAACAAAAGGCACTGTCTATTTTATATTAGGACACAATCATCTGTAAGATTTGGAATATGGGTGAATTCTGTGTTTCTCACTAAGCCTTTTTCAATTGTAAATATTCTGCTACTCCAGCAGGTAAAAGTGAGCTCTGGGGCTGCTCCACTGAGCCCTGGCTACCTTCCTCCAGCTTGAGTGATTGCATTTTGCCTCTCTGACGTTATCTGTTCTCTTTACTTTTTATCCTTAACTGTATATTCTGCAGCAGTGCCCAAATCAGTTGCTTCTGAATTTAATTTTTCTGGGGAGATGTATTTATTCTTTATGTCGGTCTGTTGATTGTAATATTTTAATAGAAGTAGATCCATTGACTTCGGTCTCATATTGAGAATAGGAAACTCATGAATCATGTTTATTAGCCAATGTTTTTGTGTAGAGGGGTGGGAAAAATCTGAGTAAAAGACATGAATTCACTTAGGTGGTTAGGTCACAACAGAATCTATCAGGGATTTTTTGATTCAATGTGGTATTTTTAGGAATGAATGCAAAAAATAAGCATTCAGCTTAATAAGAGGGAGTAAAGATAAATGCAATCAAGCTAAATTACAGAGGCACACAAATCTGATTGTAGGGTTCTTTTTTTTTGTTTTTCCCTTCTCCAGGAAGAAAAAATGTTTATCATGGGGACAACAATTCATTTTTTGCCATATCCTATTTGTAGAGTTGGTGATAGAACAGGCAAATGTACTAGCACTTGAAATATGTTTATCTGTTAATTAAATATCGTTCTCTACAGTATGCATTATCGTTAAAAAAAAAAAAAAAGTTCCCCTAAGAGTGTATTTTCTCTTCTGTTAATGAGTATGACGGTATAATGCTTTTCAAAGTAACATCCCTTAAAACATTTGTTTTTTTTTTTTTTTTAATTGGTAAGTTTAAATGTGATAAATATGAGCATGCTTCTCATTGTAATGTTTAGTACTTTGGTCATTAAAATACTGTTTATTCTTCATAGGCAAAAATGTTCTTGTTCTTTTCTTATGACAGAAAAAGAATTTAAAGTTTCTTTTCTTTTAAAGCTAATGACACAATTGGGAAGGGACTTACACTTAATTGTGGGTGGTCAGGGATTCAGTTGACTTTTTAATTCATTCATTGGAATGTTTATTGAGTGACTTATGCATCAGGCACTAGGAATAGAAAGAAAAATATTCTGTCTCTGTACTCTGTGTTTGGAATTTAGTGAGGAAAATAGCCAAGTAAATAAATGATCAAAATATAGATTAAGTGAAATGACATGTAAAAATGAATAAGAGGTCATGGGAACATAAAGAAGGAGCATTGTAACTCAACCTGGAGGGGCCAGAAAAGACTTCCGGGGAGGAACCCACATTTTGCTCCAGAAGCACACCCTGCTTTCTCTCACAGCGTGGCCAGGAGACTCAGAATATATTTGCAATAAAAACAATAATAGTAATAAGTCAAGGTGGCAGAGGTTGAATATAATTGCACGTGTCGTCTGGCTAGCAGACAGAGTGGCATCAGGGGGTGATCATGTGGAATGCTCATGTTTCCTAGTGCAGAGTGTGCTATGGTAAGAAGCCTCAGAGAATAGGGCCACAAGAACAAGAAGAGCAGCCCTTTGGGGATGGGCTACCTAGATCGGGTGTCTCTGAGGGAGGTTGGGATATGGGTGGGAAGGAGTTTGGTCAACTTAATCGACCATGAAAATACCCCTCCACTTGACAGCTGGGTCCTCTGGTCCCACTCTATACTGCTATGACTGCAGATACAAGAAAAAGAACTCAGCAAAATTTCCCACTTAAGCTTTTAAAAGAAGGTCTATCAGATGTCTCCCTGCATCTCACAGGATCTGTTTTCTTGCTGATCCACACATAATATACTCTCACCTCAAACCTTGAGTTTTGTCTTTGGGGATACTGCCTAGGCCTATATGTATGATATTTCTTTCCCAGAATTCCTCTTATTATCAAAAAGATCTTAAGGTCTTAAAATCCTCATTGCATAGATATATATATTAAACAAGATAACTTTGTTTCTTTTTTAACTTCTGAAATCTGAAAAATGCCAGATGAGAACCACAGTGCTACAGCAGAGTCCAGTCGCCTTCTAGACGTACCTCGCTACCTCTGTGAGGGGACGGAATCCCCTTACCAGACAGGACAGCTGCATCCAGCCATCAGGGTAGCTGATTTACTGCAACACATTAATCTCATGAAGACATCAGACAGCTATGGGTTCAAAGAGGAATATGAGGTGAATAAGTTTCGATACTGTGTTGAATTTGATTTTTAACTAGGATACTCAGTGGAATTTAAACTTTTTTCCCGTCTTTAACACAACAAGGAGGGGATTGCTCTGTAGGCTCTCTAATCTAGTGTTTATCATGGGAATGGGAAGGGAATGGGGAAAAAGCACTTCTCGGAGATATATCTGAGTCTAAATTTATTACAAGAATCTTTAATGTTGGATTCCATAATTTATTTTACTATGGTATTAAAAAATACTTTGTGTATCTTCTCATGCAAAAATCAAGTAGCAATACACTTTGGTTCCCATTGTTCCATTACAGATTCTATCATTTGAATGAATCAAGTAGCAGGTACTTCTCTGCCTCTTCGTTTGTTGACCTTATGATTGAGAAATCAAATGAAGCTTTGTGCTCTAAATGTACTACTTGCCACTCTCAGTTTAATTTTATGGATTATTGGTTGAGGGTGGCTGAGAAAAAAATAGAGCACTGCAAATCTGGTAAACAACACTGAGAAGCTGAAAGAAGGCAGTGGGAAATATTTCTTCCAACCTTATTTCCCCTTCCTACTCAAACCAAAATACCAGGACTTATCTTACAAAGGCAGTGATTTAAAACCAAACATTCCAACTAATGTAATATAGCAAAAGGGAAATAGTTCCTTTGCCACTCTTCACTTACTGAGAAATACCAATCTGGGGCATGGAAGGAAGCCAGCCCACTCCCCATGAACACATCACAGTACGCACACATTTAAAGTGAAAGAATCCAAGTAATATTTGGCTTTGAAAAGACCATCCAAAACACATCCAATTTCATGAAGAATCTTTTAAACTCCATATTTTATCTATGGATTACTTGAATACCTTAAATTAGGAGTGTTAATTATCTCTGAATTTTGAAAGTTGATTTTAGATATATGCCAGAAACACTATGCCATGGTAACAAAATAAGTACAAGGAATTAGACTATTCTGTCAGAGCTGGTTCTTTTTGTTCATTTCATGTGTATTCCTGTGTACCTTGCTTCAAAGACCATTGGCCCTTTGAAGACCCCATTTCCTGTGTTGAGCAAAGTTTAAGTTCTTTTGCAAAATGAAATTTACACCCATTTTAAATTGCTGTGTGTGGTAATTAAACTAGTCAACAAATTCATCTGTTCCCAGATTCTTGAAAAAGAGGACTCTATTTTAATTTTTATATGGTCCTTTGTTGTAAAGACTCAGTCCTTTTCATGATCTTCAAAGAAACTCAAATGTGATGTATTGCACACAATTTAATGAATAATTATGGAGGGAAGCAGGTTTTCTTTCTACTGTTATAAATGCTAAATGATGCACATTTGAAAGATACTCATTAAAAGTTTTTTTGCAGTTTTGATGCATTATCATTCAATACGTTTTGAAAAGAATGCTACTTTTCTACTTCTACCTCTCGTTATAGTGATCTTAAATTTAAAATACTTTCAAGGTCCATTTTTTTTTCTCTAAAGTTATTATTTTGTCTTTAATTTGACCTCAATCCAATTTAAGATGAACAAGTATGAATCCAACAAAGCGGCTTTGAGGTCTGAGAATGAAACTTGTTTACTACTGTGGGATTCCTTTCCTCTCTGAGAAAGTGGTTTTTACTATTTGGGGCTTCCGAACAGATAACCTGATTTTTAAAAAGGAATTAAATTCAGTCTGCTTATTCATTTTGTTTTTCCAGAGCTTTTTTGAAGGACAGTCAGCATCTTGGGATGTAGCTAAAAAAGATCAAAATAGAGCAAAAAACCGATATGGAAACATTATAGCATGTAAGTTCCCATACAATTCTTGGTGAATGTAAATATTATATGCTTATATGGTTTTAAACCTTAATAAAAATCCCAGAGAGTGGTGTGTCTGTTTATGAAGTAATCTATTTCATATTAAGACAGCATTTACAGTCAGGCTCAGGGGCTCACGCCTGCAATCCCAGCACTTTGGGAGGCCAAGGCGGACATATCACCTGAGGTCAGGAGTTTGAGACCAACCTGGCCAACATGGCAAAACCCTATTTCTGCTAAAAATACAAAATTACCCAGCTTGGTGGCACGTGCCTGTAATCCTAGCTACTCAGGATGCTTAGGAAATAGAATTGCTTGAACCCAGGAGATGGAGGTTGCAATGAACAGAGATTGTTACTGCACTCCAGCCTGGGCGACAAAGCAAGACTCCATCTCAAAAAACAACAACAAACAAAAACAACATTGGCTATTAGCAGTGATTCTGAAATTGTCATCATCCTCATTAATCAAATTGACTCAGCTACTTCACCCTGTGGAGATAACTTGCTGTTTGATTTCATGTTTGTACATAAATGCATAGGGTGTTACTGAACAGCTAAGACTATCAGGATAATGAAAAAAATAAGATACTTTCAGTTATAAACTGTTTTAACACCCCCATCAAACATATTCAAGATTGGGGTGTTATTCTTTCCACATGCCTTTAATTCTTACTTGGAGGCACTATCTAAACTCCAGTTGTTCGGTATTATTTATCATTAGGGACTTCCTCCTGAGTAAGTCCTCAAGATATACACGGGATAATAAAGTCATTATCAGACAAAACCACAGATCAGTAAGGAAAGTAGCAGGTAGTTTAACTTGTAACTAGCTGCTGATTTACCTAGACCACTCTATTCTGAATTTAAATTATTTTAAAGTATCTTATGAATAGCTCAAAATCTAACCTTGATTTTCAGGGAGTAAGAAACTGAGAGCAGGAATTCAAAATTCACTTTTTAATTCTGTAGCTCATTTGCTGTAAAGTGCAGAAGAAAAGGATCCAACCCATTTAAAGTCATGACTAAGAAGCAAAATTAGAAGTTAAGTCTAGTTCAGTTATGTGGACAATTATATGACTCAAATGATTACTTACCAGACAATTTCATGTATCCTAAACACTAACTATGAAGGTTCAAGTCAGTGAAGCTTGAGTCACAGAGTATTATAAATGTAATAGCAAGGCTCACTAAAGTTCTTATACTTCTTCAAAGGACTGATTTGGTAGTAATATACTATGGATAGACTATGGGCAACCACTGAATTCTTTGGTCTCAACCAATGACATTGCCTCAGAACAGGGAGAAAATTTAACAGCTTATATTTATTATTTAAAATTTTTAGATGATCACTCCAGAGTAATTTTGCAACCTGTAGAGGATGATCCTTCCTCAGATTATATTAATGCCAACTATATTGATGTAAGTATTTTTATAGTTAAGTATGTCTACTTTATTGACTTATATATATGAACCTTTTTGCCCATTACCTATAAAGCGATTGCTAGCTTTTTAAAATTTAAAAGTACAAACTGTACACTTTTCCTTGTTCTACGTCCTAGTACTTACTGACGTTGTTGTGCTTTCTTTCACACCTGACTTTGGTTTGGGCTGTAGATTTGGCTGTACAGGGATGTAAGTACCACTATATGTAAATAACAGCACCCTATTATAAATACAAACGTTCTTAATTACAGTTATTACTAATGCTCTCTTACTACTAGTTATTTCTGCATGCTTCACCTAATTAGCTTCATACAATGTATCTCTGTTCGTTTTTTTGTAATTCTTTCACATGCGTAAAGATCTATTTTACCTCCTTCCCTTTTCTTGTGTAGAAAAACAGGACCATTTTTAGCTTTGACAATTTATTATGTACTCGAGTTTTATTTGTTGATGATTTCTGTTTCTGGCTTTTATTCTTACCCTTCCCTAAACATATGTGAGAAGCTGGATAGTATGATGTGTATTAGTGTGACTGAAATTTTACTTTTTACATTTGACTTCTGATGTTAAAATGAGTAGGGAGACTATTTTGTGATGTGTTGTATTGGCTTCTAAAGTAAGAAAATTACTCAGGCAAAATAATTACTAAATTTCAATTGTAAAATACACATATCACACATATATATCAAATCACCAAAATGAAAAAGTTTGCTTCTATCATATATTTCACTGTTAAATTTTGATTGCATATATATCTACATGCAAATTCTTTATTTAAAGGAAGTAATTATCAAACAAAATATAAAACATTCTTAAAGGGCAATATATTACATTACCTATAAGGAGGACAGGCTCTTTGTGATACCACCTGGTTCATAATCACACTGGAGAGCTTGGGAATGTTACTTCTCTCTCTGTACCTCAGTTTCCTTATCTTTGCAGTGGGGATAATAATAATAGTACTAACCTCATCACTTTGTTGCGAGAATTAAATGAAGTCATGCATGTTGAGCATTTTGCCCAATGCCTAGCACTCATTAAACTTCAACTTTTTTCTTTTTACAATTAAAATCTAGGTGTGCTGTAATTAAATTGATTCATAATATGTGTAATTATAAAACAAAAGGTGGGGGTGTTAAGTATGGCAGCATATGTATACTTTTATAGACATAAAAGATATGAAACCTAGGACCCAACATTTTCTAATTTCCATAAATAGGAAATAATTTTCTTTACATTTATTAAGTTCACATTTTAGAGTTTATGTTATGAATTGTATGTATTTAGTTGAATTAATATATTTTATAAAGCATAGTATATGAGTATATGGGTTCAATTTCTGATCATAATCTTACTCTTATTCATTAAATTTATCAAACATGTCATTATGTAAAACTAAGCTAATGGTCTAATTTTTAGAATAAAATAATCAACAGTTCTATGAAAAATTTGTAATTGTTCTTACCTATTTACTTTAACCTGGGTTTTCTGCCAGGACATTTACACTGGAGCCTTGTTATAAAACTATTTCATGGTTCATACTGTAGGACTGTATTTTAAATAAGACTTGTTATCCAGTCTTTCTGTTAAGACCCCAGTGTATTTTGGTCTATTTCTATACAATTTCATAATTTTCCCTCTCCCATTAGTTCATTATATGTAAAAGATATAAGTATATACTTCGGCAATTGGTATTTTTTTAAGAACTGCAAATACATATAAAGCTTGGAAAAATTTTTCCATAAAACATTGTGCTATTTTCCATAAAACATTGTGGTATATTAAAAAGTTGAAATCTTCCAAATTTGCAACGTCATACTCCTGCTATTAAATTTTAGGTTGGAGATCTCAGTTCACATGTATTTATATGTGTATTGAGTTGCCCACACCAATAAGTGGACAAATTGTACCACAGACTTTCACTAAGGCTCATTTGTAAATATGCAACAAATTCAGAACTTAGGATCATATCATCAACATTTTTGCAACTTATGCTCTGTTGGTATTCAAACCAATTGAGAGCGACTAACAATCTATTCCTCCTCAACAGAACTTTTAGCACACTGAAAAAAAATACTAAATTTTTACTCAAGATAAGATGCATTTTTAAAAACTCTTCTTTCCCTATATATATATATGTGTGTGTACCTATAATTATGTGTGTGTAAATTAACATTGTGAGCACGCACAAAATAGTTTTTGCATATCCCTGAATGTATTATTGAAAAGGAATATTCTCTAAAAATCTCAGCAGGACTTTGATTGGATGCACACATGCATTGTCCAGCTCTAACATTGGAATGTTCTGTTATTTTTTTATGGTTCTAATATGTCCTCGTCCATTTGTAATGCAGTGTGTTGTACTTTTGGATGATAAAATGAGAATTAATATTTTTAAACACTATTTTACCAGGAATGAATGACTAAACATTTACATGAAGGCATAAACATTTTAGTGAAACCAAACAAAATCTATGAGGTTATATTCCATGGCAAACAAAAATAAATTATACAATATATATTCCAATCAGAGCCTTTAAAATATTTAATTTTTGTTTTATGTTTACCTTTCAGATAACATAGGTTTGAGAAGTGAACTATGTGTTCACTACTCATTTCTGGACTTTTTATTATAACTTAATCTTAACAGGTGGTTGTCTTCATCTTTTTATGCCTTCATTCATTTATTTCTGATATTGATGTAAAATGATAACTAATTTGTTCTCCTATTTTAGGGCTACCAGAGACCAAGTCATTACATTGCAACCCAAGGTAAAACTTTGCCTTGTTAAATGTTATAGAAAAAAAAACTTGCTTATTCATCTATATAGTGGTTTTTATTTTTTTAAATTTTATCTTAGTAACAAAAAAATCAGCCCTTCTGATTAACACTGCTCCTTACTCTTTTGTACAGTACAAATTTGTTATGTGTGTAAAGCTTATATAAATTCAAGCTTGATTTACTTTTAATTAAAAGTAAAAGAAAAGCTGGTAGTGGTTATTATGATTTGATCCTTGTTATACAGATAGGTCAGAGCACTAGTCCATAGTGCCAGCCAGAGGAATTACTCATTTTTGAGAAAAGGAAAAAGAAGTCTCATATAAGAGGCCTGTCTTCTTGCAGCAAGTTTGTTAATAGTACCCAAGACCAATATTGTTATAATGAGCTATTATACTGAGCAATTTTTTGACAAGTCAAGACTAAGACAAAACAAAGAGATGGAATTTAGTCAAGTTAATTCTTCATGGAAAATAATAAGAAAGTAGAGAGATCTGGTTATAGTGGTACACTGGGGAGTAAAAGTATCCAAACAAACAAAAAGCATCTGTAGTTATCTCTCTAAATTGACTACTGGCCCTCAGAAGAGAAACCTGTACATCTATTTTATATAAAAGGAAAGTAAAACAAAAGCTAGGTTTACTCATTTGACAAGGGTCATTTTTCTATGTTTTCACATATGTTTGGAGTAATTGAGTTCAGTTGTATACTCTTTAAAGTTAGAAAGATCAACCATAGTGTGAACAATATTCAGTTTTATGGTATTCAGTAGAGAATAGCCCAGCACATGCTTTTGCAGTTTGGAGATTATATAATGATAAGATTAGAGTATGTCCTTACGTGTAAGGATATGTTTTTTATTGATCCCTAAACATGTACTATTTATAAATAGTGGGCACTTATTTAATTGGTAATATATGCCGTCTGGTTGATGGTGGTATAAGAGTTCTAGTTTTTACATATATTTGAAGATGTGTTAAAATGACTTAGTGACCGATATAAATACCCAAGAAACTAGTGATAGTGTCTTCTAAATTGGGAAGTATAGAGGGCAAATTAAAAAAAAAAAAAAAGAAGAAGAAAAAAAAAACTTACATATGCCTATGGTTTTGCCTGTTGTGAGAATTTAGATATGAACTGGATTTAAGTATTTTCAGTGACATTTTGCGCTGGACATTTTTTTTGGAATTATTTCATTTACTCTGTTTCTTATCTTACTAAACTTCTTACTAACTACAAAATTCCTTTGATAACATAATATTCTAATTAATTTCTTCATAGGTCCCGTTCATGAAACAGTATATGATTTCTGGAGGATGATTTGGCAAGAACAATCTGCTTGCATTGTGATGGTTACAAATTTAGTTGAGGTTGGCCGGGTAAGAGGAATAAAAAGAATTTTTTTGTCATAAAAATGAATCTAGTTGAGAGGCAGCATATAAGATACTCAAAATAGAATATCATCCAATTGTTTAAAAAAATTATAGGCACAGCATTTTAATTGAGTACCTCTAAATAGACCTTGAATGGCTGAGAAATTATTTGATTTCTCATTGAGTAACAATATAAGCTTTAATTTTGTACTAGAATCTAATTGCATTATCAGGCTTGTATATTTTTTGTG
Source organism: Papio anubis (assembly GCF_008728515.1). NCBI lineage: Eukaryota > Metazoa > Chordata > Mammalia > Primates > Cercopithecidae > Papio > Papio anubis. The sequence goes on from NC_044981.1 coordinate 134,819,035, forward strand.
AGACTATATGAACTCTGTTTATAGTATAATAGTTTTTTTTTTCTCATTTATAGATTTTTAACTGAGTTTTAATTGTGACCTAAAGAGTTATTGCTGGAATTAAATCACCTTGGCTAATTAGTAGTATATATTCAGGTCTATCTATGTATTCTTTTTGTCACTTAGGTTAAATGCTATAAATATTGGCCTGATGATACTGAAGTTTATGGTGACTTCAAAGTAACTTGTGTAGAAATGGAACCACTTGCTGAATATGTAGTTAGGACATTCACCCTGGAAAGGGTAAGTACTCTAAAATTCTATTTTAAAAAGTTATATCAAAACTGCTTTTTCTCTTAAAACCTTTGTCAAGTTCTGTTTTCGTGATGCTATAAAATCCATTCATTCATGTATTCATTCCACAAATGTTTATTTAAGAGTTTACTATGTGCCAGACATGTTTCTAAATCTTGGGACACATGTTAAAATCTCCTCTTGTCGATCTTATAGCCGATTGAATTAAGACAGCAATAAAAATAAATAAATCAACTAATATACATCATGACAAGTGCTATAGAGAAAAATAATGTTAGGAAAGGAAGTAGGGAATATTATTGAGGCAGGGGGAAGAAATGGTTTACAATTTTGAAAGGATGATCAAAGAAGAACTCATTGTTAAGGATGTAATATGAGTAGAGACCTGAAGTAAGTGAGGGAGTGACAGGTTATGTCCAGGGCAGTAATGTTTCTGACAGAAGGGAGAGTCATTTCAGAAGCCTGGAGGCATGTGTAAAGATGTTAGAATGCCAGACAGTCAGCAGGCCAAGATGTTCAGAGATCCATAAGTGAAGGGGAAAGGAATACAAAATGAAGGCAGAGAAATCACAAAATTGGATAAGTGGTGCTTTGTAGGCCATGATGATTTTAGTTCATACTAAAACTGAGTTAGGCTGCCATTGTAGGGTTTGTGAGCCCAGGGATAACATGGTCTGATTTTTATTTCTAAAAGGATCACTCCAAGTGTTACATTGCAAAGAATAATGTGAGGTGGCTGGTGTAGTAGACTGAAGTGGAATATAGTAACAGTGAAATACATTTTGTGGTAAAGCTTGGTAGATTTGACCACATAAAACTGTGAAATTACCTGTGGCACAAAATTTTATCAAAGGTACATACACACAAAAGAACCTGGTGATTATTTATTAATGTCCTTAATTTATAATGTTAATACCGGTAGAAGAAAAAAACACTAGAATCTCTGAAGAAACACAATTGTTAACATGCCTATTAAAAATGTTTAACCTAGTGTACTGATATACCATTTTGTCCTTTCAAATCAGCTAGAACTTTAAAAAATAATCCTCATTGAGTGTTAGAATGTGTTGAAACATATTTTTATACATTACTGATCATAGTTAAATTGCTACAAACCTTCTTTAAATCAATAAAACAATGTATCTCCAGAGCTTTAAAATATTTATGTCCTTTGAGAAGTTAACTTTCATGAATCTTTCCTAAGGAGTTTATTTAAAATATAATGAATTCATTTATAGCATTTCAAACCTATAGATAACCATAAATGGCCAACAATAGAGAAATAGTTGAATAGTATTTTATAAAAATATTTGTGAGTTATCCTACCAACACGAAAAAATTAGGCAAAATATTAAGTTGAAACTAGCATTATACAGAACAACATAATCATGATTATTGTAACTATAAAATATGTATGAAAATTTCTTAGATAAATCAAGTAGAATAAAATAAGCAATTGATATGGGAGATTTCACAGAGAACCATTAAGCTTGATTTAATGAATAACTAGATCATATTATTAAAAAGAAGATGTAGAATATACAGTCTCTTAAGTTCATACAAGTCTTATGAAAATCAATGATGATCTTAGTAATAAGGAAAATCTGAAGACGTAACAAAAAGTTGAGATATTTCCAAAATCCAAGAGAAAGCAATAACAAACCACTGACCAATGACCCCAGAAATTAGCCTATTAGAAGTTACCAAATCCTCTTCTGAATAATCCTTGAATGATTTCCTCAAAACTACAATTACATTGTATAGATCAACAGTTTTACATCAAAATTTACCTCATTATTCTGTAAGAAAAATTTACACCCGTAAGTGATTTCTGTTTTGAAATGTGCTCTGAAATCACGTGAAAAGTTGTAACATTGAAAAATCAGGAAAAGTAGAATAGAACAAAGGAAAAATTAAATATAAAAAAGAAACAAATGAGAAAAAATAAATAAAAAGCTTGTTTATTGAAAAGATCAATAAAGTAATTAAACCACTATCAATTCTAAATGAGGTACAATGAAAACAAAATACGCAATATTAGGAAACACAGAGGGACATAGCCGTTATACCTGCTATTAGAAAAGCTATAGAAAATATTATGTATAAACCTAAAAATATAACTTTTAGTCTAGGACACTGATTTTCTAGCAAATGCTAATTCTCAAAAATTAGATCATGAAGAGTTAGAAGCACAAATAGATGGTAAAAGAAAATAGAATGATTGTTAAACTTTATCATTAAAATTGCACTGTGATTTTAAAGTTAAAGTTCCTTCATCCTTTAAGGAATAGCTAATGTCTATGTCTATGTTTTAAAAGTTAGCATAACGTACTTGGAATCCTAGGCAACAGAATCATCCGAGCCCAGAAGGCAGAGGTTGCAGTGAGCCAAGATGGCGCCACTGCTCTCCAGCCTGGGCAACAGAGGGAGACACTGTCTCCAAAAAAAGAAAAAAAAAAAAAAAAAGAAGGTTAGCATAATGGTGATAACAGAATCCGATAACGATAGCATTCCCTGGAGCACTCATTCTCTCTTTCACAATCTCTTTCTTCTCTCTCTTCCCCATGCACACACACATTGCAGACCAGTTTCATTCAAGAACATGAAAACATTCAAAATAAAATACTGAAAATTCGGATCTAGGAGTGAATTAAGAAAATATCACTACATGAGCTATTGTTTTTTCCCTAAGAATGCAAGAAGATTGCAACTGTAGTGGGAAATCTAACAGGATATTTTATTATGTCAGTACATTAAAGGACCAAAACTGAATGACTTTATTAATAGATAAATGCATTTAATTTTATTTTCAAAATATTTATAGTAATACTCTAATTAGGGAAGTTAAGAGACATCCTAAACCATGGTAAAGGTGATTCAACAATACCTAGTAGCAACCATGTTAAGGAATGAAGAACTAAAGACTATTCGTTTATCATAAAAAACTAGTATAAAGATTATATTACTACTTCTACAATCAAGAATGTTATGTGGATAATCAGTGTCGTTAATATTAAACGTTTTTGGAAGTTTTAGCAAATGAAATAAGGCAGCAAAAGGAATAAACTGTGTAACTACTAGAAAAGACAAATTATTTTAAGATGAAAGGATTTATACCAAGAAAACTACAGATAATATTTTTAAATGGGATGTATAAACGTTTATTTAAATGATTAAATCTGCATAAATAGTCATAAGTTATAGCTTATCTTTATATTAGCAATAAGCAGAAATAAGAAAATATTACTAAATAATCTTTAAAAATAAAAAGTGCCAAACTATCTCAGAATATATTTAATAAGAATGATACAGTTCCTGGTTGAATAAAAACACAACCGTATACTTATGGATACACATAATATGTGAATGAGTGCAGACATGCACCGTGTTCCAGAATATAGGAGTAGTTGATATTAATAACACTGTATGGATATAATGCAATCCTATTTGGAAAATCATTGGATTTTGTTTTCTTATTATTTAGAACAAGAAAAGGGGGCGGGGGTTTAACCATATATTTGAAAATCACTCAGAAAAATTAAAAAAAAAACATTAGGGAAATAGGCGCTGACATATGAAAATGTACTAAAAAGAGCAAATCCTATAAATGTAATAGAAAGATAAAGGGAGCAAGGCCCATCCAGCAACTCTAATAAAAGAATTAATATAGAAGGAGTCAAGTAATACCTAAAATCAGGCCTTGAAACAATTTTTGACCTTCTTCACTAGAGTTGAAAAGTAGCAAAAGGTGATTTTCCATTGGGGTGATTCCATGGTGATGCTTATCATTGTGATTGTTACAATTGTTTGTTCATCCCTGCTTTGTGTAGGGCATTGTGCTAGGAATTGGAATTAAGAAAACCTTTAAGAAATGATCACTAACTTCCAAGGTTTTGGTGATACTGGTCTGTATAAGATTGAATCTAAAGATAAACTTTTCCTCAATTTTGTTTATTCCATGTAATATGTCTACCTTTTCTGATTGAACAAGTGAGACTGAGAGTTTACAGATAGTTCACAATAGAATTTGAATTATATAGATTAGAGTGGGATTTTGTTTCCTTTTGCTACAAATGTGAGTTCTTAAAAATAAATTCTGCAGTATTTAATCTATACCTTCCAAGCTGTGCTACCTCAATCTACAGCCTTCTCCTAACACAAAGGAAGGAGAAAGCTTTGAAATGTGCATTTATGTAGCATTCTCTTAAATCAACCCAATGGGAGAGCAGCACAACAGCAGATGCTTCACTTCTTTCATTTTGTATTTGTGTTACTATAATACTGTGCTGAATTATTTCACAGAGCTAAGAAAAATAGTTTGCCCAAAGAACAGTTTAGCTGCCTGTATATTTTCACAAGCCAATCTAGAGCAGCACTGTCCTGGAAAATCCCTACATGCTATGCTTCAAAACCATTTTCAACATGGATAAGCAAGGCATTAAAATCTCTTTGTGAGGTGAGAAGCTGGAAAGTTGCTTTTATACACCACTTGAGAACTCAATGCGTTGGGTCAATAGGGCTGCATTTTAGCTTTCCCATTTCCTTCTTTTCCCCTAATAATTTAATGTGTTGTCATTTCCAGCAGAAACAAGCTGTCAAAGTAAATAAAATTTACCTAGACTTTTAGAACTGAGCAAGACTTCTAATTTTCTTTCTTTGGCAGTTGTCTGACAATAAAGGTAAGCTCCTAGTCCATGTTAGGCCTTCACTTTTTTTTTTTTTTTTTAATTTTAAGAAAAGGCATAATCTTTGGTAAAGTTTTTATTGTTATCATTGTCAGTTGGGTCTGTACCCACAATTGTGTTTAATGGCTTTATTTTGGCCATTAAAATGTCTTTTGAAAACATTTATTTCCATCTTTGCACAGAGGGGCTACAATGAAATCCGTGAAGTTAAACAGTTCCATTTCACGGGCTGGCCTGACCATGGAGTGCCCTACCATGCTACAGGGCTGCTTTCCTTTATCCGGCGAGTCAAGTTATCCAACCCTCCCAGTGCGGGCCCCATCGTTGTACATTGCAGGTGAGTGGTGGTCCAAATGGTGTTGACTTTATGCAATCAGCTTATTTTAGAGTGTCAAGACAAGGCTTTTGAGCACAAAAGCTAATGTGTGCTTACAAAGTTCCAGCTTGCTTGTATTATAGATAAAGTAAAACAGCAATAAAATAAAAGTTGTCTGTAAGTAGTCTATAAAACAGGAATTTAAGAAATACATATATTCATCCTAATGTGTGTAGTGTTATCCACAATTTAAAGTATAGAAACTCTGCCTTTTAGTGGCAACATCTGTGTTTTTTGTTTTTATCACTTTTGCAAATCCCATATCGTATAGAATGCTAGGTTGAAATAGACATTTCTTGCCAATCTAGAAAATTCCCAATAGAATTCCAGCTTTTAAAACTAAATTTCAGACATACAGAGTTACTAAATGGCCTAAATTGCAAGGATTTGTGCTGCAAAACAGCTATTTAAAAAAAAAAAAACTAAAGACTTCACATTAGAGGACCTTGAAAACTACATCAGTGAGATTCAGCAAATATGTGCCAAAAAACACGAACATTATATCCAGACTTTCTTCTGATTAGAAACTTCTCTTAAAACAAGCATTTATAGATACTAAAAGCAAATTACATGGCCTCATTTTGAGGTGTGACCAGAAAAATAAGTACTGAATCTGAAAAGCGTTTCCTAAATGATGCTGCATACCATTCTCAAATGCTCTTCCCTCCAAGCTACATAATAGGTTGTACCTAATTATTTTTTGCTATCTGAAAATCCAACCTAGTCAGGGTTTAAATAACCGTGTGTAAAAGAGGGGAAAAAAAGCGAGAATGAAGTAAAGGTAAAACATCCCATAGGATCAGATACTATGTACCCTGAAAACAAAAAAATAATCTTCCTTTCAATCCTCCTCATGAAATCTGATGTACTCTTAAATTACATTCCTGTCTCTAACTCTGGGAACAGTGATTGAGAAGATGGTAGGGGACAAAAATAAATAGAGATAGCCACAATATCTTTTGCTTAAATTTCTAAAAGAACAGTGAGTTTAAGAGAAGTGACCAAATCTGGATAACAATGAAATAATGTTACTAGCCTATCTAAGCACTTAGAAAATGAGATAAATGGGTTTTCAATTTAAGGATTTCTTGATTTATCAGAGAGGTTTACTTTCTTATGAATTGCTTGCTTCAGAAGTGCTCTAAGAGTCTCAGATACTCTCTTGAAACAGAAGTGTCATTTTCCACTTACACTGAAGTATCTCTGGACTACAAAGTGAATTCCCCACTCCCTCAAAAAAATCTTTATTTTGTTTTCTCCATTGACTTCTATATATAAAATTGGAGAAACATTCCCCAGGGGCAAAATAATCACACTATATTATGATTAAAGGATACAAAATACAGTAAGATAGAGGAATACATTTTAGTGTTCTATACCACTGTAGGATAAGTCCGGTAAATGATAATGTTTAGTTGGAGAGAGCTAGAAGGAGGATACTGAATGTTCACAACACATATGATACATGTTTGAGAGGATTCATATGCCCATCACCCTTTTCTGATCACTATACATTATATGTATTGAAATATCACTATGTACCGAAGAATATGTACATTATTGTTTGCCAATTCAAGAATAAAATATAATTTTTAAAAATACCTTAGAATTAAGTATAGTAAGATAGTGGCTAGCCTTGTGACTTGCTGGGAATCATATTCTACACTTAATAATTCATTTTCCTTTCTCTTCAGATCATGATTCAAATAGTCTTTATACTGTTACTCTCCTCTCTTTATGTAACCGTCATTCTCTTGCCCATCCCCACCATTTGCATTTCCTGTGAATCATGGCTCCTCAGATTTCCCATTTAAAGGTTTGGGAATTAATTTTCTTTTGCCTCGGTATTTACAAGAGGCGAACACAGTGAGTGAGCCAACATTCTCACATTGTTGCCAGAGGACACACAGCTAGATGAATCTAAAAATATTCAATCTGGAGTTAAATTCTGAAGCATGAATCTGCCACTTGATCAATTCTATGAACTTGAAATTATGTGTGTTAAATTTACATAAAATGAAAATTGTGAGAGAGGTATGGAATTTAAATAACGTTATTTTCAATTTGAAAATAATTTCGAACTTTTGTTCCAATCTTTAGTTTATACCAAAGCAGATACTCTGCATGAAGTTATTTGTACATTCACAAGCTTTTACACAGCATGGACAAGTGCTATGCCTTGCACTTTGTTAAATCAATTTGATTCTACCTATCTGACAGTGGAAAAGGTCCTTCTTTAAGGTTATGAAGACTAACATGCATCTTGCAATTTGTTAATTTTTTTCAGTGCTGGTGCTGGACGAACTGGCTGCTACATTGTGATTGACATCATGCTGGACATGGCTGAAAGAGAGGGTGTTGTTGATATCTACAATTGTGTCAAAGCCTTAAGATCTCGACGTATTAATATGGTCCAGACAGAGGTATGTAGATTTACCTGTATGGACTTTTTTTTTTTCTTTTTTTGCAAACAAAGAGTAGATGTCTCTCATATGTACTCTACTCAACCGAAAGAGTAGATGTTTTTCATATGTAATCAATATTAGCTCAGTCATATAGAAAAATATTGGTGTTTTAATTCATATTTACACATAAAGAAAATTTTCTGTATTCCCTAACTTCGATGACAGAGAAGTGATACTAAAACTAGTACAAAATTTTCTTTTTCATTCTTTTGGTAGGAACAGTACATTTTTATTCATGATGCCATTTTAGAAGCCTGCTTATGTGGAGAAACTGCCATACCTGTCTGTGAATTTAAAGCTGCATATTTTGATATGATTAGAATAGACTCCCAGACTAACTCTTCACATCTCAAGGATGAATTTCAGGTATTAACTGTTTCTAAAACCTCTTTTATGACTTACTACAATTTGTTCTGGGCACTAGGAATCCTTTTAAAGAAGGTCTTTCAAGTCCCTTTGATCCTGTTTTAAATACAATACATATCTCTTTCATTATACATATTATATAGTCATTTTTCTATTAATGAATTTGTATCTACTATATCCAAAGTGACAAATAAGTTCAGACTTAGGGAAGAGCAAAGGGGAAAGGTATTATAAAAGTCAAAATTAGGGCAGGCAACGTGGCTCACGCCTGTAATCTCAGCACTTTGGGAGGCCGAGGCGGGTGGATCAGGAGGTCAGGCGATCGAGACCATCCTGGCTAACACAGTGAAACCCCATCTCTACTAAAAATACAAAAAAAAGTAGCCGGGCGTGGTGGCGGGCGCCTGTAGTCCCAGCTACTTGGGAGGCTGAGGCAGGAGAATGGCATGAACCCAGGAGGCAGAGCTTGCGGTGAGCCGAGATCACATCACTGCACTCTAGCATCAGTGACAGAGCGAGACTCTGTCTCAAAAGAAAAAAAAAAAATCAAAATTAGTGGTGATTTGTGTGTATTTATAGCCTTTTTTCATGCAGCCATACAGATTTTGACCTGGTCACTCACAGTGTGATGAGATCAAGCACATTAATTACTACTGAGTCTGGGTTCAGTGACGGCTCACACCTATAATACCAGCACTTTGGGAAGCCAAGGCAGGCGGATCTTGAGGTCAGCAGTTCAAGACCAGCCTGGCCAACATGGCAAAAGCTCATCTCTACAAAGAGTACAAAAAATAGCTGGGCATAGTGGTGCATGCCTGTAGTCCCAGCTACTCAGGAGGTTGAGATGGGAAGATTGCTTGACTCTGGAAGATTACTTCACCCTGGAAGGCTGTGGTGAGCTAAGATATCACCACTGCACACCAACCTGGGCAATAGAGCAAGACCCTGTCTTAATAATAATAATAATAATAAATAATGAAGTTTGCAGTAAATACTATTTCAAAACAGCCCTAAATGTTTTCACTGCCCTTAAAACATGTCTGAAGGTGGGTGAAAATAAAATCAAGAGCAGAAACCAAATTATTTGATTGTTGGTCCAGTGCTCTTTCCAACATACCATAGCTTATCTTCAAATATGGCAAGCCCAGATGTTACTACAAATGATACCGTTTCCCACTGTGATGAAGGATCATCATCATCATGGACTTCCCAATTGTGTTTTCTTTGGTTAAGGCAATGCATTTTGAAGGTAGCAGTGTTGTTTAGCATCCCTTTTCCTTTTAAGAAGCGGAGCACAGAACAATGTGTGTCTTGTTTCTTTGTCACTTCTCAGGCTTCATTAGCTTTAACTACAAAGTCTATCAGCCTGTCATAGTAGCAAATGCCATTGCCTTGCACAAATCCTTAACTTTCTACTTGGCCTTCTAAAAGCCTGATGGATCTGTGTTACACTGCTAAATGGGTCACACTATCTTTTAACCTGGGTTCTCTTTTCTTTTTAGACTCTGAATTCAGTCACCCCTCGACTACAAGCTGAAGACTGCAGTATAGCGTGCCTGCCAAGGAACCATGACAAGAATCGTTTCATGGACATGCTGCCACCTGACAGATGTCTGCCTTTTTTAATTACAATTGATGGGGAGAGCAGTAACTACATCAATGCTGCTCTTATGGACGTAAGAGACTGCCCTCTTTGTTAGTGTAGAGTGCTGTGTGAAAAGCTACATAATGCAACTGAACACTGGCTAGTTTTCTTTTCGAGGAAATTAAAATAACCTAAAAAGGAGAAGTGGAAACTTTTATTGAAATATATTTTTTTGGAAAATGATTTTAGATTTTCCCTATAGGGATTCTTAAGAACTGTCATTTTTATAGCCTTATTGTAGATTTGGAGCTTAATTGTCAGTTATTATATTCATATAGTAAATACTGCAGATTATAAATGTCATCTTAATTATTTTCAGAAAAGAAAATCATGCCTTATCTATTTTGAATATAATTAGAAATGAATGTTTTAAATCACAGCATGCCAAATCGTACAAAAATTGTGTTAATTTGGGAAATTTTTATTTTTGACATTTAATGTTTCAGTAATTTACAATTAATTTGTTGGCCATTAATCAATAAAGACTATTATAAGTAACTAGAGAAGAGATGGATGGTATTAGGTTAACACATCCATCATAATGAAAGAACGATCTTGCCCCATTCAAAATCTTAAACTGCAGAGTGTTGTAGCCCATAGACAAAAAAAATATGGAAAGAAAGTTTTTTGTTTTAGTTTTTTATGTTGTTGTTGTTGTTGTTTTTGAGAGAGTCTCACTCTGTCACCCAGGCTGGAGTGCAGTGGCATGATCTCAGCTCACTGCAACCTCCGCCTCCCAGGTTCAAGCAATTCTCCTGCCTCAGACTCTTGAGTAACTTGGACTACAGGAGTGTGCCACCACACCTGGCTAATTTTTTTTGTTTGTTGTTGTTTTTGAGACAGAGTTTCACTCTTGTTGCCCAGGTTAGAGTGCAATGGCACGATCACTGCTCACTGCAACCTCCGCTTCCCATGTTCAAGCTATTCTCCTGCCTTTCCCTCCTAAGTAGTTGGGACTACAGGCATGCACCACCACACCTGGCTAATTTTTTGCATATGGTAGAGACGGGGTTTCACCATATTGGTGAGACTGGTCTTGAACTCCTGACCTCAGGTGATCCACCTGCCTCGGCCTCCCGAAGTGTTGGGATTACAGGCGTAAGCCACCGCACCCGGCCTTTTTTGTATTTTTAGTAGAGAGGAGGTTTCATCATATTGTCTAGGCTGCTCTCGAACTCCTGACCTCATGATCCGCCCACCTCGGCCTCTCAAGGAAAGAAAGTTTTAAATTATGACTTTGGCCACTTTACTTTGATTACCTTAGAAAGAAGCAAGAAAGCTATCAAGGTTTAGAATCTTTTTAAACAGTTTACTGCCTTCATTTCTAGCTTTTGCCCTTTCTCCTATGAAACAATAGCAAGGAGAAATTAGAAGCCACGGTTCATTTCTTTCTGACTATAATCAGGCTTTCTAAGTTGTTGTTCCTATTAAGCCCAAATTCTATTTCTATGAGCAGTCTTCACCAGTTACTTTCCTCTTTTTGGTGCCGCAAAGTGGAATAGTCTAAAGGCAGGCTCTCATCCTTGTTGTGATTGCTCTTGCCTGTGAAAAGCTGTCATCCTTGCTGTGATCAGAGTCTTGCCTGGCCATTAATCACACCCACTGAAATCACATTAAATCCTAATTATACCTTTTATTTTTATATTAGGTGTCTGGAAAGGCAAATATACTAAATACAGAGATGGCATACAATACTTTTTCATTTCTGCATCTAAATATGGAATGAAAAAAAGGATGTCTGAACAAGAAAAGGAGAAAATAATAATATTTAGAAAAGCATTAATGCCTTTGAATTTTTTGCCATTGGCCTCTTTATCAAATTTTTCTCAATTTCCAGATTGTCTCCTTTTCTTTGTTTTTGTTCTTTTTGAGACAAGGTCTCACTCTGTAGCACAGGCTGGAGTGTCATGCATGATCACAGCTGACTGCAGCCTCAATCTCCTGGGCTCAAGTGATCCTCTCTCCTCAGCCTACAAAGTAGCTAGAACTATAGGTGCATGCCACCATGCCCAGCTAATTTTTATTTTTTATTTTTTTCTTGCTTTCTTGTCCAAGCTTGTCTTCTTTTCTGTATGAAGGTTGAACCTTGTAATCCACCTGCTCTTACTGTCTGGTTAATCCCCTGTGATTCAAAAAAGACATTTCATAATTAAAGATGTTCTAGGGATTTAGTGGTGCAAATGAACCTTCAGAGAAGCCCAGCTGTACCTTCGGAGAAGTAAAGCTGGTTTGATTTACAAGAATAGGGTTTATTGTTCAACACTTCCTCTTTCTCCCTACCCTTTATTCCCATCATTAGTGTGATACCTTTTTGCCAGGCCTATGAGGGATTAGGAGGTAAGGCCAAGGATTCTGTAATTTCAAAGCCTTACATATGTTCCTGCATTTAGAGAGAAAAAGAAAAGGAAATTTTCGGTCGTCTTCTCTCTTTTCAGCTCCTCCTCATGCATGTCCCCTCCCCTGTGGCTCATCGGTCTACTTTTTAGACTTACCTTTCCGTGGAGCAGACATTTGATTGGAAAGAGAGCTTACTTTTTCTTAACTTTTCTCATTGTATTAGTTCATTCTCACACTGCTAATAAAAGCATACTTGAGACTGGGTAATTTATAAAGGAAAGAGGTTTCATTGACTCACAGTTCCACAGGGCTGGGGAGACCTCAGGAACCCTGCAAGTATGGCAGAACGGGAAGCAAACCCGTCCTTCTTCTCGTGGTGGCAGGAAGGGGAAGAAGTGCCAAGCAAAGGGGGAAGTCCCTTACAAAACCATCAGATCTCATGAGAACTCATTCACTATCTGGAGAATAGCATAGGGGAAACTGCCCCCCATGATTCAATTATCTCCACCTGTTCCTGCCCTTGACACGTGGGGTTTATTACAATTCTAGGTGAGATTTGGATGGGGACACAGAGCCAAAAAATATCACTCATGAACCTTCATACCTTTCTTAGGAGACCCTCATCCCAGCTGCATGTGTAACTTCATAAGGTTTTAAGGTCATTTGGAAGTAGCCAGGTAAATTATTATTGTCATCTACTCAGATTTATCCTGCAGTCTTCAGCCAGTGCTGAATGCCATGGTTAGCAGCATTTCCCAAATGGTGGTAGCATCAGTGAAGTCCAAGAACCAGTTCCTGTTCTGATGTTAAGATTCTTGAAGCACTTAAATAGTAATGTGATACAAATGAGCTATAAGATCATTGAAATTTTTTGTCAGCATTAGGGAACTCTATAATCTACTAATTATTACTATTACTATTGCATAATTAGTTTAATTCAAATAATTAGTTTAATCAAATGACATTGTCCAGGTCAGATAAATATTGTTTTTACTACTTCTCCCTTTGGAAACAGAAAATATATTGTGTTCTAATCAAGGAGCACTTGGTAAACAAGGAGCTATCTCCCTGCTTATATGGGAACAGTAAGTATATTGTTGTTACTCTTTGGTGCTTCAGTATCTTAAATGGTTGAAACTGTCATTATGACCTTTGATATATGTTAGAAATGCCCAGGAAGCTGTGGAAGGTGGATTGCCTGCGAGATGTGCAGAATATCCTGGTAGTGTCCACATAATGTAAAAGCACAAGTGTTTGAGCTATTTTTCTTATTTGGAGTGATTTTACTTGCACGCACACATACTATCCACATACCCAGATGATTGATAGACATACCAGGGGTTTTGTTCTTACTTTGCCTTCAGCCTCTCAAAGACTGATTGCGTTTAGAAAATTGAAATAGCCCAACAGGTACCTTACAGAGGATGTTAACCTCAGAAGCTCTTTAGTTTCTTCTTTTGTGTTTGTCCTGTATTTACATCTTTCAGTAAAGCAAAAATTCAGGTATTGACTTAAATTGCTTTGGAGGCATTGAAGTCTTCCACCAAATTGATTCATTACCGTACAAGTTCAGTTCATTCCAGTGGTCTGAATCTCTTTATTCATGGCTGAAGCATCACTCTGGCTCCCTCTGCATGTGAAGCTATTACATCATACTGGTCCTACATTGAAGTGTATTGTATCTGTTTGTACAACTGATCATACATTTTAAGTTCTTATGTTTCTCTGTCTACCTTGTTTCTTCACAGAGCTACAGGCAACCAGCTGCTTTCATCGTCACACAATACCCTCTGCCAAACACTGTGAAAGACTTCTGGAGATTAGTGTATGATTATGGCTGTACCTCCATTGTGATGTTAAACGAAGTCGACTTGTCCCAGGTTAATGGCTATGGGTTGCTTTTGTGTACTTACATACAACTTAATAGAGTAGTAATGAAATGCTAAAATCTGCTTTATACTATCCTAATTAGAAAAAATAATGCTTTTTTTTTTGTCTTTCAAAACATTCATCATTCAGGGCTGCCCTCAGTACTGGCCAGAGGAAGGGATGCTACGATATGGCCCCATCCAAGTGGAATGCATGTCTTGTTCAATGGATTGTGATGTGATCAACCGGATTTTTAGGATATGCAATCTAACAAGAGTGAGTCACTATTGGATCCTTTGAGCTGATCTAGAATAGGTTGATCATAACTAAGATGTGGTATGATTTTATTCAGATAACAGGGAGACTAGAATTAATAAGCACTATATCTTCCACCTCAAAGCTAGCAACCATCTTATGCCTTAGTACTCGAATAAAAACATAAGAAAGCAGAAATGCTGGAAGCTAGGTTTTTTGGTCAGTCACTAGAGTAACATATTCCCTCTGGAAATACAGATGCACTGGCTCAGTCAAGTTGGATAGCCTAGGCCTGGCCTCTGAGTGTATGTAGACTTATCTTAAGGATGACTGCGTGTTTTATTAGTATTGACATCCAGCCCAGAAATGGCATGTGATAAGAAAAATGAGAACATTGCAAAAACGATAATGACAGAGAAGACGTACTGCAGGAGGAAAGAGACATGTTGGATCAACCATTGTAGAAGGGTTCCATGTCACTGTTCCAAGTTCATTATTGATTCTCCTACCTGCAGTTTCATCTCCCTAAATGTCCCAACCTCTGGCTCTACGCAGATCTAAAGGTAGAATCAGTGCTGCTACCGCCATGCCTTTTCCCAGCAGCAAAGTAGTAATTGTATCATCTTTCCCTCACTCCTCGTCTGCTTTCCACTACATGACAAATTAAATCTGGGTGGGGAGGATCTTCAAAAAAAAAAGTGCTAATAAAGGCCGGGTGCAGTGACTCACGCCTGTAATGCCAGCACTTTGGGAGGCCAAGGCGAGCAGATCACAAGGTCAGGAGTTCAAGACCAGCCCGGCCAATGTGGTGAAACCCCGTCTCTACTAAAAATACAAAAATTAGCTGGGCGTGATGGTGCGTGCCTGTAGTCCCAGCTACTCTGGAGGCTAGGGCAGCAGAATCATTTGAACCCAGGAGGTAGAGGTTGCAGTGAGCCGAGATCATGCCACTGTATTCCAGCCTGGCGACAGAGCAAGACTTCATCTCAAAAAAAAAAAAAAAAGAATTGGAAAAGAAAATATTAATAACTTTCATGGAATTAAGCTCTTTTTAGAGAGAAAGATTACTCTGTTTTTTAAAGCACCAGCTCTGTGGGTGTGTATTATTTTAAGTGTGTGATTAGGATTGTCATGTTTCAGTGTCTCTCATATCAAAATGACTACGTGTGTGTCTGGTTAATAAGTCTATATGTATATAACTGTGAGCAGGGAATGGAATCATATTGACTCCTATTGCTCATTTCAGTGGAGGAAAAAAGGGTAACTTAAATCATTTCATAATATTCATGCATATCTTAGATGTTAATTTAAATGGAATCTCATTATGTCTGCACATCTGTTACATTATGGTTCTAGTAATATTTTAGTTGAAAAAAACAGAACTGCTGAAGACAGTAAGGCTTGTCTGTTAATTGAGCGGTTTATGTGAAATATATTCTGGGAACAGGAACTGAAATGTTATATTTTTGTCAGCATATTTATTTATTTGTTTGCTCACTTATTGAACTGCCTCTGTATTTGGTATTCTGGTCCTTATTAGTACATGATTTTTTTTTCTGTTCTCACTGTCAGCATTTAGTATATTTAATATATTGCACTGCATCAAATATTTAATATGTACCAACAAGAAGTTTGTAGAGTACCAAGTAGGGCTTGTCAGCTACCAAAAGATTCATGGGTCCTTGGCAATCTGATATGATTTACTCATATATTACTTGTTCTTCCCAATATTTTTATTTCAAGGTTTAAGGTTTTGATTCATTCTTTCAACAATACTACTTTTGGGGAAGTATTATGCAAAGTTCTACTGATACAGAGTGTAGGAAAAAAAGATTTCCGTGTACTTAAGGAATCTTTATTTTTTTCGGGAAGAAAAGCATTACATGAAAATTGTATAATCCTTTTTGTATAAAAGTGATGCATTTTACAGCGAAAGAGTAAAGAATATAGAGTGTTTAACTGAGCGATCCGACATAACTGTGTGATCAGAGATGACCTCTTTGAGAGAGTATTTAAGCCAAAATTTAATGAATCAATAGAAATTACTTGGGGGTCGAAGTAACCCACCATCCTGGTTTGTCCAGGGCAGGAGCTTTCCCAAGACACACAGGCTTCAGTGCTAAGACCAGAGAAATCCCAGGCCAACCTGGGACAAGTTGGTCGTTCTATTTGGGATTGAGAGGAGCAAGCAAGAAAGAAGTATTCAAGGCAAAGGGTACAGTATATCCAAAGTCCCCAAGGCAAGAAGTGACTTGATAAATGGATTAAAAGAAGACCAACAGAAAATTGAAGAAGGGGGTGGAGCCAGATCACATCAGTTGTTTTAAGACATGACAACAATTTGGATTTTATGCTAAGATCATTTGAAAGTCATTAAAGCAGGATATGACAAGATTGTATTTGCAGTTCAAAATAATCATGATGCCTATAGTAAGAATGGACTGGAAGGAGATCAAAGTTTATTCAGGGAGCTCTACTAGGAGGTAATTATCAGAGCCTGTGACTGGTAGTGTATTGATGTCAGTGGTGATAAAGAGAAAGCAACGAATCTGAAAGTTATTTAGGAAATGTTATCATAGTAATGAATTACTGGATACATAGTGTGAGGGAGCAACAGGTATAAAGGATGATTGCCATGTTTCCTGCTATTATCACTTTTAATGTTTTTGTAGTAGCATGTACAAATTGAGGATTTATATCAGCTAGACTCAATCCAGTGTAGATGCTATTTGTATTGTAAATTGTATGCACCTTTTACTTTTTTGTAAAAATTGTAGTCCCAGCTTATTTACATAAAAACACTTTTCCCTCTACAGCCACAGGAAGGTTATCTGATGGTGCAACAGTTTCAGTACCTAGGATGGGCTTCTCATCGAGAAGTGCCTGGATCCAAAAGGTCATTCTTGAAACTGATACTGCAGGTGGAAAAGTGGCAGGAGGAATGCGAGGAAGGGGAAGGCCGGACGATTATCCACTGCCTGTGAGTAGGGCAGTGCAGCCCGTCATTCATAGGGCCTTGGTGCTTATTTTCTCATTTTCAATATTGAAGACTATCCGACTTGCATCTTATGGACCTCCCATAGATGTTATTTTTAAACAGTCTTCCTGTCTCATGAGTCTATAATTAACTACTAAGTTTATTTTGTATATTTTCTAAATATTGATTATTATGTAGTTATATTATTTAAACTCTTTGGAACACCACTCTTAACAACTTCAGATTTACACAGTTTACAAATATATCAGAATCTCAAAGTCTAGAATGCAGCAATCTATGTCTATAGCATATTCCTAAGTATAAGTTACTGATCTAATTTCATCCTCAAGTTTCCTCCTCTCTGCCTCGTACACATATAAAGCAAAATTAAGACACAAATGGAAAACAATTAAAACTACAATGTCTTATTTTCTCAAACATATTGATAGTGTGACCTGTGGTCACTTGGTGCTGCTATCTAAAATGCTTGTGCTTTCTTTGCTTTCAGAAATGGTGGCGGGCGAAGTGGCATGTTCTGTGCGATAGGCATCGTTGTTGAAATGGTGAAACGGCAAAACGTTGTCGATGTTTTCCATGCGGTAAAGACGCTAAGGAACAGCAAGCCAAACATGGTGGAAGCCCCGGTGAGTCACAGCATCTTAGACTTGGAAGGCATCTTAGAGATTAGTTAGTCATATACCTACTTATTGATTTGACTTCATACACACATAGGGAATCAGATGTGAAAATGAGACGTTGTGGGGACTTTCCTGCCTAATTAATAGATTGCTGAGCACGCCCCTCTACCCACAGACACTTAATCACATATCACATAAGTGAAACTATTTTCATTTCATTTGGAAATTTGTAGGATTTTTTTTTTCTGTTATAGCCAAAAAATATTTGCTGCAGTAAACTTTGGTAAATGGTCCTGTAAGAATAAATCCTGTATTAAGGCTGTATGTCTAAGGGATATAGATTTCATAAGTACCTTAGACAGCCAGTATTTTTAAAGGGCAACTGAAATTTAGTTTTGTCAATATCTATAATTATTCATTTTCTGATCAAATTATAAATGGTTAAACTATCATTATTAAGTTTTCAGCTTTTACCAACTGTAGAGGGCAGTTCATATCATGCTACTTGAGCTTGTCAAGGCTCATGAAGTCGGAACATAGCTTACAAAATAAGAGCTGATAGGGGTGTGTGTGTGTGACAGTTCATCTAGGTGAAGCTGTATGCAGAGTAAGAAAGAAAGCAACACTTATCTAACACATTTTACTTCTAACGAGAGGTATCTGTGGGTTACACGTATGTATGTGCATGATGGGATCAGGTTGGGAGCAGCTGTGTAGTGTATGCTCACAGAGAAGTAAACCAGAAAAACCAAGGCATCATTGTTGCTTGCCCTACATTTATCAAGATGATCAGATAACTAGAATGAGCAATTCAATAAACCTTTAAAGTATTTCACCACTTCCTGCTCGTGGATTGCTCACACAAGAGTTGTGTTACTTCCTGAGACAAAATCTGAAGGCTTAGGTTTATACTGTTTCACTTTTGCAAGAGGTACTAGACTTCCACCCTTTCTACAGGTGCCCTCAAACTCCTTCTCAACACCGCCTCATTTCCCTGGGTTGTTGCAGCTGTCTACACAAGATTACATTGATTTTGATTGGGGTGCTGGCTGTGGAGATGAGAAAGGGGGATGAATCGGAGAGATTTTTGAGGGGGAACTCTCAGATTGTCTTAGCAACTGAATGAATAGTGGTTGTGTCTTTAAACTCTTTGCAGTTTGAAGATTTCTTGATGTAAACTGCCTCCATTTTTCAGATCAAGTCTTAAAGTCATCAGTGGGATCACTTCTGACTTCAGAATTCAACTTTTACCTTCAAATTTAACTGACTTCCCACCCTTTTTTAATAAAAATGTAAAAATCTATGGTTAAACTCTGCCATTCTGGAGCCTTCCAAAAAGTTACTGTTTTCCTTTACATTTGTGTCTCATGAATCCTGAACACTCGCCCTCTGATTTGTGTTTAATCAGTGTTGATGATTAGTTTAGTGGGCTATGGAGCTGAGCTGACAAGTTTGGTGAGGAGATTTAGAGTGTAGGCAAAATTGCTGGAAACTGCTTAAAGAGACATAACTATTTCTAGGCACATTTTGGTTCCTTGAATGCACTCGCCACAGTGGTAGGTGAATTTGAATCATACCTACTTGGTAAATAGTGTTGGAATGATAAAGACCTCTTAAGGAAAGTTTTATTACCCTAGTTTATTGCTGGAGACACCTGGAACTTCTCTTCCAAAATAATATGCCTTTTAGACTGTTATCCAGCCTGAATTTTTTCCCACTTGAATGAACTGAGTTGGGAATTTTTAAATGAATTGCATATTATAAGTAATAGTTTATTATATAGTCTCTGAATTTTTCTAAATTCTTATTATGGAGCAAGTCCATAGATGGGCTTAGAGGAAAGGCTGTTTTAACTCTAAAATGTTATTGCCAATATGTTGTCTTAAACATATAAAGGCAGCAGAAATAAATGTTCAGGTATAAGTAGGCTCAAAATTTAAGGACCACTAACCATTCTTGAAAAATTTGCTTAAATACTCTGATGGACAAAAACAGTGTCAAAAATTAAGAATTTGAAATTGCATAAATGGCTGTTTAAAATGGCTGACTCTTTTTTTCTCAAGGAAATCATCGGAAATATATGGAGAAAAACATTTGCAGTTGATCACTATAGCATTATAAAATAGAGAAAATAAGAAAAGCAACTTAATAGTCAAACAATACATATGTTTGATTTTTATGTGGTATTAAAAGATGTTAAATAACGTGGAAAAAGAATTGCAACAGTGTTAAATTTTAAAAGTTACATTTAAAATTATATTTTGAAGTATACATAGTTATATTTATTCTAAGATAATTATTTCAACCATGCACAAAAAGAACTGAGGCAAACTAAGGTGATATTTTAACAATTTCTTCTGATGATAGAATTATAACTCTTTTTCTCATTCTTTATATTTGTTCAGAATTTGTATATTCTTTAGATTTGTACAGAATTGTTCTGTAATGATCAAGTATTACTATTATAATCAGATAAAAAATTTTAGACATTTAAAAAATTGATGGAAAATATGAGTCTAAGATAAAATGTCTTTTTAATATAAATTTCCTTTTTCTTAAATGGATCATTAGACTCAAGTATAAAATATGTATGCCTAGATATTAATCTCATATATAGAAAAAATAAATTGTAATCCTTGAGTTATCTAAATTGGTTGTCAAGTTTCATTTGGTAACTGTTATTTAATGTTAGTCTCTTTCTTAACTGTTCTCACTGTGTTTTGACATCTTTCAGGAGCAATACCGTTTCTGCTATGATGTAGCTTTGGAGTACCTGGAATCATCTTAGTTGGGTGAGACTCTTTAACGTGCATCTATGAAGAAACCTGTTCATCTATTGAGCCAGCAACTGTTGTACCTGTTACACTTGTGCAGAAAGATTTTAATGTGGGGGGTGGGAGACTTTTACATTTGAGAGGTAAAAGTATTTTTCTTATGAAGTTGTGTATCTTAATAAAAAGGACTGAATTAGTTTTTATTACTATATTAAAGCATCAACATTTCATGCCACATAAATTATATTTAATAAGAACCAGATTGAAATGAGAACTTATTGGTGTTTGTACAGTGAACATGCCACCTTTTTTCTCATGGTTTCAGTAGAACAGCTACCATATGTTGCATGAGTTCATACTTTCTACGTGGCGTTTTTCTCCCTTTCTAAAATGAAAGCTGATGAATCTCAAAAGGAAGAAGAAAAGAAAAGCTGTGCAAATTCATAGTAAAGTTCATTTTTTATATGTTTCCAGTGTAGCAGATCTCTATATAAATATATAAATATATATAACTGGCTTATTTTCTTTTAATGTGCAATGATGGCTGGATCATTTAAAGTTCTTTTTAGAAAATAACATAAGCCAAAGACTCAAGTGTAAATATGTCTATATGGAGAAAGCACATTATATTTATTGGTTACTTACATTCCTTTTTTGATGGCTAAAATACTACCACCACACAATCATCTTTTTTTTCCTGAAGAAAGCTTTTTCTTTAGCTAAAATCAATTGTAAACGATTTTTGTAGATTATTTTTTGTATGTTTTAGTGTAAGTAGAGGATAAACTTTTTATTCATAAACCAGGAAGCAATGTTCTTTATAGTGATTCTCTTGTGTACATGCTTGTGAATTAAATTTGTGTAAAATCCCTTGGCAATTGGGTCTTTTAATATAGGACCAAATTA
Source organism: Papio anubis (assembly GCF_008728515.1). Classification (NCBI taxonomy): domain Eukaryota; kingdom Metazoa; phylum Chordata; class Mammalia; order Primates; family Cercopithecidae; genus Papio; species Papio anubis. The sequence goes on from NC_044981.1 coordinate 134,840,622, forward strand.
AAACATTTTACTGAAAATGTATAGTTTTTCACAATTTCATTAGGTAAATAATGGTTTGGTGATCATACATGAGAAATGTACACATTAAAAGGCCTTGCTGACAACTTACACAATGTTGAACACAGGCTTTAAGCATCGTTTAAATTTTAAAGGAATTGATTTTTTCAGCCTGTGGCCCAGCACTGGTCAGGAAAACAAGATGGCAACATATATGCTTTCAGGGTCAAATTTTAGCAAACTGTAAACTGTTAGGGTGATAAAATGTTTCTCTTGATGTTTACATGCACAAGCTTTGGATTCTGACTATAAAAAGTGTGAACAAATCAATGCCAGATTCCTGTTTTGCGCATTGTCATGGGATTCTTAAGTGAACATTTCTAAATGTGGTCTTGTTCACATGCTCCATGTAGCCGTAACTTCACGTCATCAGCTTGCAGTTTGTAATTGACTAAAGCATTCCAGTGTCCTCTTTCTAGATTGCCAGCTCATGACATGGTGCTTATAAAGATTTAATTAAAGTAAGAATGAAATAAAGTTTTTATAATTATAACAGTTATTGTTTGCACATCATTTTTGCCTCTTAATGTTCATGCATTCACTACTAAATGAGTAGCTTATTCCTACACTCGTTGATACGAATAGGCCACAAAAACTCTACTCAAAGTAAAACTAATTTCCAACCTCTAGTTTCTTTTATTTTTATTTTCTTAATTGAATGCCAAAATGTCCAGTAGCTGGAGGTGGAAAAGGCAGGGAGATTGACATCATTTTTTGTTTGTTTGTTTCTATATTTATCCATGTATGTAACACACATTTTCCATTTATGTATGTCACTATCCATTTATGTAATACACATCTTACTTTTTTCTTATAACCAACTTGACAAATGGTACTTATCATCCCTATTTTACAGATGATGAAATGGAAGCTAATGAGAAGGTACATGATTTGTCAACAGATTCATTCTTACTTAACAGCTATGTCTTTACTGCTAAACACATTGTTTCCCAACTGTCACAAAGATAGACAAAAAAAAAAGAAAATGTGTGACTTTTAAAACAATTCAGGTAAAGCAACCTTTTCCTAGGAAAGCTGATTTTCATTTAAACATGGAGACATTGAACAAAAAAATCCACAAACTCGCCCAAGATTTTTTTTTTTACACCCAGTAATGTTTATTATGTTATCCTATAGAAGATTCTGTTTCACTGTGTGACCCTGACTTCATTTCTACTCATGATTGCACCACACACCAGCAGAATTATCATGAGCACAACTGTCCACAAAGCTCAGAGGTCTATGCGGCCTCTGAAATTCAAAGAACAAGAGTTCTCTTTCTTTGTAACAGGAAGTTGAAATATCATGCTTGCTATTGTTTGGGCACCACAGAAGCCGCTTTATCAGGAGACAGTGGGAGAGGGGTTGCCTGTTGCTCTCAAAACTCATATTCAAAAGTTCATATCTTATACCCCTAAGGGGCTCTGTAAATAGTCTTGTGCATAACTATGTTCTCCGACACCCCTGGCTGTGTCCCTCTGGGCAGATGTCCTGGTGCTGGCTGGGGATGGGGTCCCCTTCCACTGGCAGAGCTCTACATGCTTTTCATAGTTTAGGGCTTCCTAGTCCTACTTTAGTTATTCCTTAAATGACTGTCATGTCATTTAATTTTAGAGACCCCCATCTATAATTATTACTAAGGAAATGTTGGAAGTGTTTGGGCCAGAGACACACACACCAGCAACTGGGAATTTTTGAGTTTTAAAACCATTCTTGAAAATAAGTGTTAGCTCTCTTAGAGCTGTCTCCTAGCCTTTTCTAATACTTAGGCTTTGGAGTCTGTATTAGGGTTCTCTAGAGAGACACAACTAATAGGATAAATATATAAAGGAGTTTATTAAATATAAGCTTACATGATCACAAGGTCCCACAATAGACTGCAAGCTTGAGGAGCAGAAGAGCCAGTCTGAGTCTCAAAACAGAAGAACTTGGAGTCCGATGTTCAAGGGCAGGAAGCATCCAGCACAGGATAAAGATGTAGACTGGGAGGTTAGGCCAGTCTTGTCTTTTCACGTTTTTCTGCCTGCTTTATATTTGCTGGTAGCTGATTAGATTGTCCCCACCAGGTTAAGGGTGGATCTGCCTTCCCCAGCCCACTGACTCAAATGTTAATCTCTTTTGGTAACACCCTCACAGACACACCCAGGATTAATACTTTGTATCCTTCAATCCAATCAAGTTGACACTCAGTATTAACCATCAGAGTCTTTAGATAAAGGTGTTGCTGTGTTGCAGCCAAATGATCTCACATTTAAAGATAAACAAAACGGGAGATATTTTTTGCCTGGACATGGAGAGGCCACCTGTTTATCTCCACACTGATGTGCTGATGTGCTCATTCAGTCTTCATCTTACCACAAGAATCTCTTGAGTTCCAGGCATACATGTCGTAAACTTGGAATTCAGACACCAACAGCTGTTCCTTCTCATATCTACTCTGTTCCCAGAAAGTGGTGTAAAAGAAGAAGTTCTTGGCATCTGAATTTAATAGATACCAGTAAATACTAAAATGCAGAAGAGCAGCGGCTGGTTGTAGCTCAACTGAAAATATGAGATGGGTAGTCTACTAGCTTTGGAAGACCACTTTTGACATTTGCCTTTTTTTTTTTTTTTTTTTTGAGATGAAGTTTTGCTCTTGTCGCCCAGGATGGAGTGCAATGGTGCAATCTTGGCTCACTGCAACCTCAACCTCCCATGTTCAGGTGATTCTCCTGCCCCAGCCTCCCAAGTAGCCGGGATTACAGGCACCTGCTACCACGCCCCACTAATTTTTGTATTTTTAGCGGAGACGGGGGTTTGCCATGTTGGCCAGGCTGGTCTCGAACTCCTGACATCAGGGGATCCACCCGCCTCAACCTCCCAAAGTGCTGGGATTACAGGCATGAGCCACCATGCCCAGAGATTTGCCTAACTTTCATAGGGGAGTGACAATTGAGCATTTATATTTAATTTCTGTGCACTTTGGCAAGCGTTCTTTATAATAACAAAATAGCCAGAAATCAATAATCCATCACATATCCTGGGTATAATATGTAATATTTACCCTATAAAATGTTTCCATAGGCAGAGACTCCACATCCTTCCTAGACTTATTTCAGTGTTTTAGTAAGCACCCCTATTTAATGTAGAGTCTTGTGTGCCATTTCATTCAACACTAAGTGAAGATAGAAGGCAACCGGCTGTGCCTCCCTTAATCATTTCTACTTACATATTATTTCATAGTCTCACAGGTTAGGGAGGTTTGGAGTAAAAGACATATCTGAATTTGTTCACACCTCCTGTCTATTCAAGCAGTCTGCAGAGTATTTGAGTATTATTATATCTCTCTGAAACTAAAAGGAAAAGCTCTGTCTTGGGATCTACTTTAAGTAAGCTATAAGTGGCTTTTGGAATATAAATTCTCCAAAAATCAATGGAAATGTGGTAGATATATATGACACTTCTGAACTTCCAGCTTCCTCCAAAGTGAATTGAAAGGCTAACCTGGAAGATAACGAACAACACAGAGACCCTGTTGTTACCAAATCCAGAAAGACACCAATAGAGAGTTTCTAAACCACGGAAGAAAACATAGGTCACTATGGAATATCTGAAAGCTCCCTCTTTAATGTTAAGACTATGTTGAAACTAATCAACTACATCCGAATAAATCAGCACTCAATTTTCTGTGTTAGATGTTAAGTATTGTCAATCATTTAATACGATTGGCAAGTCCATCATCATGAGATATTATCTGTCATAAAATGCCTTCCACCTCATGTTTTTTGGGCAGATTTGATTCGTCTTTTAGGTTATATTAGTCTTGATTCAGTCAGGAATATGTAGCACTTAGGCCATAAGAATCAAACCCTTGGTATTTAGATGTAATCTATGCAGTCTATTCACATATAGAATATGAAGAACAGGAATATCTAAATTGAGTCACCAATGACTTCTTATTTTGTTTTTATATTTATTTTATTTTATTTCATTTTATTTCTTGAGATGAAGTCTCACTCCATCTCCCAGGCTGGAGTGCAGTGGCATGATCTTGGCTCCCTGCAACCTCTGCCTCCTGAGTTCAAGTGATTCTCCTGCCTCAGCCTCCCAAGTAGCTGGGATTACAGGTGAACACCACCATGCCTGGCTAATTTTTGTATTTTTAGTAGAGACGGGGTTTCACCTTGTTGGCCAGCCTGGTCTCAAACTCCTGACCTCATGATCCGCCCGCCTTGGCCTCCCAAAGTGCTGGGATTACAGGCGTGAGCCACCATGCCTGGCCTCTTTTCTTAAATAGAAATTAGAATGTACAGATAGGCAAAGGCCATGCATTTAGACGATACTGCATGGTTGAGGAGACAAAATGTAACTGAGAAAGTAGAGAAAAATATGGATGTCATGGCATTCACCTACTATTTGTTGAGAAAGCAGTGGGAAATTCATGCCTGCAAGACCAGCAGGGACAGTGAGTGCGGGAAGTGGGCCATGTATATTTAAGAATGGTCACTTAGGTCATATTATTACAATGGACGTCCTTAGCTTGTGTGTTTCCTAATAGGAATATTTTTCATCTCTACAAAATATTCTGCCTCCTGGTTTTATTAAAACACATGTTCCTATTGATTACTCTTGCATTTTCCCACTAAATGGATACTAGATATTCTGCCACATTCAGCTGTACTGTAAGAAACACAAAAAATGTGAGTGATGGTAAATGGTACCTGCTGTTTGACATGGGGACAAAAGGGAGCAATGTGGGGAGGGCTTCCCCCACTGGGACTCAAAAGCACATTGAACACCTGCACCAGCACTACCTTCCAGCAGCCTTTGCTGCACAGGGATATGGACCCAAGCATGGCCCAGTTCCCAAGAGAATGTAGAAATCAAAATGTTTAGATTAATTTAGAAAGTTCTCGAATGTTGGTAACCAATTAAGTTTAGAAATATAGATGAAAACAAACCTCTGGTCCAATTCTGTGTAGAACAAACAAACCCTGTCTGAAGGCTACACTTGCTGTGGTTGTGTAAGAGCTTCATGCTCCCAGTCTGTGAGCTCCGTCATGGAATAACTGGTTTTACTGTTTTGACCTTTTTAAAACATTTAAAAGAAATATGAGTTTTAGCTGTCTTAAAATAGCTATCATAACTGTTTTCCATACATGTTCTTTTTTCCTATTTGCTTCGTTTCCTCACTTATTTTTCTGTTTTAAAAATGCATGTAGATGAATCTTGACTCCTAAGATAAAAACAAAACAACAACAAAAACAAGATCAGCTTCTCTTTCTGCTTCTTTGTACCTGGACTAACCTCAGAAAAGCGTATTTCAGAAAATAATTCACACATTTTACCTAGTAAGCACTCCCCAAAATGATGAGTAGGAGATAATTCTTCTGGAAATAATAATACTGAGAACTCAAAAGGGGAGCAGTTGTTCTGTGAGCCGTGGGATGGCCAGAACCATTTTAGTCACAAGTGCAGAATAGCATCTGTAGAAGCATCGCATTTCCAGATTGTGATGATGCCTGCTGACTTCCATGGCAGGTGTAAAGCAGTGTGGGCTCTTGCCAGCTCACAATGGGAACCTGAACTCTAGTTCTATAAATCTAATTACCTGAAGCACAGTCAGCAGACCGAAATTGATTTCTCTTCACCTTCATGTTATATTCTTGGAATGATAAAGTGAGTATGTATTCATTAATTACTTATTTTTCAATGTCAAGTTTTTTATTGCCTGTGATCAAATGTGGTCATTGAGGAAAAAGAATCTCATTTTCTCATAAGAAATTAGAGGATTGGCTTTTTTTCTCATGACATTGTAGAACATCAGAGGGTATTTAGAAATTATCTAATTCCATGCCCTTGTTGTTAAGGTTAAGAAATTAAAACCTGGTGAAGTCATATGTCTATCTAAAGAGAGCCATCTAATAAATAGTTTAAGCTTTGCAGGCTATTGGCTTATGTTACCTTGTTGCCAGGAGACTTTCCCTTGAAGATTTGCTGAAGAAGTTCTTCAAACAGGAAGTAAATGATAGAAGAAGGAGTTTTCAAGTATCAGGAAAGGAGAAAGAACAATGGATAGTAGAATTATGGGTACCTACAAAAACATTATTTACATTTATTTATCTCATAGGTCATTTTTGATGATTGAAACAAAAAAATTCCAACACCATCTGAGACTCAATAAAATGATAGTTAAAAGTGGGAAAGGAAAGACATCTAAGTAGAAGTAAGGTTTTTATACTTCATTGGACATGGTAAAATATTGATACCACTAGATTGTAATACATCACATGTTACAGTATAATCATCAAAAACAAAAAAACACTGACAAAAGTATATGAAAAAATATGCTCAAATGCACTATAAATGAATCAAGACGGAATCCCCTAAATGTTCACATAACCCACAGGAAGGTAAGGAAAGAGAAACAGATGAATAAGAACCAGAGAAAATAAACAGAAAACAAATAAATGACAATTGTTAAAGTATCAATAATTACTTTAATTTTCCTTTAAAAGCCAATAAAACATATAATTTGACAGACTGGATAAAAGCCAACTACAAAGAACATGACCCACCTATATAATATGTACAAGAATCTCAGTTCATATTCAATGAAATGGGTAGTTTGAGAGTAAAGGGAAGGAAAATGGTGTACACCATGCAAACAGTGAATTTAAAAAATCATGAGTGACTATAGTAACATCTGTTAAAGTAGACTCATGCAAAAATAACATTACTACAAACGTAGAGGGTGATTAATGAGAAAAGGATCAATCCACAAGGAAGACACAATGGTGCTAACTATACACACCAAAACACCGAGTCCCCAAATGAATCAAAAACTGATAGAGAGGAAATTAGAGAAATCTACAATTATAGTTGGAAACTTCAAATGCCTGCTTTCTGCAACTGGTAGAATTACTAGACAGAAAATCAATTAAAATACAGAAGTCTACAGTACAATCAATCACCAGATCTAATTGATGAAATATAGAATACTCAGCAACAGCAAAATACACTTTATTCAAGTTCCTATGGAACATTTAACAAGATAAATTATATCATGGACCATAACATAAACCCCAACAAAATATTTTTAAAATAATTCTATAGAGTATGGTCTTTGGCCGTAAAGGTATCAAACTAGAATTAAATAACAGAAAGACAGTAGGAAAGTCTCTAAATACATGGTAATTAAGCTATACTCTCCTAAGTAATTCATGAGTTAAGGAAAAAGTTTCAAAGAAAACTTTTTAAGGACAGAACTGGAAGAACTGTAAGTATCAAAATTTCTGAGAGACAGCTGAAGTAGTCCTGAGCAGGAAATTTATAGCATTAAATGCTTACGTTTGAAATGATGGAAGCTCTCAAATCAATTACCTAAGAACCTATCTCAAGAAAACACAAAAAGAAGGAAAACAAAAGCAAACAGAAGGAAGGAAATAATAAAGATAAGAGCAGAAATCAATGGCAATGAAAATAATAAAACATTAAAGAATATCAATAAAAAAATATTCCAAAAATATTGATGAAATTGATAAATCTCTAACAAGACAGACAAAAATTAAAATGAAAAAATAAGTATCAAGATTGAAACAGAACATCATTACAGATACTGCACACATTAAAAAGATAGTTGAGGTCGGGCGCAGTGGCTCACGCCTGTAATCTCAGCACTTTGGGAGGCCGAGGCAGGCGGATCACGAGGTCAAGAGATCGAGACCATCCTGGCTAACATGGTGAAACCCCGTCTCTACTAAAAATACAAAAAAAAATTAGCCGGGCGTAGTGGCGGACGCCTGTAGTCCCAGCTTCTGGGGAAGCTGAAGCAGGAAAATGGCGTGAACCTGCGAGGCAGCGCAGCTTGCAGTGAGCCGAGATCGCGACACTGCACTCCAGCCTGGGCAACAGAACGAGACTCCATCTCAAAAAGAAAAAAAAAAAAGATAGTTGAGTCAGCAATCCCATTACAGCAATCCCATTATACCCAAAAGAGAATAAATCATTCTGCCAAAAAGACACATGCACTTGTATGTTCATCCATATGCTGTTCACAATAGCAAAGACATGAAATCAACCGAGGGGTCCATCAATGATAGCTTGGATAAAGAAAATGTGGTAGATACACACGATGGAATACCATGCAGCCATAAAAAAAAGGATGAAATTATGTCCTTTGCAGCAACATGAATGGAGCTGAAGGCCATAATTCTAAGTAAATTAATGCAGGAACAGAAGACCAAATACCACATGTTCTCACTCATAAATGGGAGCTAAACATAGAGTACACATGGACATAAATATGAGAACAATAGACACTGTGGAGTACTATAGAATGGGCAGGGCATTACAAAACTATCAGGTACTATGCTCACTTTTGGGGTGACAGGAGCTGTACTCCAAACTTCAGCACCACATAATATTCCCACTTAATAAACCTGCACATATACCTACTGTATCTAAAATAAAAGTTGAAATTTAAAAAAAGAGAATACTGAAAAAAAAAAACTTTATATTAACAAATTGGACAATTTACCAAAAAAATGGGCAAATTTCTGAAACACTGCTAACTGTTAAAACTCAACTAAGATAAAACTGATATTCTGGAAAATATATAAAATAAAAGCAACCCAATAAAAGCAGTACCATTAAAGAAATTGAGTTTATCATTTACAAATCTCAAAAAAGAAATACCTGAGCTTAGACTGTTTCATTGGAAATTTCTAATAAACATGTAAAGAATTAGCACTAATTCTACACAATCTTTTCCAAGAAAACAGAAGAGGAGAAAACACTTTTGAATTTCCAAGATCTGGACAGGAAAGCACACAGATTACAGCTTTGCAGAGGACCCAGTTAAGGCATGCCTAGACTTCCTATCCGCAGAAACTGTGAGATCATATATGTATATTGTTTTTTAAGTCTTTGAGTCTGTGGTAATTCATTACATTGCATGGAAAACTAATACAAGAGGAAGCGAAAGCAGAAAAAAATATAATTAATATATATAAAAATATACACTACAAACAATGAAAGAAATACACATAGCTCCTATAATCCTCATTTCTGTAATGGGCCATGAACCCATGGTTAGTATTTATGGTTTCCCTTTTATGGGATACAGGCCCATTGCCCCATTGCCCTCAACTAGCACGTGAGGGTGGGGGTAACCCAAATCTTAATATCTGAAGCATCTAGAACTGCTTTTATTGGGCTGCTTTTATATCCTGTTAACCATTAGTGCTGGACATGAAAATACAGAGACGTGTCTTCAGTTTCCTGTGGTTACTATAACAAGTTACCACAAACTTGGTGGCTTCAAACAATGAAACTTTATCCTCTCACAGTTCTGGAGGCCAGAAATCAGACATCACGGTATTGGCATAGTTGATTCCTTTTTGAAGCTCCTAGGGAAAATCTGTCCCATGTTTCTCTCCAAGACTTTTTGGCTGCCGGTGGCCTTGGACATTCCTAGGATCTTTAACATTCTTGACTTGTAGACATATAACTCTAATCTCTGCCTCCAGCTTCTCATGGACTACTTCTCTGCATTTCTCCTCTTCTGATCCATGTCTTCTTCAAGGACACCTGTCATCAGATTTAGGGCTCACCCTGGTTATTCAGGATGATCTCATTTCAAGATCCTTACCTTAATTAAAAGTGAAAAACAAAACAAAACAAAACAAAAACATAAAAAACTCCTTTTCCAAATAATATTACATTCACAAGTCTAGATAGCCATACCTTTTCGGGGTAGGGGGTGGGGAGCACCATTCAAGCCACAACAGAGGTGCTCCAGAAAAGCCCTTAAATTCTAAACAGTCATCCTGGCCCCAGGAACCATATACTTGACAATTAGTATCAATCACCCAATCAGTACAAAAACCCGACAGCCCTGTCCACTCCCATGTCTATTGTTTAACTCAAAAGGAGCCTTGAAGCCCAGGCAGCAGGGTCAACTTCCAGCTCAATGAAACCATTATTAGGTCCTCTGAGAAATAAAATTCCAAGATCAATAAAGCCAAAATGTCAAAGATGGAAAGCAGAAAACTGTGATTGCTTCATTGGTTGCAATATTGAGAATAACCTCTTCTACTTTCATTCCTTGTTTCAGCTGCCTGTATCACTGATCCAGTCTAACAGGGCCAGGAAGCACAGGCACAGCCATGTGAGGGACCAATCTGGATTCAGGAAGCCACCATTTCTAGGAGGCCAGGGATACACGTGCACAAGTGTGTGTATGTTCGGATACACGCTTCTAACATGTTTCCAAAGATATGCCCTACAACATTTATGACCTACCAGATCATCCAACGATATCCAATATAAAATCACAAAATTTTTGGACCACCCTCCAATAGTAGATGATCCAAATAAACAAATCCCATGTATTGAATCTAGAGAAAAAAATATTATGTAACCTTTAATCCCTGAGTCCATAATCTCTTTTTCAAATGGAAAAAGTACCCTTTTGCATATAGTCCTTTTCTTACTGTTGGGGTATTAAGTTAGTGCAAAAGTAATTGTGGTTTTGGACCATGAATTTTAAACCAGGCTCAAATACATCTTTATTAGTCAAAATCAGAACCATTATAATCAACACATTTTTGCCAACGATAAGTTTGTTTATTCCTGTAGTGTAAAAATTTGTAGTGTAAAGCATTTTCTGCATCCTGTTGGTTGTGGAAGTGTTTTCCCTGCATGATGTTGTTGAGATATTTGAAGAAGAGGTAGTCAGTTGGCAAAGGTCAGGTGAATACGGCAGATGAGGCAAAACTTCATAGCCCAATTCATTCAACTTTGGAAGCACTGGTTGTGTAACGTGCAGTCGGGCATTGTCGTGAGAATTTGGCCCTTTCTGTTGACCAATGCCAACTGCAGGCATTGCAGTTTTCGGTGCATCTAATTGATTTGCTGAGCATACTTCTCAGATGTAATGGTTTTGCTGGGACTCCAAAAGCTATAGTGGATCAGATTGGCAGCAGGCCACCAAACAGTGCCCATGACCTTTTTTTGGTGCAAGAAGTTTTGGAGTTTCTTTTTGGTCCAACCACTGAGCTGGGCTTCTCCGGTTGTCACGTACAATCCACTTTTTATCACATGTCACAATCCAATCAAGAAATGGTTCATTGTTGTTGCATAGAATACGAGAAGATGACACTTCAAAACGATGATTTTTTAAGAGAAGATGACACTTCAAAATGATGATTTTCTTTTTTTCACTCAGCTCATGAGGCACCCACTTATTAAGCTTTTTCACCTTTCCAATTTGCTTCAAATGCCAAACGACTGTAGAATGGCCAATATTGAGTTATTCAGCAACTTCCCATGTAGTCGTAAAAGGATCTGCTTCAGTGATTTCTCCCAATTGGTGGATGTCAACTTCCAACGGCCAGCTACTACACTCCTCACCTTCAAGGCTCTCTTCTCCTTGGCAAAACTTCTTGAACCCCCACTGCACTGTACGTTCATTAGCAGTGCCTGAACCAAATACGTTGTGGATGCTGCAAGTTGTCTCTGCTGCTTTATGACCGGTATTGAACCCGAATAAGAAAATCGCTCAAATTTGCTTTTTGTCTAACATCATTTACATAGTCTAAAATAAACAGCAAGTAACAAGTCATTAGCAAAAAAAGCACATAAAGCCAGAAATACCCATTAAAATGATATATGGCATAACCACATTTATTTAAGAATGTATTCCAGTATCAAATGGCAAATTCCAACAATGCAAAAACCTCATTATGTTTGCATCAACCTAACAGAAGTATGCAAAGGAAAAGGAATATGAAACAGTGTTTAAATCAAAATCTTGTGCTGTCTAAAACAATGCCCATGGAAATAAAACCAGAGAAGGAAAGCAGAAAGACCAACAAAATATATACATCAAATAAACAAGACAAGTGTTGGATAGTGGTATGTGCTAAGCAGAGTGATTTCAAAAAGGGTGATGTTTCGACAAGTAACCTGGATCTCCAAAAAGAATAAGGGAAAGGATCCTTTCAATCCACAGCCCTAAAATAGGAATAGGTTGGATGTGTACAAGAAAGAGCAAGTGGCTAGTAAGGCTGGTGCACACTGACAGCAGTACATGAGGTCAGTGAAAGTGGTCCACAGTGCCCGGAGCTTTGCAAGCCAAAGACAGGATTTTGAATATATTATTCATCACTGTCTTCCATTCTCTACATCCTCACACTGCATAATCCAGAGCTTAATTTATTGCATTGCAAATGGTATTGCATTTGCATTGCATTGCAAAGTTTCAATAAATGTTTATTAGATATAATTTAAGCCAGGCCTAGAATCCAGGCTTCCTTCTTCTCCTGTGTTTTCCCTACTACATCATACAGTGTTTCTACTTCTAAAAAATCAGACAAATAAATGAAACCCCAAGGCATCGGCTCCTGGGAACTTTCCAGGATTATCCTTTGAGTACACTGGATAGCTCATTCCCCTAAGTACTTTGGCACTTCATTTATAGTATTTCTGAATTCAATGAGTTCTGTAGTAAGTAAATTGACTCAGGACCATGAGAAACAAAAAATAAATCTGGGCCTAAGGAGACTATGGCATGTATCCAGTTCAATATCACGGATTGAACATAAACAAAATCTTCTTCCATTCCAGTCCAAACTCATAAATGATAGCAACACACAAACATATTTTATAAATATAGAGCCCACTGTGAAAACTAGAAAGATAAATCTCATAAATCAGAAATAGAGAGGCTTTTCCAAAAAGAAAAATGGAGAAAGCCATAGCAGTGAGCAGGGGCTGAAACTGTGTGACCTAGGGGGTGCCAGAGAAGATGGGAGAGAATAGAGCCAAACTGCGTCTGCACAGCTGGGGCCTGAAGCACACCAGCCAGGAAAGAAATAGATGCCCTTGACTGAAAGATCAAGATGGACTGAGTCATCCATCTGTACCCATCAGAGCCAGATAGCCTCGAAGCATGTCACTCATCTTGCGTTAAGAGTCCTGAAAGTTTACTAGACTTCCAGCACTGCCATTACAACGTATTCCAGAGTACGTGGCTTAAAACAACAGAAATTTATTTTTTCAGTTCTTAGAGGCTAGAAGTTTGAAATCAAGGCATTGGCAAGGCCATTTTCCCTCCGAAACCTGTAGGGGAAGAATCTTTCCTTGCCTCTTCCTAGCTTCCAATCCTTGGCATTCCTGGCTTGTAGCCACGTCACTCCAATCTCTGCTCCCATCTTTACATGCTGTTCTCCCAATGTCTCTTCTCCTCTTATGATATTAGTCATACTGGATACTGACATAAGTCATACATAGTATCACCTTGTTTTAACTTAACTAATAGTATATGGAATGACTCTATTTCCAAATAAGGTCACCTTCTAAGGTATTGAGGATTCAGACAACTTATATTTTTGGAGGACACAGCCCAACCCACAAAATACAGCAATATAAAACACACCCAGCCAAATTATTCAAGTTGTGAGAATAGAATGGGGATATTTTCAGACATATTCAACCCATAACACTAATGTATACAGAACCGCATTCCCAGCTGCAAGAATATCTTTTTCCTCCATATTTAAATATCCATAAAATATGGTTTTATTGGATTGTAAATGTTATATAAATGTTAGACTGTGGGTATCCTGATGCTGCTTGCTGTTTTTCTCTTAATATGTTTTTGAGATTTATTTACATTGGAAATCTAGTTCATTTTAAAAATTAATGTATAATATTTGATTGTAGCGATATAACCTGTTTTATCAAAACTTTCTCTTATGGATGAATTCTCTATTTGCCTTGTAAGCATCAGTCTCTGCCCTTCTCTACTTTGCTTTCTGTCATAAGAGGCTAACTTCTTGGATCTGCATCACCTGGGGTCCCTTGCTCTCTGCCTTAGAGGAGTTGGTTTGGCCAAGGCAAGGCACCAACAAAAGATCAACTGGTGGGGGGAAAGAGACATGGTACATTCTTCATACTGGTCCATATTTTTTTTTATAATGGCTGCAATTCCTCTACCAATGTCCTGGGAGTCAGTCATTTGCTACATAGCCTCAGCTTTCTAGGTTCCAGTAACACTGCTTTATTCTTGTCTCCATTCAGGCCCAGGGATGATAATAGCTTATAGCTTTTGTTACTTCCTGGTTGTTTTACCAACCCTTATTGGTGCCCCAGCCTTTCTAGTACTACTGTAAATGGTCTTTTTAAAAAAAAAAAAAACATATCCCTCAATTAACTATTTGAGTATGCCATCAATTTCCTGCTGAACTCTTGACTTATACTGTAATTGGTTCCAGAAGTTCCCCTAAAACACAGTTCATCAAATCGTATATGGAGTTGAGTCACTTATATATTGGATGAGTTGCATAGACAGACTTTTTGCCCTGGGGAAATTGAAACCTGGAAATCTGAGGCAAGAAATGGCTGGTACCTTTACTAAAACACATCAGCCTCTGGCATGCAATGTGAACCTACCGACCTAGCAAATGCTTTCTTTTTAGTTTCCATCAGCAAATATAACCCAGAACATCTCACCTTTGCCCAGAGGGTCAGCAGTATAGCTTTGCTGTCTTTTATCAAGACAATATCTGATCTCTGTCATGTTGAGGTCTAGACTAGAGCAGTGATCCTTAAAGTGTCATCTGTGAACTGGTTTCTGGTCCATGTTTCTTATTTGTCCCCAATGAATTAGGAAGTTTGCACCAGAATGTGAACTATACCACTAAGCACACTGGCTCAGCTGACAATTTTTTTCTTACAAAGATTTTTTTGATGAAGGAGTAGTGCATTGATTTATATTCTGGTGGAAGCTCCTTACCTCATTGTTGCAGGCACGTAATTTGGTCTAGAGGGATCTTGATTGTCTCAATATCCAATAGAATACCATGTTGGAGCATATTAATTTTACCATGTCATCAGGAAGAAACTAACAACCTGATGCCTTAGGAAGACAAACACATGACCAGGGAAGGGAGACAAACCATGTGAAATTTCATAGACTTGTGAGCATATGAGGTTTCTAGTGTGACAATGCTGTGAAAATGACAGAATATTCCTTTTCAAATGAGGGACAAGTTGTCTCACTTTGCACAACCCACAGAAGAAAGAGCTCTAGCATTCAGTATGTTTCATTGAAATTGGGACACAACAAATTCCATATTTGGGTATACTACACCAGGTAACCTGTTCCAAGGGATATTTAGAGCAAGGTGGGGTTATGCAGCAGGTCCAGGCTTCTGCGCAAGCTGACCCATCACTTAGACCTGTGACCTAGAAGAGTGAATTGTACTTGAAGTATTTGTGGCAGAAAGGGATAAAATCTGTTGCCAGCAACAATGACATCACAATGTAGACCCCTGAGGTTTTAGAATAAGGCTAATTCCTCTTTTGCAAACTACTATCCTCTATTAGTAAGGCTGCTTTTAATTTGCTACTTGGCCATGGTAGAAAAGGAGCAGCTGACTATGATATGGAACACCAGTGACTATAGGAACAGAGCTACCATCAAGAACTGAGTGCTATCTGACCCACAGAATTATAAAGTGGGATGTGTGCAGCAGTTTTTCATGATTAAATGTAATTGATATATATTAATATAAGACTGAGTCTAAGAAGGTCAAGAAACCACAAGGAAATTTCAAGATTGGTAGCTCAGAATTCTCTAGCATCTGCTCCTGCTCTTCACCTTCTCTTCCTGAACTCATATCTATGACATCGCTGAGATGCTAAAACAATTGTAGTTTTGTTAGCTACAAGATGAGCGACATGTCAGTACCACTTCCACCCTTCTTGTTTTGCAGGGTCTAGACCAGTGGTTGGTAAATAACTCCCCATGGGCCAAATCTAACCTGCCACCTGTTTGTCCTGCTCAAAAGTTAAGAATAATGTTTACATTTTAAAATGGTTTAGCAGGGCCAGGCGTGGTAGCTCACACCTGTAATCCCAGTACTTTGGGAGGCCAAGGCAGGTGGATTGCCTGAGATCAGGAGTTCAAGACCTATCTGGCCAACATGGTGAAACCCTGTCTCTACTGAAAGTACAAAAAAATAGCTAGGCATGATGGCAGGCACCTGTAATCTTAGCTATTCAGGAGGCTGAGAATTGCTTGAGCCTGAGAGGTGGAGGTTGCAGTAAGCCGAGATCATGCCACTGCACTCCAGCCTGGGTATCAGAGCAAGACTCCGTCTCAAAAAAAAAAAAAAATGATTTTGGGGAAGAATCAAATGAAAAATAGGAGTTTGTAATGTGTAATCATTATCCAAAACTCAAATTTTTTTTTGGTTGCTTTCTATACTACAATAGCTAAAGCCTAAAATATTGACTATCTGGCTTTTTATAGAAATGTTTGTCAAATCTGTTCTTGAAGCCTCCGAACTACATTGCCTAAAATGCTTACCAGCAGATTAGATTCTGGTAATGAGAGGGGATTGCAAGAGATTTAGAAGGGAGAAAAGAAGCAGAAGGTAGTTATCTCCTATGGCGTGTAAGAGAACTGCATGGGCTTTGGCAGATGGCTCATAGGAGGTTTTGCCAGCAGCTTCTAGGTATTAGCTTGCAAATTCACCACAGAAGTTCAGCCCAGATCACAAGTGACTCCTGCACTTTATGGGCTCCTGAATTCTAATATCAGTTTCCTCCCAGGCTTTGCTCTTCCCGCCTTCCAAAGTCTTGTGTAAGCCTCACATTCCTATATTTAGTCCCTTCCTCCTCGACATATCTAAAGTGGCTATGTCTTTTTTTGTTTTGTTCTGTTTTTGAGATGGAGTCTTGCTCTGTTGCCAAGCTAGAGTGCAGTAACGTGATCTCGGCTCACTGCAACCTCCACTTCCTGGGTTCAAGCAATTCCCCTGCCTCAGCCTCCTGAGTAGCTGGGACTACTGACCCATGCCACCACGTCCAGTTAATTTTTTGTATTTCAGTAGAGACGGGGTTTTCCCATGTTGGCCAGAATGGTCTCAATCTCCTGGCCTCATGATCCACCCGCCTTGGCCTCCCAAAGTGCTGGGATTACAGGCGTGAGCCACCACGCCCGGCCTAAAGTGGGTGTGTCTTATTTATTTATTTATTTATTTTTGAGATATGGTCTCACTCTGTTGTCCAGGCTGGAGTGCAGTGGCATGAACATGGCTCACTACAGCATCGACCTCCTGTGCTCAAACAATCCTCCCACCTCAGCCTCCTGAGTAACTGGGACCACAGGCGCAGGCCACCATGCCCCACTAATTTTTTGTATTATTTGTAGAGATGGGGTTTCGCCATGTTGCCCAGGTTGGCCTCACACTCCTGGGTTCAAGCGATCCACCTGCCTCGGCCTCCTAAAGTGCTGGGATTACAGGTGTGAGCCACCATGACTGGCCTAAAGTGCCTATTTCTGATTTTCTACCCAAACCTTGACTAAGTCAATAAGAAAAGCACTAAATAAGAAATACAGGGTAACTAGTACGTAGCTACAGCTATAAGAAGAACTGTGTGTTCTGTGAGAGCACATAATGGAATTCTTACCTATTCTGGGAAATAAGGTAAAGTTCCCCTGAGGAAGTGAAAACTGATATTAGATCTGAAAGAATATGAGGAAGCTCTTGCAAAAGACTAGCGCTTCCAGGACAGAAGCAATGTTAGAAGTATGAGGAAAGGCATGCAAATAACGCTTTGGCAGGAAGAACGTCGGTTCTACAAAGAGAAAAATGTGAATGGGACTGAAACTCAGAAAGCAACGTGCCAGAGAAAGCTGGAGCTAGACAGAGAAGCTGTCCCATACAGGACCTTCCAAGCTGTAGGAGGGATTATGGTCTTTCTCCCATAAGCAACGGGGGCCCACCACTCTGTTTTTCTCTCTGTTGGTCACACAAAACTTCATCACAGATGATATGAGAGACGGGGCTTGACTAATGGGTGGAAGAGTTGTGAGAGAGGAGAGTACTACAAAAAAGGCACAAGATAGAAATTGTATACAAATCCGTTTAGCAGGATCGGCGTGGGGATTCCTTTAAAAACAAAGCACAAAGGACCTAACATTGACAGGAGTTTGGATTTTATTTTGTTGTCAATGAAAAGTTATCCAGGCAACCAAAAAGGGCACTTTTCTGGAGACGTTTTTCTCTGGTAGAACTTAAACTGAAACATCAAATTTGAATTAAGGTTGAGAAATACTGTTGGCGTTTGTTAATGATTGTGTTTTGTGGTTCTTGAAGTGAGACAAAGGCTTAAAAGTACAGGAAATTGGTGGCTTTGGTGAAGTAAAAACTGAGTTGTTTCATATTAAAAGGGGCCATCGCAAGGTTTGTCTTTATGCCATTACTGTAGCAATAGAGGAACTAGATCATGGCACTTTTGAACAGTAGATGAGAAAATGCCAAGTCTCCTCAGCTGTGCCTGCAGGTACCCAGGTCTGGCAATCTTAGGAAAAAGGCAAAGGAAAGAAGGCTCAGTGGAATTTGACACCAGGCCTTCAGGAGACATCAAAGAATCATTTAAATATGAGTTTAAAAGTACTATTTATTGTCCGAGAAAGAATAACATCACGTATACACTTATAATGACTAGGTAAGAAAAAAAGGAAGTATTATTCTAGCAGACTTGGTGAATATTGCAGGTTAGTTTCCCCAAAAAGAGACCCGGAAACAGAGATTAGCATGCAGGCGGTGTATTGGGTAATGTTCCTGAGAACTACACATATGCCGGTTGAGGGAAGCGGGATTGAGCAGAAGGAGTTTAATCACCAGGCAGTTCTAACAGGGCTTGGATGCCTCTTCAGGGTTGCCGCCACTGGGGCAGAGGCCAGGCCTTTGTATCGCTCCATGAACTGGTCATTGGCTGCAGGGCTACCCAGAGGCAAAGGACAGAACCTTAAGTGAGGAAGCTTCCACAAACCATAGGTGATATCTGGAGGGGCGTTCAGCTAAGTGTGGTCAATAGTCAACAATTCTGGCAGCTGAGTGATGGGTGCATGGCCTTAAAGAAAGTTCTGGGTATAATGCTATAGTATTCACTAGAGTTCACTCCTGTGTGTCTCTGGATCCTTTTACTTCATATAATGTAGTGAATTCACCCTGTCTGGAGGTAGCTCCTACAAGATTATGGTTGGTCTCTACCCCCAGGGAAATATACAAGAGGAAGATTAACAGTACAAACTACAAACTCCAGTGCTGTGGCTAATTTCAAGGATATTTATCATTTTAAATTTGCTTCACCCTTAACTAGCTCCTCTGCTTGTCTTGACGGCTCCTGTGGTTGAGTGATGCAGACCTTCATCCACGAGGAGTGAGAGCTCCTAATCCCCATGTATTTCTCAAGCACGGCTGCTCTACTTGAGTATTTCCTGTTAATAGTGGGCACCAACAGATACCCCAGTGCATCACTTGGATGCCCAGTGAATCCTTCCCTGCCCGGATTGTATACCGTCAGCCTTGTCTCCCCCTGAAGATCAGGATCAATTATACCTGCAAGGATGTTGACACCATTCTTTCCCCACCAAGCTCTAGGTATAAAGAGACTAAAGTGACCTGAGGTCAACTTTGACTTAATATTTAATGGGACTCTCACTGTGTCCTTTGGTGGGAGGGAGTGTTCCTAAATCTCTAAAGCCAAAAGAGCCTAGAGTTAAAGGTACAGAATGCAAACTTCCAAGTAAGTCACTCCGCTTGATATCATTGAGGCCACTCTTACTTCCACCCCTTGGTTCCTGTTGCAGTGTATTTACATATTGGGAGCACAACACAATATAATGAATATCAATGTGTTAAGTGTCACAACATGAAAGATAGTTCCCTATTATCCAAGCTGATGCTTCGTTTGTACAACCAAACTGGTGTTGCATCTGTACTTTTAATAAGTTACTCTATCACTCCATTAAGCTGGTGGTTTCTGGGTAGTATAGAAGGTAAGAGGACCAGTGAATCCCATGACCATGAGCTTACTGATGAACTTCCTTTGCTTTGAAATGGTTCCTTTGGTTTTATTTACTGTTATGTGGGATCCATATTGGTGGATCAAAACTCTATAAACCTTTGGAGAATGGTACTGGTTAAAGCCCCTCAAGCAGAAAAGGTAACCCATATCCAGAATAACTGTTGATTCCAATCAGCATAAATCACTGGTTATTCCAGCACAGATGAAATCCAGTGTACTCAATTTGCAACCACCTGTCAGTGGCTGTCACCCCAGCCATTTAGCAGTGGCTAAGAACAAAAGCTGTGTAACCATCAATTAGCTATATAATTCTGTCCACTTGGTTTCACTGGACATCCTCTAGCATTAATACACAATATAAGGATTGTCACACTCTACGCTTTCTCTGATAATTCTACCCACAGATATATTCCCCAAATCTCCTTGTCTGCAATCTTACAATTTTTTTCATTCCAAGGCCTCAAACAGAGATCCCAGCCACTGGTCATTATCCTTGAATCCATGCATATATGGCTACTTATATTTTCATGCGAAGTACATGACCAGAGGCACTGCCCAAAACTTTACTGAGTGCTATAATTTCCTCTAGCCACTGTCTTTCAAGGCTGCCACTAAGCTGGCCTGCAGTAGAAGAGCAGTCTATTGTCAACGTGCACTCATGTGCTGAACCAACCAATTTATGAACTTTGCTTGGCCCTCTGCCTCCTGTGTCAGCTGGCCATAAGAGACTTTTCATTTACTATAGCTGTTTAATGAGAGAAGGGTACTGGTGCAACAGTTTTGGATGGCACAGATTTCTGAACTATCTGATTGTGCAGTTGACTTCACTACTATTGCTCGCTCCAAGTGATACCAATTTCATTTTACAATGGATAGATTACTGCTAGGTCTGCTTGACTCTATGACTTGGTGGGTCTGAAATAACCCAACTCAAGGTGGGTAGCTCTGTCACTGTGCATCCAGGTTCAGGTGCTCCATTTCTACCAAGACCCAGTCAAAAACCACCATCTATTTTTAGAACGATGCTCAATCATCTAAACATCAGACAATACGGAATTGCTCCAGAACCCATACTGTTACTCTTCTATTTGGAGGTACCCTAAATGCCATATGGCATCTTTCCCACCACAGATAACTTTAATATAAGAGCATCTGCCAGATCGCAGGGCCCAAGCAGCAGGAATGCTTGTATGCACTGCAGCTTGGAACTATTGCAGTGCCCTTTCCTGCTCTGGACCCCATTTAAAGTCAGCAACCTTCCTCATTGGTAAACGGGATGATATAGTTTTCCCAAGCATGGCATATATATTGCCTCCAGAATTGGGAGAGTTCTGCTAGGCATTACACGTCCTTCTACTTTAGCGGCTCAAAATGCAATTCTTAGTTCTCTAATTTGGACAGTTCTTTGTTCTTTATATTTGTATGTCTCAGTCTGACCTACTACTAAACTCTTTTTTCTTTTTCTTCAAAGTGATGGTCATGACAGGATTCCAACCAATCCCTGCCTCTTTTTTTCTTTGAGACGGCGTCTGGCTCTGTCGCCAGGCTGGAGTACAGTGGCCCAATCTTGGCTCATTGCAACCTCCACCTCCCAGGTTCAAGTGATTCTCCTGCCTGATCAGCCTCCTGAGTAGCTGGGAATACAGGCACCAGCCACCACATCTGGCTAATTTTTGTATTATTAGTAGAGACGGGGTTTCACCACGTTGGCCAGGATGGTCTCTATCTCTTGACCTCATAATCCACCTGCCTTGGCCTCTCAAATTGCTGGGATTACAGGCATGAGCCACTGCGCCTGGCCTGCCTCTTAAACTCTTAAAATCTTTACTGATGTGGCATGTCACTGAATCTTTGTAGAGTTTCTCTGCTGCCATCAGAAGTGATTGTTTCTTATCAAAGCCTGCAATGTATTTGCCATTTCTTGTTCATCAGGTCTAATTAGTATTTTTTCATTAAATTGAATTGAACAAATTTTTTTTTTTTTTTGAAATGTCCAAATGTGCAGGTTGCTTCCAGCTATATTACAACAGAGTGTCAGAAATACTGCAGCTCTAGGGCAAGATCACAAATATATGCTATTGCTTATCTCAAGTGAATATGAACTACTTTAGGTCCTCTTCCCTGATAGACATGAAAATAACAAATTTGCTAGGTCAATGGCTATATACCATGTTCCCAAGTCCATGTTAATTTGTGCTAGTAAAGATAATATATCTGAAATGCCAATTTTAATTGAGGTTGCTACTTAATTGAGTTTGCAGTAACCACTGTTACCTAGAGGATACATCTGGTTTCTCTAGGTGCCAGATTGGTAAATGAAATAGAGATATGATAAGGTGCATCTTCTAGGTGTCTAAAGGTAACATTACTGTATGCCATTTCCCCAAATTGCAATTTTCAACATTTTAATGAGATATAATTAACATATCATACTATTCACCTATTTAAACTGCATAATTTAATGCGTTTTAGTACGCTCATTGAGTTGGGCAACATTAGTCTTGACTTACTCTCTTGTGAGGAAGTTTCAGAGAAATCCCCTTGATTTCCCCCACTACACATAGTTCTCATCTCACAGATCAAGAAACCAATGTGGAGCTTTTTCCAGCCACCAAAATATCCATTGAATCAGACATTTGGAGACTAGAGAAATGACTACAGGATGTGTCCATGGAATAAGTGATCTCACTGTGAGTTGGATCCGGGACAGGACTACACTTAACACCCATATCCATCAATCTGGTGAGGGTAGGGAATGTGGATACTTCCTACAGTCCTCTAATTATTTTGAGTATTCTCATTTTTCTGATGTACAGGTACTTGAGTAAATGGTAGTGGTTCCTTTTGGAGAGGGACCAGGGAAACTATTATCTATATACCTGCCATGGTGCTGCAGGTTCCTTTCTTATGGTCAATCAGTCTCTCCTTCAGTCAGTGGTTTCAGACCTAAGAACTAGCTCAGGTCTGGAAACTGAGTAGTGAATTGTGACTTACTATCAGGGTAGACTATGAACTCTAACATGGTACTTTTCAGCTCTTTAATTCTTTCATTCACCATTCATTCTGACAGTTTCCATTTCACTTAGTGTGAGTCATCACTTTTTCCAAGCATCCAAGCATCCTAGGGCCAGTCTAGCAGTATAACAGTACCATCTTCCAGGGTTCCTGCCAGTGTATTAAATCTTATGTTGGAGAGTGATCCCATATGATAAATGTGTCCTTGCCCAGTTTTGCATTCCATCCCTCTTGTTATAGCACTGTCAAGATTCAGGCTCATATGTAATCTCCCAACTACAACCCATACATGTTGCCTAGGTCCTTTGGTACCTTTGGTATATAATGACTTTCTTCCTTTAGAAGGCCTTGCACTTTCCTGGCCTAGTTATGGCTAGGGATTATGGCTTGGGTTATAACCCAATCCCAGTTATTTTCTAGCAGTCAGTAGAATAAGTGGTGCTATATCTTGAGTAGAGAAACTGGGCTTTCAATTAAAAATCTATGCATTGTCTTCAAAATACGGGGAGAGTGATGGTTATTAAGGGTGAGAAGTGAGACATTTCTGCCTTCTATGGGTTCAGAGAATTACTGAAATTCAGGATCCTTTAGTATATTGTCCCAGGATTTCACATTCCAAGTTTCAGGGTCCTCCTGTTTCTCAATCAGTGCTCTGACCTTGGCATATCAGACCTGACAGGGTTGAGAATGCAACCTACTTTGGAGTAGGTTCTCTTATAATTAATTCCTGGGTCTCGTGCTCAGCCTTTTCTACTCTGTAGCTGATGGAAATGAGATCCTCTATGTGATATCAAGGAAACTCTTGGACTTTACCATTTTACCCTCTGTTGGCGATTAATCACCTTCATCTTTCCACTGTTTTTCCAATATGTCATTTGTCTCATCAGAAACTGTCTGATCCTATCATTCTTATAATTATTACTTCCCCCAAACATCTAAAAATCCTAAGCTATTACACCTGCCAGTGCATTACATTTCACAAGTATCTCATCCCCTTTCATCACTGGTATAAGTTTTAATTGTACTGAAAATATGTGCCAGGGGCTGTGAGTGCTTCATCTACCTCCAGTTATGGTATCCTTATTACCATATGACCCACAGTGAATCTAGCTCTAAAATCACATTTATGGGGTTTGCTTCCTATGAACATTCCCAGAACCAACTCTCTTATGTTGGATTCCCCAGAAAACAGACTCCACGACTCTGGGATTTAAGTGCAGATTTATTTTCAGTGCATTTACTAGAGACTAACACAAGTAAGGGATGAGGGAGGCAAGATTGGGCAGAAGATAAAATTGAACTGCAATGAATTGCACCAGAGGCTTCAACCAATCCTGTGGAGCTTCCTGTAACTGGGATATCCCTTCGTGATTGTCTCTGTTGAGTCAGGGGATCAAGATCTTTGTACCACAACTCTGACTACTCATTAAATTCAAGCAGCCTTCAAGGAACTGTCTTAATCTTGACTGAGGCAACTTCTTTCAACCAAGGACAATTCCTAGAGATAAACTCAACTGGGAGCCATTGGCACTAGCTGTCCTAGCAGCTTAGGGAACTAATGCATTAGTTCTGAACACTTAACATTTATATCAATTGGTGTGTTACTAAAGTAATCATCAAAAACATGACACAATGTATATTCAAGGTTTTAGATAAGAAAAATACGCAGAAACATGTATTCTTGTAAAATTGGTATTACTAGAAGTAAGTGTAAAGATAAAAGAACAGAAACACCAAACCTTTGGGGCCAGTCCAACTTTAATGATTAATATTTTCCCTGCAGCTAAATTTGACTTTAAAGGAATCCCTGCCCACCATACTGTGTTTGAAAACCCAGAAGAGACAGGCATTGAGAATTTTATAATAATGTTATAATCAACTTTGGGCAGAGGAAATTTTTCAAAACTGACACCTCTGGCATTGGGAGTCTTGGGCTCTTACGGTAACACAAGGGAGTAACTCTCTTATAATTTCATCTCAACTTTTGAAGAATTTGGGCTAGTTTTGTTTTGCCACTTAAGACATCTCATTTACATAAATATAAGAGGAAGCATAGACTAAATCCTGTCTGCCACCTACTAGCTGATAATTTTCTTAATCTCTTCCTTCCTCAGTTTCCTCTTCTGTAAAATAGGATTAATGATGAACCTACCTCATGAGTTTGTTGTGAGAATTAAAAAGTTAAACACAATATTTTTTTACTAGACTGGCATAACTCTGTCAATGATAGTGGTCATTATTTTGTATTTATGGAGATGTTTCACTGTACCTTCATATACAATCTTGGTAATCTTATGGTCTCTTAGCAGATACATATGATATTAACTGCGTCTTCTCTGCTAAGTTGTTCTTTACTGTATATTTCGGATTTCACATATAACTATTGAAGCAGATATAAAATTGAGATTAAGTGTGGAGTCTGTGTCCAAAATAGTTCATTTGTGCCAGGACTGACACCAGAAATCTAGACCCTTGGTATCAAGCTAGAAAACTGGACTTCCCAGCTCAGATTTTGCAATATCTTGGTGTTTTTAAAGATCATGAGGATTATTTTATATTCCTTTGTAATTATTTATTGCATAATGCATTAAAGTCTATATAGTATTAACATCATCATTATAACTTGTTTATAGAGTGATTTAATCTTAGGGTAAAAGTGAGAAAAATTTTCTGCTTGCTTTTAACATGTTTGTTTTGATCTTGCCTTCTTCATCCCTTGATTATATAATATCTGGACCAAACAGCTTGGATTTCTGATAACTTTCAATTAAAAGAATTTTTTAAAAGAGCTGTATACCTTTCAGAAGAGACTGCAAAAACATGATTTAAATATTAATTTAGTTAAAAGCAACTATCTTCTCTATCCCACCTCATGCTGACTGTGGGGCTTGTGGCCTTGCACCGGTGGAGGACTCATTCATTTATCTTCCCTCCTTCCTACCTGACTTAAAGGAAATCTGAAGCAGCACAATGGAGAGAAGAGATTAGAAACAAGCGTGTAAATGTTTTATTTACTTTTACTTCTTTGGTCTTGCTTTTTTATTTTCCTTTGGCTACCAACATCCAATAGACTGTCGATGCCTGCTTTGGGGCAGACATCCAGATGCCAGCTTGTATCACATTTAGATCCTTGGAGGACTTGTGGGGACTTCTACACAGCACAGTTTTCTGATATTGATGATTTCTTCTCTGACTGACTTCTGGTCATGCCTAACTCAGATCCAGCACCTGTGAGTTTTTCCCATGGTCTCTACCTGCTGACCTTCCATTGACCCAGCAGTCCACCTTAATAAACAGAGGCCTTCAAAATGGATTAACCCTGGCTCTGTCATGGCAAATTGTTGAAAGTGGTAGCCAAGTATGGCTCCCTGTCTTCAAGTTCTGCCATCAGGGGCCGCTTCAGCTATCAGTTTAACTCCAGCATTATGCAGTACAAGGCAGATGTCTCATTCTATGGTCATGCATGCTCCCAAGCTTCACAGGATACCAGTGAAGCTACTGAGAATTCTCTCAGTGCACTTCATCTTAGTGCAGTGAGCCAGAGCTTGTCTGCGAGTTTCTGAAGCTCAGCAAGTATAGGAGACAGATGGGTCATCTCTGGATTGTTCTCTTGGGCAGCATGACTCTTGGAAGGGGATTGGGGGAAGGAATAGGGAAGATGGGAAAAGGCAAAAGCCACAGTCACCTTTACCAATCTACTAATGACTACCTGAAAAGACAACACAGCACTTTACTGCCCAAATTCCTAGCTTCCCTTTATATACTTTGGATTTAGGTGATGGTCTGATGACGGTGATATGGTTTGGCTGTGTCCCCACCCAAATCTCATCTTGAATTCTCACTTGTTATGGGAGGGGCCAGGTGGGAGGTAATTGAATCATGGGGTCAAGTCTTTTCCATGCTGTTCTTGTGATAGTGATGAGTCTCACGAGATCTGATAGTTTTAAAAAGGGGAGTTTCCCTGCACAAGCTCTCTCTCTTTGCCTGTTTCCATCCATGTAAGACGTGACTTTTGCTCCTCCTTGCCTTCCACCGTGATCATGAGGCCTCCCCAGTCACGTTGAACTGTAAGTCCATTGACACTCTTTCTTTTGTAAACTTCCCAGTCCCAGGTATGTCTTTGTCAGCAGTGTGGAAACGGACTAATAAAGATGGTAAGACTGATACACTTTCCAAAAAGTTTTACAGAGATGTGTATATTGGCCTTGCTTGAGAATGAGTGGGTTCCTATCATTTATAGTTATAACTTTGATAATTGTATTGGAAATTTAGCCATAATTATGAGAAACCAAGAAAGGTCCAGTTTATCTGTAGAGGACATTGGATAATTTAACCTTTTTCTTTAACTTTCTCATTTTTTAAAAAAGGAACACTAGTAGTCCCTACAGTTGTTTTGAAGCTTAAACAAAGTAATCCATGCAAAACCTATAGTTTTTCAGCACAGTTTTACAACACAGTAAGAATTCAATGTTAGCTACCATTATATAATATCGTATATCCAAACATAACTTTGATAAATATACATATATATTAATTCATCTAGTTAACACAGATTTACAAAACTAACTGTTGTAAGAACTTTGGGAGGAGTAATGAATTTAAAGAGAGAGTTCCGTGAAGCTTACATTTTAGAGGAGAGAGTCAATTAATAAACCATAATGTTAGAATATGATATATCAAACAAAGACACAGGCTACGGAGAAAAGTAAAGCAGGGAGCGTGAGTCAAAAGTTTGGAGAAGTGCTGCTATTTTAAGTGATGGAATAACTCACTGATGAGGTGACATTTGTGCAGAGATGGGAGGTACAGAATATTATTCAGCACATCAGCAGAAAACATATTCATTAAATTCAGTAGTACAGCCTCCAAAAGTTAAGTACTATTTATAAGTCAAACAGGTAACTAAGCCTTATACCCAATGAAGAAAACTTATCTTAAGTTGGGTAAATTAATTCACTGTTTCAGGAGATGGTTTATACTATATACATAACTTAACACATAACATAACAATACATAACATAATTTTCATGCTTCTTAGCATGCTTTGTGATATTTTGTTGAAAGTCAAATATGACGTAATAGAAACTGAGGGAAATAGGACTTTAATGTGAGACTCTCTGTTAATCTGGCTAGGAGTTGAGCTGTGTTTAATGTTTGCTCTAGTTATAGGTGCCACACCTTTAGATTCCTCCCGTGTCCTTGTTTTCATATTTCTGTTGTTTCTGAGCCTCCCTAAGAGCTCTTCCTCAGACAGAAGCTGCACATTGCAGCTCTGTCTGCTGTTATCTGTTGTGACTATACCGAAGTTCTGTTGGTGTGGCAGTAAGGTGTGAGCGAGGGGAGGTGGACTATAATCTTACGATTAAATCTCAGTTTTTCAAACTGTGTCCCTGGGCTTTGACCTTCGCAAATGTTTCTTGGCTTTCTTCTTTTCCACTGACGTGGAACAGGAAGACTAGAAGGAGCTAGAGTCAGATGAATTCCCTTTCTCTTAGCTGGGATAAGGCTCTGGTAAAGTCTTTTCCCTTGGTGGGGAGTATGTCTTTGTTAAAAAGAATAGCCTAAGTGTATTTTTAAATTTTTTTAATGTTTTTTGAGACAGAGTCTCGCTATGTTTCCCAGGCTGCAGTGCAGTGGCGCGATCTCGGCTCACTGCAACCTCCGCCTCCCAGGTTCACGCCATTCTCCTGCCTCAGCCTCCACCACGCCCGGCTAACTTTTTGTATTTTTAGTAGAGATGGGGTTTCACCGTGTTAGCCAGGATGGTCTCGACCTCCTGACCTCATGATCCGCCCACCTCGGCCTCCCAAAGTGCTGAGATTACAGGTGTGAGCCACTGCACCCGGCCCCTATGTTTATTTCTAATGGCTACATTTTTTCCTCCCCATATCAGAACCAGGATGGAATACTTTTTGGCTCTTCACTGTAGAAACCCAATAAGGTTTCTGGAGGTAAAACCCATTAAACTATAGGGGCAAGATCTTAGTTGTAAAGTAATTATTACTTAAAGTATAGTTTACATATAGATATTCAGAAATCGTAAATGTATACCTCAATAAATTTCATGAAAAAAACAAAAAACAAAAAACCGTGTAACGAGCAATGTGATGAAAAAGTAGAATGTTTGCAACATCCCAGAACTTCATTCACGACCACTTCTAGTCATTACCCTCTCCAAGTTAACTATTATCCTAATTTCTAACAGCATAGCTTACTTTTGCCTGTTTTGAGCTTTATATAAATAAAATCAAATAGGAGAAATTCCTTTTTGTTGGCTTCTTTCAATCAACATAATGTTGGTGAAAGTAACCTGTACTGTTGCATCTTGAAATAGTTCATTCCTCCTCATTACTGCATAGGATTTCATTGGATAAATACAATGTAATTTGTCCATTCTATTGTGATGAACATTTGGATCGTTTTTAGTTTTTTGTCTATTAAGAATAGTATTGCTATGCACTAGAATACAGGTCTTTTCATAAGCGTGTGTAGTTGTTTCTGCTAAGGGTTATACTGAGTATATACCTAGGAGTGGTATATACATGCTGGCCATTAGTAAATAATGAGGGCCAAACAGAATTGCAAAGTGGCTGTAATACTTCAAACACCCCTGAGCAGCATGTGAGTTTCAGTCACCTGCGCACTCACCAATACTCAGTGTTGTGTCTTTTTCAGTTTAGCCATTGTGATGTGGAAAAAGCAGTTAACACAATTAAAAACCTATCTGTTAATTGTAAGTGTTAGTTATGGGCAGTCCTGAACTCCAAATTTTGTCTCTCTGCACTTTGATATTTTCAAAAGTGTTTTAGGTTCTCTGCCTCCTCCCAGTTGGCCTCTCATTGTGCTCTAAAATTTGGCAAATGCCCTGAAGGAAATATCTGTTGTCTTTCTTTCCAGTATCTCAGATTCTATGTGTCTTAGCAGTTCTCCAGAGCCTTCAAAAAATATGTTACTTATTTATTTAATGCAGATGATTGTAGTTGTTCTCAGTGGAAGAACTGGTCTGCCCTAAGCTGAGCTATCACACAGCTTGTGTATGTGACAGAAGTGAACACGGAAGTCTTATTTGATGAGCTTTTATTTATTTATTCCTAGGAAAACTTACAATGGCTTTTCTGAAAGAAAGAGGTTACTATGATCTTGTTTGCTTTGTTTTTTAGAGAGAAAATTCTAACCATAATAATCTCCAAAGATTATACTTCCTCTAAAGTAGAATCAATATAGAATTAAGGTATTCCAAGATGTATATATTTCCCAGTCTAAATAAAGTATGATGAATTCATACTTGTAGCTTTTGGTATAACCCATTCTCAGAAGAGTTGAGAACCTCACTTATGATCTACAGTATATATCAAACACTCTGAGTCCATCTACAATTTAGTAGAAAGGCAGATGGATAAATGCTTTGACATTGTTTTGCCATCCACAAGCATATCACTAAATGTATTTCTGAAGGTGTTGAAAAGAGCAGAGCACACTGTAATTTTATGAATTGTAACTACTGTATTTGTGTTGAAAGCTGATGGGGGAAAAGAAGAAAATAAACAGCTGTAAATGTGCTTTAACCAGGAGGCTGTGGGGTAAAAAAAAAAAAAAAAAAAAAAAAAGCCAAACCCAAAAACCATGAGAGTTAGTTGCCTTAGGATCACAACACTCATAGAAATAGTGAGTCAGCAAAATGAAAACAAGATGACTCATCAGGAGGAAGGAAATAATGAACAGATATAGGATACTTTTTGTTTTTCTAGTTTTACATTTTTCCAAATACTTTGGAATTTAAACAAATAAAATGTACTCAAAGGGTAAAGATATCTTCTATATCTCTTAAAAATATCAAATGTCACACATTGCTATTCTATTATTAAATTTCTGTCTCTAACCATAATTAGAAGTTGCTGAAAATTTAAAACATACTATGCTAAAACATAAAATAATCTATAGGTTTCACAATGTAAGAAAAAAAAAAAGGATCTGATACTGCAAAAGAACTTGTAGGGGTTTTGTCCTTTTTTACTTGATCAAAATGTTACATACAGGAGACATTCATTATTAGTGGTCCATAGGAAAATTGTTCCCCTCTCTTGACCCTGGCAATGCTCCTCTTTTTGCCCTTCATAAAAAAAGTACCTCTGCTCCTTATGGAACAAATATTTAATGCTACTATTTATTTTTCTGTGCCTGCATCATTGGGTGAGGAGTATCTGTCACACATGGGGATGTGATTAAAGCTTAATGATTAACAGGTGCCTACCCTTGCCAAGAACTCTCTTTATGTGCCCAGGAATCTTTGTGTGTAGCCATCCTGTGCACCCCCAGATCTCAGAGCTGATACTTAGACCCAAGTGCATATTCTGAAGTTGGGGAATGACCTGTACCTACCACATTGTCAGTTTCTGAGGCGCTCTGGCACTTTTTAGATCACTAGGCCTGAGAACTGGTATCAGAAACAGAGGGAAGGCTTTCCTCCTACATCCCAGGAGAGATGGGTCTTCAAAAAGAGAAATGCCCTCCAACTTCCTCAGTATGGAATCAGGGAAGTTCCAAGGCCAAAACTGTTTTAGACTCAAAAGGCTAAAGCATTTTTTAAATTATAATACTAACGCACTGTCATTGCATAATATGTGGTGTACAGTGAAAAATAGGTGATAGTAACAGTGAGCATTTGAGTGCCTTAGCTTGTACAACAGACATGACATAGGAATCATTATTAACCCCATTTTACAGATGAGAAAATGGGGACACAGAGATGTTAAGTAAATTGTGTAAGATCATAGAAGGCAGAAGAATTGCTCATAGTAAATAATTACCATTACTGATGGTCAAGTTCAGAGAGTGGTTGGATTAACCAATTTCTGCTATTCTGATGGCTGCTAGTGCAGATATTTCCAGCATCATGAGAAGAGATAAGTCCACCCCTCCAGAGACAGTCTGTCAAAGAACTCCATGCAAAAACTGGCCAGGGCTGTGAGCTCTTTAGGTGCATTTACTCTCCCAGAATGCGAGTCTGTTCTTGGTCAGCTCTTGTTCCAGTTTTTCCAGTTCACAGATCAAAAACTATTTTCTTTTCCTCCAGGCTAAACCACTGCTTCTGTTTCTTGTGATTATTTTATTTTAGAGACTCGATTGCCCTTCCCTGTGACAAAACCTTAAGCAGGGCTTCCTTTGCCTTTTCCAAAAGTTTTTCTTATTTTATAATTTTCTCACTGAATGAAATTCAAAAGATGATGCAGTGAGCAACTAGATGTAACATGATAATGATGATGATGATGATGATGGTGATGATGATGATGACAGGGATGATGATGATGGTGGTGATGGTGATGTTGATGATGATTTCTGCTACAATAGAATTTTGAACCAATTCATAGTATTTAACATTCCAGATATAATAGTATCAGTCTCTGCTCTCTGTTTTGAGCTGTAACTCAATAAAATAGTAGTAAACATAATTACATGGAGCTTGGATAGATGAATTTGAAGTTTATTCTGGTTGTAGAAGAAAGAAGAGTGTTAATTTTTAAGTTACCAAAGAGCTACACAAAGCTCTTGTTGCTTCATATTTGCTGCACACACCATGTGTTAAATGTTTTCTTGCCACACAAATCTTCCCTGCTCAAGTACTCCTAAGAACACTTGGCGGTTGTTTTCATTCCATGGGCATTTTTTGAGTGCCCCTGTGTGTTATATATAGTGTTGGGAGACACAAACGTGAATAAAGCAGAGTCTCCAAGGAGCACTTTTGATCTGTCTGGGTATTAGTCTGTGAGTCTGTGGGTGGGAGATGTCTAATAAAGAACAAGATCCCTTCCTTAACTAAATTTCATCTAACAAATGAAGACATACATACCAAAAAGTGAGATCCTTGATTTTCAATAGTTCGCAAAAATGCATCTAGGTTTAATAGCTAAAAAAATTTTGAGATGTAGAGTTGCCAAATAAATACAAGATATCTAGTTAAATTTGAATTTCATATAAACAATGAACAATTTTTATTTTACTTTATTTTATTTTGTTTTTGAGACAGTCTCACTCTGGTGCCCAGACTGGAGTGCAATGGCATGATCTCGGCTCACTGCAACCTCTGCCTCCTGGGTTCAAGCCATTCTCCTGCCTCAGCTTCCCAAGTAACTGCACCTACAGGCATGCACCACCACACCCAGCTAAGTTTTGTATTTTTAATAGAAATGGGGTTTCACCCAGTTGCCCTGGTTGGTGTTGAACTCCTGACCTCAAGTGATCCACCTGCCTTGGCCTCCCAAAGTGCTAGATTACAGGCATGAGCCACGGAACCCAGACAACAATTTTTATTTTTACTTACCAAATTTGCCCACCCTAATAAGGTGAATGTGTGTGCTATTTTCTGTTTATGTTAAATTGTATTGTTTTTGAAGCAGCAATGACACAGTAGAAAAGGAATGAGGTTTGGAATGAACCAGATATGAGTTAAATCTGACTTTATCAGTTATTTGCCAGGTGGCAATGGAAAAGTAATTTAACTGTCTCTGAAGCTCATTTTTTTTTTATACAAATGGTAACGATTACACTTGATGGTGGTTGAAATGGCTTATTAATAATATATAAAAATGACCAGCATGTTTCCTGAACTGTATGACTTCTACTGGTCAGTGGTAATAATCATTAATGATGATAATAATGACTAACATTTATTTAACACTGCATCTTAAGTAGTGTAAATGTATTATCCATTTCATTCTCACTATGACTTCTTAAGTTAGATAAATATTTTATTCATTGAAGATGGGATAGGATTTGAACCCACTCATAATGTCTCCCTCTACATACTATTTAGAAACATAGTCTACATATTATAGACCAGATATGCTATATATATGTTACATATTATAGACCAGATAACTATAGTCATAGTCTAGATATTATAATATAAAATATATGTAAGTAATAAGCAGACATGAGCTAGGGCCTCGCTTTTCAGACTAATACATTGGAAAAGAGCTCTCTAGAAAAATTTGATAGACATAATGGCTCTTGGCACTGCCTTTGGGCCAAATTAGCATATTCTTGTTAGCTGTTGTCATCCAAATATTTATTCTCCATTCAACAGGGTTTACCTTTGAAAAGTGTAAATTAATTTTTAATTTTTTCCTTTCCCTAAATGCTGAAAGTGATTGCAGTCCTCGGCTTCCATTTTATTTTTAGGACATCTACATCATAGGTAGAATGATCCCATTATTTTTCCTCTTAGCCATCATAACCAGAACAAGTTTCCCTGAATTCTGATATCTTCATCAATGCTTCCGTCTCAGACTCTCACTTGTCCCCATCCCAGAGAAATTACTTTTTAAAAATCACACAAATTATTTAAACCTTCTCACTGCTTCCTAGTGAGGAGTGGAGGGAAATTTGGGACATGAACAGGGGCATAATGAGAGTATAGAAACCACCAGGACTTTAAATGTTAAAATCAACAAAATATGCAAAATGCCTTGAGGCAATGTAATATCACTGTCTCACAGAAGGCACAAAATTACTAAGAGAAATTTAAATGATGTGCTGGAGAATGTCAACTACATTTGGAATGGAGCTTTGGATTTTTATAGGAATTGAATACACATTTCAGTCATTAAAATGAAACACTCTGAAATTGTTTCAGATTGAACTTTACATAGGCCGAGGAAGAAATTACAATTAAATATATAATGCCAAGATTATAATTTATGACATGAACCATGGGGCTTTCTGAGAAAGGAAGTAAAATACAAAGTTTGTCTCTAGAACCCCTTCCATTCCTAGGGTATCAAAGTTTTGTACCACAATTGCCCCTCCATAGCCACCCCTTTAAAATCTTATGGGGATGATGTGGGGATGATCTTCACAGGCTTCTAGAAGGTGAAGTATAACCGAAAGCAAACAGATACTAACTCTTTGCAGGGGTCTGGTTTTGGGTGTTCTTCCTTACTTGCCCGGAAACAAAAATCATGATCCCTCTGCTTCACCACACCCTCACTGCTGGGGTTACCTCGAGCTTCACTTGGTTACCACATTCTGCTTTTCTACTTCTGATCTTATTGTGTTTCTCCTTTACTGATTATACTTCCCTTCAGATAGAGGTATTTTGTTTCTAACTTAAGCCCATTTCTTTGCTTCTTTAAGTGATGATTTGAATGTGGCATTCTTGACCTTGGCTGAACCACCCAAACAGTTAGCGAGAGGAGCCTAGACCCTTTCTGGGGAGACTCATGAGACATCGACACACGAACTGGGCCTCTGTAGCTCCTGTTTAGAGATGCATAGTATCTCAAAGACAAACAAACAGCAGGATTCATCACCTCCTTTTGCCCTGCAGATAGTAAGGGCTTTAAGCTTGACAAACAAGAATAATTCAGCAAACCCCATTTGCTACCTCCAAATATCTCTAGATTCTAATCTTCATGTTTTTTCATATCATGTTTAATAATACAACACACAACAATTAGAGTTTTTCTTTAACTGTGGAAAGTGACTACTTCCTTCAGTTTAAAAAAAAGCATACCTGCTCTCATAATTATCATATTAGAATCTGGGTAAATGAGACAATGGCCTTACTTCTGAATAAACTTAGTCTTTTCTATGCCTCTTCCTTTTTTGCAATCCTGCCATTCTCTTCTCACACCTCTGAGACTCAGTATATTCATTTATCATTGCTTTGCTCTGATAGGGAGAATTAGAATATTATATCAAAATAATTTAACAACATAGGAATTCACATGATGCAACTGGTATAGCAACTCTATGATATCAATAGGACCACGTTCCTTCCATAATTGCTTTTCTATTAAATACATTTTTAATTTTAGAATAGATTTAGTTTTGCAGAAAAATTGCAAAGATAGTACAGAGGATGCTCATATACTTCACATCCAATTCCTCCTGTTGTTAATGTATTATGTTAGTGTGCACATTTGTCACAACTAACAAAAATATTGATACATTATTATTTTTTATTCAGATTATCTTAGTTGTTTCCTAATGTCCTATTAGAGTTCCAGGATACCATATTTTACTTACTTTGTTATGCTTTCTTAGATTTACCTTATTTTTGATGATCTTGAAAGTTTTGAGGAGCACTGGTCAGGAATTTTGTAGATTGTTCCTCAATATACAAAGCTGATTTGTTTGATGTTCTTCTTGTTATTAGACTGGAGTTATGGAATTTTGGGAGGAAGACTACAGAGGTAAAGTGCTATTCACATCATATGGCAGGAGGCAGACAAATGTGTAGGCAGATAGGGGTGGGTCCCCAGTGAACCTTGACCTTCAAGCTGAAGACAGTTTAAAGCCTGAAAGTCAAGCCATGAGTCAAATCCACAGACCAGATTGAGAGCCTCTCTTCCCATTCAGCTTGCTTTCCTCTGATTGATCTTCACCCTTCACTTATTTTATATGTATCTACTTTCCCCTAATTAGTTTTTTACACTGTCATGGCTACTTTTGAATGACACCTTTGCTTTAGCCTTTTTTGCATACTCACAAACCAATCAGCATACACTTCCCATCTGAGCCCACAAAAGCCCTGGCCCAGGCACAAGGAGAGTGAGACCACCCAACTTCGGGTTGGGGCCACCCTCATGTCCTCTCTCTACTGAGAGCTATTTTGGTCCTCAATAAAACTATTCTCCATCTTCCTCACCCTTTAATTGTTAGTGTAACCTTATTCTTCTTAGACACCGGACAAGAACTTGGGACCAGTCAAATGCAGGAGGATGAGTGTGCAGTTACAGTGGCCACGGGATTTGCACTAGAGTGCAAGCCAGGTGCAGCCCAGTGACCTGAGTAGACCAGGCGTCTCCAGCAATGAAACTGGGTCCGAGGAGGGCCTGGGCAGAGGTGTTGCTGGCTGGAGGTCTGCAGAAGGGAAAGTGGCCAAGAAAAATCCTGTGTCAATATTGAGGGTACATGCTATCCACGTGACTTATCACTTTTTGATGTTGACTTTGATTACCTGATTAAGGTAGTGTTTGCTAAGCTTCTCAACTGGAAAGCTAAACTTTTCCCACCTTTCCATACTGTACTCTTTGGAAGGAAGTCATTATGCACATGTCACATGTAAAGTCTGAGGAATTATGGTCCATCTCCTTGAAGGAGTCAATATCTATGTAAAATATTTGAAATTCTCCTGCCTAGGATATTTGTCTATTTTCCCTCATTTATTTATTCAGTTATTTCTTTATATTAGTATGGACTCATGAATATTTTGCATGTAGGGTTATAATCTAATACTACGTTATTAAGTTTTTGCCCAAATTTTTCCAGATTTGGCCACTGACACTCTTTCAGTTGGGTCCTATGTCCTGTTCACATACCCAATCAATGTTTGTGTGTGCTTTGTTTTATTTGTTTTTTCAAATATTTCCTTTCTGGCATTACAGAATACTCCCGGTTTCTTGTACATTTTTTATCCTAGTTCTAAAAACAACCATTTCTCCAAGGAACCCTTGTTCTTTTGGAGAATGGTGTAATCAAGATCTGAGTCCTATATGTGCTCATTGTTATTGGGGTGTTCTTGCTTGTAGGCCTTTTCAGATGTCAGGGCAAAAAAATATATATGCATATATAGCATCCCATATGCCCAAACACATTTATAAATATTTTTATGTATATCTGCATATATTAAGCTAAACATGAGTCCATAAGGATATTACCACATGAAGCATTATAGTTTTCTCCCCTTGCTTATCTCTAGCTTCCTACTCTAACATTGAGAAACCGGGTTCCTACCATCTGCCATCTATTTACTTAATTGTTCAATACCAGTGTACATGTGTAACAATAACAGATTTGTTAAGCAATACCTCTATGAGAAACAACTTGACCTTCAAGAGTACAGTGCTTATATGCAGTTCCTTTTGCTTTTAGTCTTACAGAATCCACTCATTTCCAAAGTTATTTAAGTCAACACATTT
This sequence comes from Papio anubis, assembly GCF_008728515.1. Classification (NCBI taxonomy): domain Eukaryota; kingdom Metazoa; phylum Chordata; class Mammalia; order Primates; family Cercopithecidae; genus Papio; species Papio anubis. The sequence goes on from NC_044981.1 coordinate 134,878,484, forward strand.
GCTCCCTTCAGTGAGGGTTGTTTTGTATCATTATTCCTTTTTGCCATCCTTAGTGTGTGAGTGTGTATTTATGGCTGCAGGATGGTTGTTCCATTTCCTGGTCTTACGTTACTTATTCTTGTCAAGAACAAGGAGTGAAAAACTAGAAAGTTTTTGTCACAGAAATTTTATCTTTAAAAACGTTTTCTAAGAATTGCATGTGATATTATCCACTTACCTCACATTGTCTAGAGTTGGGTCATGTGGCTACCTGCAGAGCAATCGTTGAGAAATAGGCAGGAAGTAAGATTTTCTTAATTGGTTTAGGGTCAGCCAATTAGCAGTGTCTGCTACAGTTACTCTAAAAGAATGGAGGTCATGGGAATAACATTCACTCCTTCCTTCACTTAACAAATAATGTGTCTCAGCTATATGTTAGGCAATATTCTAAGTGGCATGTAGAAGAGAAAATCTTCTTTCATGACACATATAATCCAATTTAGGAGGAGACCAAAAATGAAGTGAACAAATTAATAATTTCAAATTGTCATGCATACTACGAAGAAAACAAAATGCAGTAATGAAACAGTGACTGAGGTGGATGTGAGATATGAGCAGATGGCGTTAAAGAGTGGTCAGAGAAGGTCTTTTTAAGAAGATACCCTTTGAATTTAGTACTGAATGATAAGGAGAAGTCAACAACAGGAGAATCTACATGAAGACATTTCCATTCCAAAGGGAAAATTAATGAAAACCCCCAAGCTAGGGAAGCATTTGGCTGATTCAAAAAACAGAAACTAGTTGAATAAAGCTAGATAAGCGTGAACAAGGAAGAGAACCAGATGAGTTGGGGTTACAGTGTGACTCAGAGCCAGATCATGTAACAACTTTAGACCATGAAAAAGAATTAAGATTTTATTTCAACTGCAAGGCAAAAAATTAGAAAGTTTTAGGCAGCAAGATAAGTGACATAATTTACATTCTAAATGATTACTCTGTGGACTGTATGAAGAATAGATTTTATGGAGGCAAGCATGGAAGCTGGGGGAATAGATAGGAGTTTGCCAGAGAAAAGATCATAGTGATGTGGACTAAGGAAGTAGGAAAGAAAATGAGAACTATTGGGCTTCAGTTTATGTTTTAGAAGTTGAATGGGCTGTATTTTCTAATGCTTTGCATGTGGAGTAAGAAAAAAACTTGGTGGGTAATGTTATTGAGATAAAGAAGGCTAGGTAGTCGGGTATCTGTTGCTACCAAAAAGTGTGTCTTTCAACTACTACTTTATTATATCACATTGTTTCTGTGGGACAGATATTCATGAAGGCCTTGAAGGGTATGTCCTGGCTCAGGGTCTTTCATGTAGTTGTATGCGGTCAAATGGTGGCTGGAGCTAAAGCAGTTGAGACCAACTAGCTCTCTCTCTCTCTCTCTTTCCATAAGGCCTTAGGAATTCTCCATGTGATCTCTCTGTGTGGGCTAGTTTGGACTTCCTCCCCGTATGGCAACCCAAGTATAGTCAACCTGCTTCATAGAAGAGTTTATGGCTTCAATGAACAGGATTGAAGCTAAAAACGTTGTATTACTACAAGGTTCTGAGTGTAGTAATACACTGAGTGTAGTGTCAGAAGTCACTCAATGACATTTCTACATCATTCTATTGATTTTAAGTGAGTTTGTGAGTCACAAGCCCACCTAGATTCACAAGAAGAGACATCAGACCTCCCCTCTTGATGGAAGAGTGGTAGGATTGTATAAGAGCAAATAGAATGAAATATATCCTTGCAGTCATCTTTGGAAATATAGTCTGCCACAGAGTGACCTCTGACCTCTATTTACATCTCTCCTACATGCAAAATACACTCATCCTCCCTCCCAAGACCTGCCAAAATTCTCATCCCATTACAGCATCAGGCTTCGGTTCAAAGGTCAGGATCTCTTCATTTAAATCAGGTCCACTGGCAATTAAAGGTTGTCAGGTGTTTGGATTTGGTCCCTTAAATACTGCTCTCCGCCTGAAAACAAATGAGCCAAAGAGAGGTCTTCTCTTCCCCACGTAGACCCAATGTACAGTGGTGGAACAGGTGTACAAGAGCTGCAATGGACACTCCCACTCAAAAAGGGGGCAAAAGGGAGGCACACAACTGTCACAGATCTGTGGCAATTCTGGAATCTAGCCAGACACACAATTATAGCTCTTTGACTAGATTTTATTTCTACCTCCTGTGAGTTGTTCTCTATGTGGCTTGGTCCTCTCCCTAGGCTCCTGTTTTCTATCTTTGGAGTCATCTTTCCTCTTCTAATTAAAGTCTCTTGTGTTTGCTGTTGATTAGTTTTCTCTTCCTGCTTTCTGCCTTTAGAAGTTTCAGAGTCCAATGACCTCTTTTAATTTTGAATTTTCTCTAATACAATTCTTAAAATTGTGTAGGTTTTTTGTGCATTAATTTACGATTTACCTCATTTGACAAAAGCCATACCCACATATCTCTTTCAGATACACCCTTTTCTGTTTTGGGTTTACCTGTGAGGCTGCTGAGGGGCAATGCTTTTATGATTCTTAGAAACTCTTTTGTTTAATTGAAAAGATCCATGAGGCATACCCTTAAGGCCCTTTAGATCCTTTTTGTCTGTCTGAAAAGTGTCTTGAGGGTACGCCTTAACTCTTTCTGATAATCTCATAGTCACATTTTGGATTTGATCTTTGGCCTGAGACACATTCTTATTTTGGAAACTTTTGTGAGCTGAAGAGACTACTTTTGGGATCTTTGCAAATTACTCAAATTTCAATTCAAACTCTGAATAATTTGTTTTTTAGTTCATGTCTTTCTCTTCATTTTATTATAAGTGGCTGGAAGAAACTAGGCAGCCATCTCAACATTGCCTGGAAATCTCCTTAGATAGATCACTCAGTTCATTACATACATTTTTTATTTTCCATGTTACCTCAGATGACAGTTGTGCTTCGGTTTCGGTCACTGCATGAAAGGATATCTTTTCCTTAACCTTCTGATAATGTTCTCACTTTCCTCCGGGTTTTGATTGACAGCCTCCTTGAGACCTTTTAAAATTCCGTTAAGTTTTTCTCCAGGCCCTTTAGGCTTTTGTTAATAGTTCACAGGGTTCTTCCAGCTTTTGTCTGATCCCAAACCCAAAGTCACATATTTCTGATATATATTATGGCACTCCACATTCAGTTCCAGTTATCTATATCTACATAACAATTTATGCATCAAAAACGATAATAATTATTTTATTACCTCGTGGTTTCAGCCACTCTGGAACTGGGGAAGAATTTGACTATGTAGTTCTAGCTGTGGGTTTCATAAGTTGCAGTTAGACGGCGACAGAAGGTGGAACAGAGGGCTGCACCTCTCTCTGGCTCTTCATGCAGTCTTAGTGTTTCTCTATTGGTCTCCTTGTGTGCTTTAGTCTGGGCTTTCTTGCAGCGTGGTGACTGCAGGGCAGTTGAACTGCTGCAATTGCAGTTCAGAGATCCAATGTGGGAGTTCAAGCAAGTGAGAAAGAAGATGAATTAATTGCTTGTAATCATTGAGCCTCAGAAGTTGTCTAGCATCATATCTGCTACATTTGATTGATGTCAAGTGTGTCATAAGTCTACATAGATTCAAGGAGAGGAAAATTATATTTCATCCCTTGACGGAGAAGGGAAAGGGCATAAAGGGACAATTTCATTTGGTACATCTGTGATTAGCACAAGAAGTCTTTGTTGGCCAGGCATGGTGGCTCGTGCCTGTAATCCTGGCACTTTGGGAGGCTGAGGCGGGCGGATCACCTAAGGTCAGGAGTTCAAGACAAGCCTGGCCAACATGTCAAAACCCTGTACCTACTAAAAATACAAAACTTAGCTGGGCGTGTTGACGCATACCTATAATCTCAGCTACTTGGGAGGCTGGGCTGGAGAGTTGCCTGAACCTGGGAGGTGGAGGTTCCTATGCTTCCTATGGCCTTCCTATGCAGTGAGCCAAGATCGCGCCACTGCACTTCAGCCTGGGCGACAGAGCAAGACTCCGTCTCAAAAAAAAAAAAAGTCTTTGTTAGCATGCAAAGATACAGAGGTGGTGGAGCTGCTGAAAAGGGCAGCTCAGGGTCCTCTGAGAAGACAACCTCTCTGCTACCTGGGAATACACATCAGAGATAATTTCTGTAGTAAAATATAGATAGCATAACATTTCCCATTTAAATGTACAATTCAGTGGTATTTTATATTCACAATGTTGTCCAACGACCACCACTCTCCAACAGTTAATTATTTTGGGGGAGGACCAGGTTCAGGAAGAGCTGAACCATATTCAACCACAGAAAGAAACCACAGCTCCCATAGAGGAACTGGAATAAGATGGGGAAACGATTTGGGACTGGGGGCCTGCCCTTAGTGCAGGGTTTGGGAGGGCTTGTTCTGGCCATTATGCATTGATAAGGAACCCTGCCCTTAGCAGCCACAATGGCACGATAACGCCAGGCCATCCCTATGCAGTGGGAAAGCATCGATTGCTGGGATCAGGACCAATTTTTCACAGTGACGCTTTACAGCAGAAGCCAAAACAATGAAGATCATGGGCTGTTTAAACTTCTCAGTTCTCTTTGAGTACAAAGGTTGGCCTTCCTATGCTTAAGTAAACAGTTTTGTTGCTGAGACTAAGTCGTATGAAACAAAACAGGCTTCTCTCTAATCAAGTGATGATCAGTTGAAAAAATAAAGTGAATATGACCACATTTTCTCTAATGTTGTATAACTAATCATACTGGGTGCTTGTAGTTAGGAATGAGTATACTGATCTTCAAAAACTAGAGAAATTTGACTTTGAATTTACCTTTCAATTTAACATATTCTGAATAACTGTGTTACTGGGATGGGGTTATTACATTTCTGACTCCCAGTAACTCAGACATTAGAAGAGATAAGGAAAGTGACAAACCGGTTTTTATTCTAGTATTATTATAATTATTTGCTGTCAGGAAAGCCAGGCTGTTTTGCTTCCTTTCTGTAAGAAATTGTCAGTTGATAGGCAAAACTTCAAGAATAATTAAAGAAATAGGATAGGTACATTCCCTTGGGAAAATCAATCTTCCGCAAATGTATTCAAATGAATTCAGTATCCTTTCCTTTTAATAGTGCTTATCTCGGTGAAAACATTTATTTTAGATTTTGTTATGGCACCCAGAAAACTATGATGCCTCTTTAAAAATAAATTATAGGGTGGAAGTCACAGAGGAGGATGATTGAAAAGAAAAAGTCTCAGGAACATTCCCTGTGTGTCTCCCTCTGTCTTCTGTGCACTCAAAGCGTGGCAAATCAATCTCAGAACAGTTCTTGTTACCTGAGACTCTCTTGAAGTGTCTTCGTAAATGTTTAATGCATCCCTGTCTCTTATTCAGTATACCAGGAGGAGAGAGATTTGTTTTTGGCAGGGGTTGGCTTTGGTAAATGCCATAGGTTAATTCAGCAGGTGCTGTTGCATCTGTGTAAATTGGGAAGATTTGACAGCTGCCCCTAGAATACTGGCCGTTCTCTTTGGGAAGCCAGACTTTGACACTTGGATTAAGGCAAAATGAATGTCAATTTGTCTGTTTACCTCACCTCGTCCTCCACAAAAACACTAAAAGATTGTTTTTATCAATATAAAGATCCCTGCTTTGAGAATCCTCAAAGCTGTAGTGTATGTGTTTTGAACTGGAGATGGGATGGCAGAGTTGTTTAGAGGACTGACATGAGAATAGTGATACTGATAGCTACTACCCTGCAAAGGTTTACCATGGACTGGTGCACTTTGGATGTATGCTATCTCATTTAACTCTCACAGCATTCACAAGCATTTGTAAATTTTCATTCGTAAATTGCATCTCCCCTGGGGGACAAACAATTACTATCTTTTTTTTTTTTAAAGATGAGAAAGCCAAGACTTGGAGAATTTATTAGTATTGTTTTATTCTTTTGAAAAACAGCTTTATTGAGACATAATTAATGTATCACACAATTCATCCATCTAAAGTGTATAATCAATGATTCTTCTTAGGTTCGCAGAGCTGTGCAAGCATCACCATGATCAATTTGAGAACATTTTCATCACAGGAAAAAGAAACACCATAACCATTAGTAGTGATCCCTCCCTCCCCATCTATCCTCTTCTCCCTACCCCATCCTACACACTCACCCCAGGCAATCACTTATCTACTTCTTACCTCTATAAATTTGCCTATTCTGGACACATTTTAAAATATTCCTCCTACTTAACTGTAATTATATATCTTTTGACCAACCCCATCCCTGCTGCCTTTTAGCCACCCATAACTCTGGGAAGCATCTTCTACCCTCTAATTCTGAAAGCAACTTTTCTAGATTCCACATATGAATGAGATCATGCAGTATTTGCTTTTCTGTGCCTGCTTTATTTATCTTAGCACAATATTCTGACTTGGAGAGTTTAAATGACTTGCTGAAGCTCTGCCTAGTGAGGTGCAGAGCTGGGACTATATGGCTTCATCGTCTAGGACTCTACCTACTACAACATATCATGTTGTAAAACAAGCAGATAGGAGGGATAATGGAATTGGTGAGCTTTCGTGCAGCTACTCATCAACCTTATTTAGTACCTATTTATTTGGAGCAATTTACCATTTAGTAAAACATGGAAGGAGTTAGATTTGCATAGCTGATTTTATATAGTTGCCCCCCAAGGTGGAGAGTAAAGGAAAGTAGAAATTGCTCAACACTAAAGTCCAAAGGTTTGGATTTCAGTTTCAGCTCTATTACAAGCTAGTTAAGTGAACGTGGGTGAGCTACTTAGGCTCTTTCATGACACACAGAGAAAACAAAAAAGAAAGATGGAGACAGCATACTTCAAGTTCCAGAAGGCTTTCAATTTGTGGTTCCAGTTTTTACCTGATCCACAACAGCATACTTGCCTTTAACCTATTCTGAACTCTTTTTTTTTAATTGTCTGATAATCTTTTTTTAAATTATTATTATACTTTAAGTTCTAGGGTACATATGCATAATATGCAGGTTTGTTACATATGTATACTTGTGCCATGTTGGTGTGCTGCACTCATCAACTCGTCAGCACCCATCAACTCGTCATTTACATCAGGTATAACTCCTAATGCAATCCCTCCCCCCTCCCCCCTCCCCGTGATAGGCCCCGGTGTGTGATGTTCCCCTTCCCGAATCCAAGTGATCTCATTGTTCAGTTCCCACCTATGAGTGAGAACATGCGGTGTTTGGTTTTCTGTTCTTGCGACAGTTTGCTAAGAATGATGGTTTCCAGCTGCATCCATGTCCCTACAAAGGACACAAACTCATCCTTTTTTATGGCTGCATAGTGTTCCATGGTGCATATGTGCCACATTTTCTTAATCCAGTCTGTCACTGATGGACATTTGGGTTGATTCCAAGTCTTTGCTATTGTGAATAGTGCCGCAATAAACATACGTGTGCATGTGTCTTTATAGCAGCATGATTTATAATCCTTTGGGTATATACCCAGTAATGGGATGACTGGGTCATATGGTACTTCTAGTTCTAGATCCTTGAGGAATCGCCATACTGTTTTCCATAATGGTTGAACTAGTTTACAATCCCACCAACAGTGTAAAAGTGTTCCTATTTCTCCACATCCTCTCCAGCACCTGTTGTTTCCTGACTTTTTAATGATTGCCATTCTAACTGGTGTGAGATGGTATCTCATTGTGGTTTTGATTTGCATTTCTCTGATGGCCAGTGATGATGAGCATTTTTTCATGTGTTTGTTGGCTGTATGAATGTCTTATTTTGAGAAGTGCCTGTTCACATCCTTTGCCCACTTTTTGATGGGGTTGTTTGTTTTTTTCTTGTAAATTTGTTTGAGTTCTTTGTAGGTTCTGGACATTAGCCCTTTGTCTGATGAGTAGATTGCCAAAATTTTCTCCCATTCTGTAGGTTGCCTGTTTACTCTGATGATAGTTTCTTTTGCTGTGCAGAAGCTCTTTGTAATAATTTTAATCTTTCGGTTAATCTAACTGGAATTGGTTGCTGTTATTTCCAGCTAGCACAGCAGGAAATACTGAATCTGGTACAATATGGGTTTAACCACATCAAAATTTAGAAGCTCCACCCACTTTGTAGACACAACAGGTTCACAAATAAAGTGTTCTGCAGACTCAAGGTTTATACTTACATTTACGAGACTTATATTTACATCAGTCTCTTTGGCTGGTGGGTGGGGGTGAGAGGCTCTTCCTGGATTCCTTATTTTCTACAGGAGAGGAGGAAAACACCTGGGATGCTCCAATGCTCTTACGCAGATAATGATCATTAACTTCAGCCTCTCTGATCAAAGGTACAGCTCTTTGTGGGATAATACCTCTTGCATAAGATTTTATGGGCCACGGTTATCACTAATTATGTATATACTCTCAGGGTTTTCTTGCTTTAAATGGTCAGTTGTAAAGACCTAGTCTAGAAGAAAATTTCTCTGAAAAATATTAGTTACCGGCAGGGTCAAGTTGATAATCCTTAAATTATCTTTCTTTAGGATTAGAATGCTAATTGCAGGCATGCGTTATACCTGGGTTTGTTTATTTTTAATGTTGCAAGTCTGTGCCTTGGAGCCTTCAGTGTTTAGTTATTAACGGGCCACTCTCTATGCTGGGATTAGGACCTATCCAAGAATATACCTAAAGAAAAATGGCTTCCAAATTTACTTTAATTGTACATGATTCTCAAAAATCAATACTTATCCTTGCAATGAGGACTTTCACTAGTGTATTGATTAGGGGTCTCTCAAGTAAGAGTGAAATAAGCTGACACATGCAAATGTAAGTAGTAGAAAGGAGAAATGCATTAGAAACCTATTATAATATCTCATGGAATCCAAGGAAATGCTGAACCACTAGACTCTTAGAATGAGGAAGTCAGGGAAAGTAGCAGCTTCCTCAGAAGCAGGAATTTGTGGCTAGTTTTATCTTTAATGACACAATTGATGATTTCCAGTATATCTTTTAGTTCAAATTCTAAATTCCTGGGAAAGAGAATGTGATTGGCCCAGCTTGTTTCAGGTGTTGGTCTCTATTCAACTAACCATGGTCTTGAAAGTGATCAGATGATATAAATGTGGCTGAAAGGGACATCCCTGCTGATTACTCCAAGAGAAGGAGAATTCTCATAGACTAGGAGCTGGGCAGATAGATTAAAAGTACCTAAAACAAAGGTCATAAAGAGAAACTTTGACACAGGGAAGCACTTCTCACTGCTGATTTTGGGGTTAATGTGGAAGACTAGGTTCAGTACTCACACATTCCAGATTCTACTGCCCTGGTTCCTGTCCTGTTTTCAGCATCCTATCAATTCTGTATATCTTATTCTTCCAATAAATTCCCCATATTTCTTTAATTATTGTTGGTTTATGTTGCTTGCAACCAAAGGATCCTAACTGATATAGAAGTTGGTACTAGAAGCACTTATTGCCTGCCTACAGACCCAAAATGTAACTGGGGGACTGACTCCATTCTGCTCTCTTTGACTTCCACCTACATCTCAGATAGTGTTGAAGACCAACCCATTTTATAATCTTTCTCTTATAGTTTGTGAGACTTGGGAAGACCTTAGCAACTGAAAATCTAGTACTTTGTCAAGGTTAGTTTTCTGTGGAAATACAACTCTTAAAAACTTTTTTGGTTTGTTTTTCTCCATTCTCTTTTTCTAGACCCTATATACTGAATTTTAACATCAATGCTTTTGCAGAAGCAAACTCTTTGATTCTAGTCCTTGTCTTGAGGTTTCTGATGCTTCTCAGTGGACGTGAGCCTAAGTGTACTGTCCATTAATATAATAGTTTCTATTAGGTTGGTGCAAAAGTAATTGCGGTTTTGCCATTACTGTTAATGTGTTTTAAAAACTACAATAACTTTTGAACCAGCCTAATAGCTTGTCCTATGACTCAAAGCAATAAGAAATAATTCCCCGGTAGTACATTATTTGAGGTCCTTGGCTGCGAGCAACGGAAACCGACTCTGGCTTAAGCAAAAGGAAATTTATTTTATGGATATTAGAGAGTTCACTGGCTCTGCCAGAATGTGGAAGTATGAAATTTAGAATCTAACAGCACAGCAAGCAGTAATTCACTATTTTGTCTGATCATTGTCAGCCACTGAAATGAATAAATTCTATCCATTTCATTTTTCTTACTCTCTTTGTCTTACTGTACTCAATATTTAAGTTTCCCACAGAGAGGATACAGTTCTAGCTTTGATCACACCCCTCTTAAGCCAGGCGGAAGGACCTCTGTATCAACCACTGCAGTGAACAGAGGTTGAGATAGGAAGGTACCATTAATCGTCTTCACCTTATCCCAGGCAGAATTCCAGTTGCCTCTCTGCCATGACACGAGGAACCACAAACAGAAATTGGGGTTTGATGGAGGACAGTGGTGGGGACTGGGTAGGCAGTGATTTTTTATTGTAATATAACCATAATTGTTTTCAATATAAGTATTTTATTATAAATATATATGTGTATATATGCATATATATACATATCTACATAATTATTTCTAACTCATTCTCTAGGTTTAATTTTTATAGAGGTATTTAATTATAATATAAAAAAATTAAATTTTTTCTAACTCTCTAGATTTCATAACATAAAATCATATTTTTAGTTAAACAAATATAGGGCTAATTGTATAACTTTGGGTAGACTTGCATTACCCAAAAAATAGAAAGTTCTGACATCTAGTTTTAAGGGGAAAAACCAAATTTGCTCATTCTTTTTTCTTTTATTATTACTTTTGAGATGGTGTATTGCTCTGTCACCCAGGCTGGAGTGCAGTGGCACAATCTCAGCTCACTGCAACCTCTGCCTCCTAGGTTCAAACAATTCTCCTGCCTCAGCCTCCTGAGTAGCTGGGATTACAGGCATGTGCCACCACGCCCGGCTAGTTTTTGTATTTTTAGTAGAGATGGGGTTTCACCATGTTGGCCAGGCTGGTCGTGAACTCCTGACCTCAGGTAATCCACCCACCTTGGCCTCCCAAAGGGCTGGGATTACAGGCATGAGCCACTGCACCCAGCTGCTCATTCTGTTTTCTCGTGTGCTTCTACCTGAGAAGTTTCTTTTCTGGCACAATTGCTATAAAGGTTTATGTGTAGCTCAAGTCTCTCTCTCTCTCTCTCTCTCTCTTTTTCTCTCTCTCTCTCCTCTCTTTCTCTCTGACCCTCTCTCTCCCCACCCCTAACTCCCTCCTGCCCCAAGCAGAGTATAGAGCCCATCATCTTTATTTGCCCTGCCTTTACCTAGTAAGCATGACCAAATCAGGGCCCAATAGCAATAGGCCCAAAAAAGGCCTGTGAAGTCTGTGAATGTTCCTAAGTGTAGAATCTGGAACTTCATCTCTTTCTGCTGTCCATACCAAGCCACAGACTTAGGGGATAGTGGTTGGAAGCTCCAATTTTAGCCCATGATTACACATATGGTCTTTAGCCCATGATTACATGTATGTCCTTTAGCGTAGTTGTACCCAAACAAACAAACAACAACAAAATGATACTATACTGTAATCGTTTTGCTTTTATATCTGTTTTCAATTTTGTTTTTTTCCAAAGGGGAAGTATGATAAACCTCCTTCCACACCCCAGTAAAAGCTTCAAAAGTGTTTTCTGTGGTTCTTTTAAAAGTAAATTTACTAAAAATAGGACAAAAAGGGTCATCAATGAAGAACAGTTACAATGGGACCTCAGTCTGTATAAGATTAAAATTATATAAACTTGATTCTAAAAAAGGTTCAATATCAATAATTAGCAGCTTTTCAGATTCACTAGTAATATGTAAAATCAGGTCAAAGTGTGTTTCTATTCGATTACTCTTGTGATAACCATAGCATGTACACATAAAATATTTTACTTGGCACTTTATCTGTAATATTACTTTGTTTCAAACAAAAGAGAACTTTATGAAGATTATATAGTTACCTCCTGGCTCTACTGTAGAAAAGTATGTAACTTTACTATAAAGTGGGAACAAAGGAGGCAAATGGAATTTACATACATTTGAAAGTTCCTTTCATTCCTTATATTAATGTTTTGGTCAACAACGGACTACATATGTGATGGTAGTCCCTTAAGATTATAATACCATGTTTATACTGTGCTTTTTTCTATGTTTTGATATGTCTAGACACACAAATACCACTGTGTTACAGTTGCCTACAGCATTCAGACAGTAACGCACTATACAGGTTTGTAGCCTAGGAGCAATAGGCTGTACCTGATGGCCTAGGTGTGTAGTAAAAGTACACACCTAGGTTTGTGTAAGCACACTCTGTGATTCACACAACAATGAAATTACCTGAGGCTGCATTTCTCAGAACATATCTCTTCGTTAAGTGACACATGACTATGTTTCATAATGAATTCATCCCTTAGGAATTTACAAAGTGGCAAGAAAAAAAATCTATGTTTTTCTTAGTATCTTCATAGACATGCCTTTCCAGGAGAGCTATACAGGTTGAGCATTTCTGATCTGGAAATCCAAAAATCCAAAATGCTCCAAAATCTGAAACTTTTTGAGCATCAACATGATAAAACAGTGGAAAATTACACGTCTAGCCTCATGCTGCAGTCAAAACTCAGTCAAAACTTTGTTTCATGCACAAAATTATTAAAAATATTGTAGGCCGGGCGCGGTGGCTCAAGCCTGTAATCCCAGCACTTTGGGAGGCCGAGACAGGCGGATCACGAGGTCAGGAGATCGAGACCATGCTGGCTAACACGGTGAAACCCCGTCTCTACTAAAAAATACAAAAAATTAGCCGGGCGAGGTGGCGGGCGCCTGTGGTCCCAGCTACTCGGGAGGCTGAGGCGGGAGAATGGCGTGAACCCGGGAGGCGGAGCTTGCAGTGAGCTGAGATCCGGCCACTGCACTCCAGCCTGGGCGACAGAGCCAGACTCCGTCTCAAAAAAATAAATAAATAAATAAATAAATAATAAAAATAAAAATATTGTATAAAATTACATTCAGGTTATATGTGTAAGGTGTCTATAAAACACAAATAAACTTTGTTTTTAAACTTGGACCCCATCCCCAAGATATTTTATTATGTATATGGAAATATTCCCAAATCTGAAAAGAATCTGAAACACTTTTTGTCCCAAGCATATCAGATAAATTTTCAACCTGTATAAGACTTGGCCTCCACCATTTTATGCGCTGTTTGCTAAGGAGTTTAGGAGCAATATTTTCTTCCGATTAAGTTCTAGCAAACACACAGTCCTTGATCATCATTACCAATCAATACTGGTATTCTGAAATACAGTACTTGTGATTGAATTCTAATGCATGAACTATAAAATGTTACACAGGAGAAAAATATTCAGCTTATTTATGAGGTCGATATTTACTTCAAATACAGATTAAATAATGCTGTGGTGATTAAAAGCCTGAATTTACAGTTTACTTCAACAGAGAAATCTCTCAGTGAGACAAACACTCTAGCACTGGCCTGTGTCCAGGTCTGGTCATGATTCTATTCTGTCATCTTGGGGAGGAGAAGGTAAGAATGTAGGTAGAATTTAACCTGGTTTGGTTTCACATTATTCAATTAAATACAACAAATATGTGAAGGCCATTCATTTGTTGTTTTTTTTTGTTGTTGTTGTTGTTGTTGTTGTTTAAAAAAAAACAAAAAAACCCCCCACATTTGTTAGCATAGTGCTGGTGAAGGTATTTGGAGCTATTGAGTGCATCCAACCGAAGTAGACCCAAATCTCCTTCACCTAAATGTAGAATTCAGGAACTGAGGATAAAGCGTGCAAATGGACACATAATAAACATTCAGCAAATGGAAACTCTGAAAAAGAAGAGAGAATTTTGAAAATAAAGATTAGAAAAGGCTTCATGTAGGTAAAGGAACTAGAACTTAAACGATGAGTATAAGAGACTTTTTTTTTCCATCCAGTATCTATTTCCCCTTTTATGAGGAATTACTTGATGCGCCGCTCTGTGTCTAAGCATTTCATGTCCAATGTCATAATGGTCCTGTGACCTAATCTGGCCAGCAGAGCGTTACATTCACTTGGCCACTGATATCATTCAGGCATGGAAAAATATCCTAGTCAGACCCCTGAGAAAAGTAATTAATAACAATCTTTTCTCACTGCATTAGGGATACAGATCTGGAAGAGCAAGTCATCCACTTTGCTTAGACAAGAAGATTCATGATAGAAGCATTGGAATTCAGACTAAGATCTGGAGGTTTTAACTTCAACATTAAAGCAGTTGGACTTTGTACGGCAAAACAAACAGCATTTGGCCTACAGGCACTATTATAAAATACAAACAGGTATATAAAATCTGTCATATTTACAGGAAGATTATAGATTTTCCTCTTATATTTGCTTAACACATTAAAACTTTTTTCAGTTGTGTATTATGTGTATTAATAATTTAAGTTAGGCCATAGAAGTAGGTCATATTCCAGATTAAGAGGTTTGAGAATTCTCAAAGACAGGTTTGGGTTTCTGGTGGCACTTCTCAGACCAATTCTGGATACAAGGCATCCCTGGGTCTAAGATAATATGGAAGCTTGGAAATAACAAGGTAACTTACACAGCTCTTCAATTATCTCAGCCTATGTATGTGACTCAGAACTTGAGTAAGATGCAGATTGACTTCCAAAAGTTCCTCCCAAAGTTAACTCAGCCTATTCCCAGGAATGAACAATGACAGCTTGGAGGTTAGAAGCAAGATAGAGTTGGTGAAATCTCTTTCACTGTCTCAGTTACAATTTTGCAATGGCAATTTCAGCCTCATCTGAAACAAGACAAGTTCCCTCCACTTATGAGCCTGTAAAATCTAAAGCAATTTAGTTACTTCCTAGAAACAATGGGAGTAGAAACATTGGGTAAATACACCTATTTTAAATGGGAGAAATTGGCCAAAACAAAGGGGTTACAGACCTCATGCAAGTCTGAAATCCAATAAGGCAGTCATTAAACCTTAAAGTTCCAAAATGATTTCCTTTGACACCATGTCTCACATCCAGGTCATGCTGACGCAAGAGGTGGGTTCCTATAGCTTTGGGTAGCTCTGCCCCTTGGCTTTGCAGGGTACTGCCCATCTTCTGGCTGCTTTCACCAGCTACCATTGAGTGTCTGTGGCTTTTCCAGGTGTGTGGTGCAAGCTATCGGTGGATCTACCATTCTGGGGTCTGAAGGACGATGGCCCCCTTCTTATAATTCCACTAGGCAGTGCCCCAGTGGGAACTCTGTGTGGGGGCTCCGACCCCACATTTGCCTTCTACATTGCCCTAGCAAAGGTTCTCCATAAGGCTTCTGCCTCCACGGTTAACTTCTGCCTGAACATCCAGGCATTTCCATACATCCTTTGAAATGTAGGCAGAGGTTCCCAAACCCCACAACTGGAGTGGAAGGATAGAAATAAGCAAAGGAGGAAGGCTAGAATGAACCATGAAGTATTGGATAAGAGTAGGCAATATCAGTGTGAACTTATGTTTACATTTTTATACAAATACAGACGAAGACATGTAGAAATATTTTATATGTGTATACAGTGATCAAAGCTGAAACAATTTGAGCACAAAATAAGTTTTAAAAGTTGTGTTAGATTATAACTTAAAGTATAAAATATATATCCATGAACCCATGCTGATATAAATAAAATCATGATTAAATAAATACATAAATGAAGGAGAAGACAGAAAAATCTCCTGTAAAATTCTCCAAATTATTTATGTAGATATTCCTCCCTCAAGGAGCTACAGTGTAAGCTCCTACCCTTTAAGTGTAGGCTACACTTAATGACTTGCTTTCATGGAGAACAGTGTGAAAAGAGGGGAAAGGTAAAAACACTGTGGAGAAACTTGGTAAACACTAACTTAGTCAGATAACGTTAACATTATCAGTAATAAATTATGTTGAGAGTCTATAACTTTGATATGACAGAATGAGAACTGTAATTTACCTCTGTGGTCTTCCTCCCCAAACCCATAACCCAAGGTGAACCATGAGAAAAACATCAGACAAACTGAAATTGAGGCACATTCTACAAAATGCCTGACCAGTATCCCTCAAATTGTGAAGGTCATCAGAAACAAGGAATGTTTGAGAAACTGCCACAGCTCCCAAGAGCCTAGGGAGACATAATGGCCAAAGGCAATGGGATATACTGAATGGGATCCTAAAAAGGAAAAATGACATTAGCAAAAAACTAATAAAATTTTAGTGAAGTATGAAGTTTAGCTAATAATAATATCTCAATGTTGGCTTCTATGTTGTGACAAATGCATCATCATAATCTAAAGTGTTAAAACAAAGGCGACAGTTGTTTGTATGGGTATACAGGAAATCTCTGTACTATCTCTACAACTTTTTTATGATTCTATAACCTATTCTCAAATTAAATAATTATCTTAAAAAATTATGGTTGCTGTATTTTATAAACTCCATTTCAAATGTACAGTCATCTAATTATCTTCCCTAAGGCATGGTGATAGTAGAAACAGATTCTCCAATTCCTTGCTCTATTCAGACAGCTTTATTCTGCAAATAACATTGTGGGAATGGATAAAAATATTCAATTACTTTTGAATATGTGCTATCAGAAAACAATACCTACGTAATAAGATTGTAACTGTTTATAGCAAGAATTTTCTTCCCTAATAACAAATTCTTGAGGATAAATATGTAATTCCTAAGAATGAAATAAATACATCTTCTAAGACAATGAGCTTACAAAATGATGAGGCTTATTGCAAGGCTCTCAGAGTTTAATTGGAAAACAGAGACACTGAGAAGGTAGTCAGAACTATGACTATAATTCTTTATAAAAAAATCATTATCTATAACAAGCCTTTTACTTAATTTAGTCTTAGCTAGTTTATATATTTAAAAAAGGAAATTAGATGCACTAGAAAGTAATGAAAGCTAAAGCTATTATTTTTCTATAAAGTGAATCTATAAATCTCTTCTGTTGTTACCTTTCCAATACCTTTGAGTTTTTTTGTTTTTGTTTTTTTACTGAGAGTTTCTCAAGATATTAAATTTTGTGGGTAAGTGTAATAGTCCCTGCTCAGATTTTTCTGTTACTGGATCTATGACTTTTCCAACTTTGAAAATTATCTTAGGCAAATTGTGTATCTTTATCTTAGTTTGTAAAAGAGGAGAACTTTTGAGAAACAAAATGTCCTCAACCATGTATTGCTGACCTATCAAGTGAACAAAGTAGATTCTTCAGGTTTTTAAAACACCTTGGAAATAAGAATCCTGACCAACCTGCATCCATCACCATTCTCCCTTGTGTGTGTAGTTGTTGTTTAATGTTTGTGTGTTTGTTTTTGTTGTCATCTCTGTAACTTTTCCCCATAATCCATTTGACTGGGACAGTTAAATATGTCATTAATATTACAAAGCTTTGATTACCTAGTGCATTAGTCTGCTCTCATGCCACTATAAGGATACCCAAGACTGGGTAATTTATAAAGGAAAGAGGTTTAATTGACTCACAGTTCTGCAGGACTGAGGAAGCCTTGGGAAACTTACAATCATGGTGGAAGGCAAAGCAAACATGTCTTTCTTCACATGGCAGCAGGAAGGAGAATGAGTGCCAAGTGAAGGGGGAAGCCCCTTATAAAACCATCAGATCTCGTGAGAACTCACTCACTATCACGAGAACAGCATGATGAAACTGCCCCCATGATTCAACTGTCTCTACCTGGTCCCACCTTTGATATGTGGGTATTATTACAGTTCAAGGTGAGATTTAGGTGGGGACACAGAATCAAACCATATCACCTAGTAACTTCCCTGACTCAGTCTAGTGGCACCAGGTGAAAAAAAGTTATTTATAACTCACAGTTTCATGTATACATTTGTCAGGTTAAGCAAATGGTCTGTTGCCCAATAAACTAAATGATTAAAGAAATACATATCCTAAGTTGAATTTACTAAACTAGATAATTTGTATTTAATGTATATTTTAATATTTTATTTTTATAATATATACTTAATATATTATTTAATTTTTAGATCTGAAATCTAAAAGGAAAACTTGATTTTTTTGTAAACATTTGGCAACTTATCAGTGCTTAATTTATAATAGATAACTATTTTAAATATTTTAAACTCTATTTTTAATAATGCAGGACTGAATTGTTTCTGTGAGGTTCTAAAATGTTATCACATCAAAACGCAAATGACATCTTTAAGTTTCTCTCGGTTATAAGAGATAACAAACTTGAAAAAAAAAAAAAAAAGAGAGAAAAGAGCTGTTAAAGTGGGCATACCCTTACTACAGGCATATTGCAGTTAAGTTTTTCACAAATGCTGTATAAAAGTCAGAGGAAAATGTTAGAGTTATATCACAGGACCTCCACCATTTAAAGAGAAAAACTAGAAAATCTCTTATGAATATAAGGGATTCATTTTTTATTTCATGGTTCTGAGGAAAGGTTGAGTCCTACAGCAAGGGAAAATGTCAGGGCAGAATTCATACGGTAACACCAACATTCACATTGCACTTTGCAAGATATTTCAACCTGTGCTCCTGTTCCGTGGCACCAAGCAATAGGCAGAACCTAGTGTAAAAAATACACAGATCCACTCATTTGAGTAAAGTCTTCTCATGGTGAGCAGGCTCATCTACCTGACTGCTTTTTACCCTTTAAGATTCATCTGAGGAACACTCTTCCTGGGGAGACTGCTTCCTAATTCTTGAAGTTCCTGAACAGTATACATTGGATTGTGATTCTTAACTTGTGGGCATGGTCGGCTAAAATGTAATGCCTCTAAGGGCTTATTTATATTCTCAGGGCCTTGTATAATGACAAGTGTAGAGGAAGAGTTCAGTGGTTTACTGAAAGAACAATTAAACATTAATTTAGACAAAAGGATGATCAGAAAAATAAACTGACATGGGAAGAAACATGAATCCTATATTGAGTTTCATTCAAAAGGAAACTAAAAGTGCTGGGAGGCAGGAGCTTCTTTGAAAACCAGGTGGTGATGAATGAACACACTCATAGGCTGTTGCATTTTGACAAAACAAACTGTTGTGTTATTGTAGGATTTTATTTTTTTCAAGGTTATGAAAATCATTCATATTCATTCTTATAAATTAAGAATGAAACCCTGTCTTTACTAAAAATATAAAAAAATTAGCTGGATGTGGCACCAGAGCAAGATTCCATGTCAAAAAAAAAGAAGAATGTACAGATGGTTGGAGACAGAAGAGAATAGTGATCAAGGTATTTCAAATGGAAGCCATTTATGGCATTGGGAACATTGATGGTGGGTGTACTATGATTTCGTTAATCACACACCCTTTCCTTCTCTTTGGGGTAATTAGCTCACTTATTTTCTTTGAGATATTTCCTCTTCCAACTCTTTTTGTGATTTAGCTGAGATAACTGCCTAATAAAATCCAAAGTAGAGCCTATGAACCTGAAATTATGGCAAATTAGTGTATTTCATTTTCTAGTCATGATGATTGGCTGAGACATATACCTGTGAGCCAAGTTGGATCAATCAGAGCTTATCCTGGGACTTTTCCCAGTATGACTAGGAGAAAGTAGTCTCTTCCATTACACTTGAATTTATGAGATACAAATCTTGAGCTGCCAGGTGTCACACAACAGCAGGATCTCCCCAAAATGTTGCTCATGCAAAAACAAAGCCGAGCCTAATGCCCTAATGATATTGTATGTTTGCCCAGAACAAGTTTATTCTGTAGGTAGAAATGCTGTAAACCTTTCAATGATGAACCAATAAATGGCACATTTTGGTTAATCCAAAATCACAGGAATGATTCCTATAAGCCTATTTTTTTCTTCTTTAGAAATAAACAATGAAAAGAAAGTTTCAGAGAATGAGTGATTTAGATACCCGTTAGAATAACCTCTAACGTTTCTTCTTCTTTCTTTTTCTTTTTTTTTTCTGATACTATCTACTTGGAGATAAGGGTTTATTCTTTACTCAGAGAAATATTACATTACACTCAGATATTATAATACAGTTTTAAGCCTCTACTGTTGAAGTTTATTTCTCTGCTTGTGATTTCTTTTTTTTTTTTTTTTTTTTTTGACATTCAGCCAGTTCTGCTTACTTTTTAGGAAAGCAGCTATAGATAATTTAGCAAAGGAATTGGTATCTTATGTAAAGTTTGCTTTGAGCAATACTTTCAACAATACTTCTCTTGGGATAGAAATCATTGGCACTAATGATGCTAACCATAACTTAATCATCATTTGATAGTCAAGTCCATCTCTATTCTTTAGCAGAAATTTTAAGAAGGTGCATTAAGTTGTAGCAAGCCTGGTGTGAGGACAAGATTTTTTTTTCAATAGGAACTTCCCTGTTTGAATTATTAGGGTAATGTGAAATGCATTTTCTTTTCTTTTCTCCTCCTTTTTTTGGTCATTAAAGTAATAAATGCTTCAGTTCATGGTATAAATAAATCTTTGTGTGTATCTGATTATATCTAAATGTGAAATTGCTACATCAAATTGATTTCAAGATAGATCACAACAGTTTGTAGTACATATGAGTGACTAAATATTGCACTATTAACAGTATGAATTTTATGAATTAAATATTTGCTTTTTCTGTCAGGTTGTTTTTTACTCTGATTCCATTCATTTGGTTAATTTTGCTTTAGATATTTTGAAGCTATATTATTTAAAGCTGTAAATTTTCTTCAAGAATTGGTCAGCTTTTCATTATTAAACAAATAACCTTATTATCTTTTATAATCCTTTTCTTTAAATCTAATTTATCTAATATTGATGTAGTTTCACGAGCTTTCTTTTACTTAATGTTTTATGGTATATATTTTCCCATTTTTCATCTTTAGACTTTCTATAAACCTGTAATTAAATTGTATATTTTAAGTAAATTTATGTGTTTAAATGTTATCTGCCAACATTAGTTTATTACTTGAACTATTAAACTATTTACTTTTTATTTGTATATTTATTTCATTTCAATTATTTTAAGAGTATAGTTGAGTTTATGTATACCATCATACTATCTGCTAGCAATTTTGAGGTTCTTTTTCTTTTCTTTCTCGTCTTTTTTGGATTAATTTTATCATCCATTTACTACATTTTAGTGGCTTTCCTAGAAATTACATGTGTTTTTATTCATTTAACTCTGGTATTAAACAGTACTTTTGCAATTTCTCTAGAAGTCTAGTGCTTTAGAACATTTTAACTTCATTATCAGTTTTGCTTTTGCACTACTGCTATGTTTTACAATATATTGCATGAATTATATATAGTGCAAATATATCCGAACTCCACAAGCCATTAATTATTGTTTTGGGAACTCAATATATTCAATTCATGGACATATTCACCCTCTTCATTCCTTCCTGTGGTCTTGACTTTCTATCTGAGATCATTTTACTTTCGCGTGAAGAACACCCTTTATAGCATCGCTTTTAGTGAGAGTTTACTGGTGATGAATTTTCTTAGTTTTTGTTTGTCTGAAAATGTCTTTATTTTGCTGTTGCTTTCATGCTCCTCTGGATTTAGAATATCGAGTTGGTAGTTGTTTTCTTTCAGCATTTTAATGATGCTATTCCACTGTTTTCTACCCTTATTGGTTTTTGTTAGTAAGTCAGCTATCATCTTATTGGTGATCCTTTGAAAGTGATGATTTCTTTTCTTCAGAGTGCATTTAAGATATTCTCTTT
This sequence comes from Papio anubis, assembly GCF_008728515.1. Taxonomy (NCBI): domain Eukaryota; kingdom Metazoa; phylum Chordata; class Mammalia; order Primates; family Cercopithecidae; genus Papio; species Papio anubis. The sequence continues at coordinate 134,900,160 of NC_044981.1, forward strand.
GACTTTGGCTTTTTAACGTTTTTAGTATGATGTTCCTTAGTGTGCCTTCTTTTGCATTTATCCTCCTTGGTGGTGTTGGCAGGTCTTGAATCTGCGGATTGATGCCTTTTCAGCTTTGGAAGATCTTCAGCAATTATATCTTAAAATATTTCTTCTCCCACTATTATTTCTCCTCTCATGTTGGGACTCAGTTTACATGTAAGATCTTTCCACTATGGCTGAAATATCTCTCTGGAGAGAGAGAGAGAGAGAAAGAGAGAGAGAGAGAGAGCAGGTCTTTCCTATGCTCCCGTTTCCAGTTCAACAATCCTCTCTTACTGTATGTCCCTTTTGCTGTTAAAACCAATTATTGAATTTTTAATTTCAGTTACTGTATTTTTTAACTCTAGAATTTTCATCTGATACTTTTTATAGATGGCAGTTCTTTTCTCTTTCTTGTCTTCTAGTTTTGAACATGTTTATCAAAAGTATCTTAAATTGCAGGACTAATAATTCCAATATCAGAATCACCCCATGAGTTTGTCTCTGTGGTCTCCCTTCTCTCTGTCTTTCTTTGTCCTATCTTTTGGCATTTCTATTCATTTCATACTTAATTATAGATGTTGTATTTTTAAATATTATAGAAGTTCTGGCTGCTTTTCTTCAACAGGAGGATTTACATTTGCTTCTATCTGGCAGTGAGAATAGGGGCAGACCACTTTAATCCAATGAGGGATTGAGCTAATTTTAGTCTAAGCTTCAGTTTTTGTAAAGCTTGTTCTATTTATAGGCAACCCTTTCTCTTAGGAAGCAGCCTTCAGGAGCCCCAATGGAGAACATAAGCATTCTCCTACTTATACTGTTCCCTCCTTGGCTGGCCCTGGCTTCCCAGTTCTGCAAGACTGCTGAAAGCATTCCTTGGCTTCTTCAACTTCATACCAATCATGCTCTTGTTTGTGTCTCACACAATCAACCCTGTAGTGCTTTCAATGGGCAAAAATTTTTTAAGGGGAAAAGTGGTGCTAAGCAACACATTTCTCTGACTTTGCCTGGAGGACTTGCTAAGTCCCAAAGTCCAATTTATTTTGGTCTCTTTTGCTGTGTGAAACTGCCAAAAACTCAACTCAGGTTCTCTCCTCCTGAGCCACCAGTTTTTGCTCTGCTTCTCAGACTCTCTCGGTGCCAATTACTAACTCATAAAAGCCTTGAGGGAAAAGAAGTGCAGAATATGGAGTTCCTCTAATGGTTCTGCTCTGCTTTACAGGATCTTGGCCTCTCATGTTCTGCACCCTGACAGCTCTCTTGTTTCTTAAAACAGCTTTTTAAAAAAGTATACAGCTCTTCCAGGTGCCTTTAGTAGGAAACGTGGTCAGATACAAGCTCATAGCCAGAAGTAGAAGTCTTTGAATATTTTTATTTTGCATATTGACTAATAAGTGACCTTTACACACCTAAACCGTTGTTTATTTGAAGTATATGCTTTTTTTTCTATTTTGTTCAAACTCCTTTTTTATTTACAGGAGTATTTCATAAGTTAGTTTTCAAATATATTATTAGTTTTTTCCTTGAAGACTTCAATTAGTACTCAAAAATAGTTATTTTCTTACCCTTTTCCAGCCATTTTCCTATTTTTCCCCTCTGGTTTATTTTTATTTAAATTTAATTTTAAAATTTATCTAACTTTAATTTTGCTGCATGGAAAGTTAGGAAAAAATTTTCCCCCAATTATTTAACAACCTTTTGTTGAAGAAAACATTCTTCCCCACTGCGTTGGAATTTTACCTTTTTCAAATAGTAAATTATTATATACAGTCTGGTTTTTTTTTTTTTTTGAATTCTCATTAATCTATTATTATACCTATAATGTGCTGTTCTAATGACGGAACTTCAATAATTCATTTTACTACCTGATGCTTCAAGTACCTTCTCATTGCTCTTCTTTGTCAACCTTGTCTTGGCTGCTCAAATCAGGATTTTTTTGCCTGAGTGTCAGAAGTGATTACGATCTGGTCTAAAGCAGTAGCAGTGGGGATATAGAGCAAAGACAGAGTGAGTGGTACTGAGTATTGTCATCTATAGGACCTGATGGACTTAACGGGTAGAGAAAAAAAATGGCATCTCACATGATTCTAAGCCTTCCGGATTGGGAAACTAAGAGAATAGTAATGTCATTAATTAAGATCGAGAATACAAAGAAGATGATTATCACAGAGGGAGTGTCATCTGTTGCGAGAGCAGAAGCAGATGGAGCCTAGGTAATTGTAAGAGATTGCTGATACGAAATGGCTGTTTGGCTAGTAGGATAGAAATTTGACTTGGGAATATTAAAAAAAAAAAGTGAAATCCAGCTTGCATTAGATATCAAATGAAATTTATTGTGGTATCAATTCTAACAGATTCATGATTTTTAAGGAGCAGTCCACAGAAGCCTCTTTCATATATTCATCCACATGAAATACACTACTAGGCTGTAAACTGTGGGGAGGGGTATGGAAGGCAGACAGATCAAGGGTAGGAAATTTTTGGACAAAAAGGTTGCAAGTGAGGAATTTGAATCTAACGATAGTAAGCCTGTTGATGTGGTCAATCGTACATTCTACTTTTATAAAGAAAGAAATAAAACTGGACAGATTATTGAAAATGTCAAATAGGATTATGAAGAGTTGAAACAGCTTTATAAGCTCCATATCAAAACTAGGCAGTATTTATCTTTCTAGGTCATTTACATGATGGCCATGGTAGAACTGAGATGTCCCCTGACCCTCTGTATCTGGCTATGCTCTCTGCAGCCTAAGGCCAAAACAGTTTATAGACAAGAGCCTGGAGTTTAGTTACTAAAGAGAATGTGTAGCTTCCTGACATCTTTCAAGTGTATACATACCAACCAGTATTCTTTTTTTTTTTTTTTGAGATAGGGTCTTGCTCTGTCATTTAGCCTGGAATATAGTGGCATGTTTACAGCTCACTGTAGCCTCAAACTCCTGGGTTCAAGTGATCCTCCTTCCTCATCCTCCTCACAGCTAGGACTACAGGCATGTGCCACCATGCCTGGCTAATTTTTTAAATTTTTTCATAGAGACAAAGTCTCGCTATGTTGCCCAGGCTGGTTTTGAACTCTTGGGCTCAAGCAATTCTCCTACCTCAGCCTCCTAAAGTGCTGAGACTACAGGTATGAACCACTGTACCCAGCCTCAACCAATATTCTTTGACTTTACCTTAAAGAGACTTAGGAACTACCACCTTTAATTGTACATATTCTAAATATTGTTTCAGTTACATGCAAAAAATAGAGAGGAACAGGATTTTGAAGAGATCGATGTTCATGAGGTTTCTCCTGCTTCCTTTGATGCTGCTAATTTCTCCTCCTAAATTTCAACAAGATCAGAATTGTGGAATTGTGAACTTGGAAGAAATTACAAAATGGATTGGACTCTTCTACTTCATTTCCATTTAGTAAATAAAACAAATGAAAATCAGAGAAGACAAGGCTGAAGTTAGCCTGTAAATCAAAAGCAGAACTAAACCCAGAAAACTCAGGTTTCCTGACAAGTAATTTTAATACTTTCTACTATAGTGTAGAGATTAGAAAACTCATTTTAACATACTTTGTTAACTTACTGTATCACTTTGCATATTCTATCCCTACCCTACCCTCCTTTAAGATTCAGCAAAATTTTTAATGTGGAAGAATAAAAAGTGGTTTCGATACTCTCTCCAGAGTATACTATCAGAATTCTAAAAAGAGCTGACACAAAGCACTTTTATTACCAATTTTAATGTAAAGGCACCGACAGTATGCAAATAAGGCACAAAGCCAAGCTTTAGAAATGAACTAGAGAGATAATGAATTCACATGGTGCCATTTTTAAGATTAGACTTTAGTCCTATGTTCCTGTTCTTTGTTGGTGGGCAAGTCACAAGTAACTCTGACCTCAGTTTTGCTGCCATAGTAGATGCGCACCTGGATTAACAACGGACAGAATGAGTTACTTAGCACGTCTCATTTTTTGGGCAGTGTCTGTTCACCCCACCCCCATCCTGTTCAACTTCAATGTCAGAAGGAAATGAAGCCACAATGTGAACAAAAAGAGCTGTAACATTTTTTGTCTCCTGCCTCCTCCCTCCCTCCTCACTGTCCTCCCTATATAGAGCTACTCCACCCCACGCTGGCTGTAGTGTGACATTCCTGCCTGCCTGAGGAAGAAATGGTGAGCAGGGGCTGTAATTGCAGACAAGTGTCACCCAGAAGCCACAAGTTTCTGTGAGCACCAGGTCTACAAACTACCCAAGGCATAGCAATGGCATTATCACTGGAAGAATTCGTCCACTCTCTTGACCCCAGGACCCTACCCAGGGTTCTAGAAATCCAGGCAGGCATCTATTTTGAAGGTAAGCACTCTTCAATACCTTTACTGGCTAGAACATTCTTGTAAAGTATACACTCTTGAAAATTGGAGGGGGGGAGTTTTAACAGCAAATATGTTGAGTTCTGGTAAAGGAAAGGTGATCACAAAAGAGAGAAAGTAATGAACTGACCAATGAATGGTCAAAAGCCAATGGTGTTGGAGAGGGGAGAAACTAGACAGGACTGTGGGATAGACAGAAATAAGAAACTGAGTGAAGCTTCTTGAGCTTTCTGTAGGCCTTGAATGGTGAACTATTTCTGCGTTTGCTTTGAAATTGGTTGTAATCAAGAATAATAAATTTAGTTATCAATATTTATGTTTCTACAATATAAAAAATAAAATTGAGCTTGCTAAAACAAAAGCAACTATCAAAGGCACAGTGTTTCAGAAGAAGTATTTCCCAAACTTTTAGCTTCTAAATGTTGCTTATACCAATGTTTTTCTCACTCTGTAGTGGCCTAACTCCAAATTCCTTAAATAATGAACATTTTAATTTGAAGGTATAGAAATTATTGCTACAAGATAATTTTTAAAAAATTGATGTTGAAAACTCAGAGTTCAATTAACTTATTGAATAAGATAGTGAGTTTTGGTGTAACTTACTATGTTAATTCAGGTAAAAGAACATTAAAATCTCCAATATACAACCCAAATCTTTACATGGTTAGTTTGAATACACAGAATACAATGAATAATTTGTAGGTGTATTTCTGGCCTCAAGAGTGGTACAATTGAAGTAATTGTAGGATCAGATCAAGACAAAACTACCAGGAAAATAGTTTTGGTAGGCAGGCCTTTCCTGTTCATAGACAAAATAATGTATTACATATTATGTTGCAAAGTAAAAGAAAGATTAACATGTCAGCTCCAGTTTAAATACACACACACACACACACACACACACACACATATACACACACACACACACACATATACTTGCAGGTGATGAATTGATATGGGCTGTTACCAGCTTAGCATACAGTTTTATTTAACTAATTTGTAAGTTGATTTTTGGAATCAGACTATGTTTTGCCATGTGTAATCATATTTTCAGTGTCTCTATTTCTAAGCCAGCCCCAAATCATTTTTTGTCTCATGGTTTGTGTTTTTTAGGCTTTATTTAAAAAGTCTTTCTTTACGTCTACTTTAAAAAGATATTTTCCTATATTGTTTTTATCAACTTTACAATTTTGTATTTTGCATTTAGTTTTCAGTCTATTTGGAGGACACCTATGAATTGTACGGGGATCAAATTTTAGTTTTCTTTATACAGTTCACCTGATTTCCAGGTACCATTTGCTAAGCTGACAATCTTTCCGCCATCGATTTTTGTTGCCTCCTTTAAATCATATTATATGTTCACCTGTGTATCAGTCTGTCTCTAAAATATCTCTTCTATTCCTTTAGTGTATTTTTTTCTTAATTGCCCCCAAACACACTATTTTTGTAACTATGGCCTTGGAATACGTGTTAATATAGAAATGATGTATAGACCAATCCCTGTTTTCAATCCTTTTTTCCTAAATTGGCTTAGATATTCATAGACTTTAAAAATGTTTTTATAGATACATAATATATATACATTTTTATGGGATACATGTGATATTTTGATACAGTGTATAATGATCAAGTCAGAGTAATGGGGATATTACTCATCACCTCAAACATTTACCATTTCTTCATGTTAGGAACATTCCAATTCTACTACTCTAGTTATTTTAAAATATATAGTAAATTATTTTTAGCTATAGTCACCTTATTGTACTACCAAACACAAGATCTTATTCCTTTTAACTGTGTTTTTGTTCCCATTAATCAACCAACCCATCTCTATCCCCCTCCCACTACCCTTCCCAGCACTTGGTAGCCATCATTCTACTCTCTGTCTCCATGACAGCAGTTTTTTTGTTTGTTTGTTTGTTTTTAGCTCCCACAAATGAATGAGAACATGTGATATTTGTCTTTCCGTGCCTGGCTTATTTCACTTAACCTAATGTCCTTCTATCCATGTTGCTGCAAATGAGAGGATTTCCTTCTTTTTTATGGCTGAATAATATTCCACATTTTCTTTGTCTATTCATCTGTTGATGGACATTTCAGTTGATTTCATATTTTGGCTATTGTGAAAACATGTGAATACAGATGTCTCTTTAATATACTGATGTCTTTTCTTTTAGAAATATACCCAGCAGTGGGATTATTGAGTTGTGTGTAGTTCTATTTTTTTTTTTTTTTTTTTTTTTTTTTTTTTTTTGTGAAAACTTCACACTGTTTCTCATAGTGACTGTACTGATTTACATTCCCAACATCGGGTATAAATGTTCCCTTTTCTCCACATCCTCTCCAACATCCATTATTTTTTATCTTTTTGATAAAAGCCGTTTTAACTGAAGTGAAATAACATCTCATGACTTTGTAAATAAGTTTTTTATTAAATCAATTGTTTCTGTAAGAAATCTAAATGAGATCTTTATTGGATTTATTGATTTGGTAGATTAAGTTGGAAGGAATTGACGTTTTATGTTGTTTTGAGAAAAACATAGTATGTCCTTCTGTGTGTCCAGACTGTCTTCTTCATACCTTATTATTTTACTACTATGTTGTACTTCAATTAAGAGGGGAAAAAAAGTAAATACCTTGATCATTCTCACAATGTAAACACATTCATGTAACCACCACCCTGGTCCAGAAATAGAAAATTCAAAGTATTCCAGAAGCCCTATCCTGTGCTCTTTCTCAGTCACTATCTACTATCTCCCTCAAGGGTAACCATCATCATGACTTTTGTCAAATGGAAAATTACAGTATGTATTCTTTTCTGGTTGGTATATCTATTTAACATTGTATTTGTGAAACTAATCCATGCTGTTTTATATAGTTCATTCATTTTCAGTATGTATGTTATTCCGTTGGATGAATATACTACAGTTTATATATTAATTCTACTGCTCATAGGCATTTGGATTATTTCTGGCTTGGAGTTTCCAGTAATTTTGTCATGAAAATTCTTGTACATGTGTGCCTACATGTATATGTATTAAATAGGGCATAAAAGTAAGTGGGATTGCTATGTCATATTGTATGTGTACATTCAGCCTTGGAAGGTAATGAAAAACAAGTTTCTTAAGTAATCCAATTTACTTTCCTACAAGCGGTATATGTGTGTTCCAATGAACTCATATGCTTAGTAACACGACGTTATCCGTCTTCTTAATTTTAGTCATTCTGGCAAGAGTATAGTGGTAGCTTATGGTTTTAGTTTTCGTCTCCCAGATGACTAATAAGATTGAGCACCTTTTCATATATTTCTCGGATTTTTGGAGATACTCTTTTTTGCAGAGGTGGTTTATATCTCTTGCTCATTTTTCTGTTGAATTTTATACATTTTTGTTATTGATTTGATGAAGTTTATGTGTATATATATTTGGGACGCTCAATCTTTGTCAGTTTTCTGTGTTGCAAATTACTTTCTGAGTCTATAGCTTCATCTTTTATTTTCAAAATTGTGTCTTTTAATGGATGAAAGTTTTCCACTTTAGTGTTAGTGTAGTCAATTTGTATTTTCCTTTTTCTGTGTTGTCAACAATTTTTTTCTTTACCCTGAGTTCATGAAAATATCTATTATCTTCTAGAAATCCTATTGCTTACCCTCACCTTTAGATCTGCAGTCTACCTGGGTTTATGTTTTTGTATATGGTTTGAAGTTGAGAGCAATATTTATTTTTCTCTTCAATAGAGTCAATTGGTGCAGTGATATTTATTGAAAAGCTGCCTTTTTTCTATCATCTTACTCTGTTAAACTTACTCAGAAATAGTGTCCGTACACGACTGGGTCTTTTCCCTTTTATGCTGTTCTATTCATCTACTGCTATCCTTACATCAATTTTTTCCTGTCTTAAGTAATGTGAATATGCAATATCTAATATATATTTTCTATTAGATTGTATATAATAATATGCTACAGAGCCATGGTTCTGAAACTTGGTTTTGCATTAAAAATACCTGGATTGATTTTAAAATATAAATGCCTAGGTTTCTCCTCAAGAGATAAAGATTTAATTGTGTAAAAGGTAAGGCATCACCATCAGGTTTTTGAAAATCTTCCTGATGATTATAACCCACAGTCAAATTTGATAACTACTACTTTAGAATAAGTTCTCCTGATTTATTATTCCCTTTTAAGTTTGGCACTTTGAATTTTCACATACATTTTAAAATTAAGTTATCAACTTCCTCAAAAGTCCTCCTGGAATTTTGATTAGCTGTTCATTGGTTTGGAGAAAATTGGCATCATTTTAAATTAAGTCTTCTGCCCCACTAATCTGGCACAGCTTTCTAGTTATTTAAGGCTATTTCATTTCTGTCGATAACATTTTATAATTTTTGTGCAGATCTTGTATTTTTTTCAGATTTATTCTTAGTAATTTGATTTTTTCATGCCATTTTAAATGATATCTTTAAAATCATTCATTTTCTCTTTGTTGTACTTATCGAATTTTAAGAATATATCTTTAACTTATTTTGGATATATTATGTGTACATTTGTGTTGTCTGTGAATACTGATGGATTTTGCTTCTAGTATAATACTGAATAGAGGTAATGATAAAAAAAAGATCTCTGTATTTCATTCATGACCACTGAGAGCAATTTTCAGTAATTTGCCATTAAATATGTTTGTTTTAGGTTACATTAGTTCTAGTTTTCTAACAGGTTTTAAAAACTTGAATATATGTTTGACATTTATCAAATATTGTCTTTGTAACTTTTATGATAATCACATGGATTTTTTACATTAAAAAAGTGTTAAACAAGCTTTTAATTGTGGAATACAACCAATTGGGTCATATTTCACTGAATTTGGCTTACTATTTTTTTTGTTGTTGTTGCTGTTGTTAGAATGTTTGTATCTCTTTTAGGGAATGATATTGGCTTATAGGTTTGATTTTTTTGTAATATCCTAGCCAGGCTTTATTATCAAGTTAGTTGAACTTATGGAACTTCTTGGTTAGTGTTTTGTTATTTTCCTAAAGATTTTATGTAACTTTGGTGTTATTTCTTATTTAAATATTTAGCAGAATTTTCAATGAAAGCCTCCTGAGCTGAGATTTCTAATATAGAAATGTTTTTAATTATCACTTCAATTTTTTAATAGTAAAGTATTTTCGTCCATGAGCATAGTTTATCTCTTATTTAAAAAAGAGAATAAAATATCTTCTACGTAATTTATCACAGTTTAAAAAATTGTCTCTATAGAGTTCTTATGTATGCTAGGCTAGTTCCTAGAATGCACACACACATACTTATATCATGTGTGTATATATATTACTATATTAAGATCATATTTTGTCTGTTTTCCCATTGGTTGTCACTAAAATGAAGAAGTGCAGTTCAATATGATTCGTAATATTTATAAATTCCCTTGTTAATTCTATCAGTCTATATTTTTTTCCACTGGTTTTCTTAAATAGATATTAATATCAGAAACATCAAGTTGTGTCTCTTTCATACCACAAATGTTTTTTCTTACCTTTTTATTATAGACTAGAGCCTTCAGTATTATATCAAGCAATAGTGGAAATCTTTGTCTTTTTCCTAGTCATAAAGAAAATCATCTAAAGTTTCTTGTTAATATATTATGTACTAAATTTTGGTGTTTAACCTTTACTCAATTAAGGAAGTTCCCAACTATTCTTTGCTTTCTAGGTGTTTTCATAATAAATAGGTATTGAACTTAATCAATGCTATTCCATCATTGATTAAGATAATAATGTGATTTACTTTCTTTAGTGTGTTTATGTGAGTTAACTTGAAAGATTTTTCAAATGTTGGAGGATCCTTTCATATAAATATATATATTCATATAAATATATAATGTATAAATATATATTCATATAAATGTATAATATATGAATATATATTCATATAAATATATATTTTCATATAAATATATATTTGAATATATATTTTCATATAAATATATAATATATGAATATCCATATATTTTCATATAAATATATATATTTTCAAAAACCATATACTTTTTGAAATACAATGTAGGAATTTGACATTATATTTAGGATTTTTACATTTAATCATAATTAAAATGAGCCCATAGACTTATTCATTTTAGATTTTAAGATAATATTAGCTTCCAAAAATGAGTTACATAAATTTTGTAATTTCTATTTTCTGAGATAATTTTCTAAAAATAAGTTTAACAATCTTCTTAAAAATTTGTTAGAGTGCTCCTGGATGACCTACTAAACATGGAATATTTTTGGAAAGAAGCCAGAATTTGGTTTTGTTAATACTCTCTATGTCTTGTATCTTTTATTATTTCTGATTCAGTCTCATTTGTTTTCTTGTTTGTTTGTTTTCTCTCTTGCTCCTTTTCCAGCCTCCTATGTTGAATCGGCAGCCATGTTTAATACCTTGTTTGCCTCTTGATAAGTATGTTTACATCTATAATTTTTCTCTAAGTATTTTTAAACTGTTTCCTATAAATTTTGCCATGTAGCATTTTCATTATTCCTCAGTTCTAATTATAATGTATTTTTTTAAAATCCAATAGCTATGAATTTTGCTTATTTAGTGATCAGATAAGATTTTGTTTGCTATCCTTTTGCTTTTAATTAATAATTTTATTGTATTTTGTTGGAGATGGATAGTCTTTCTTTGGAATTGATTGTGGTTTCCTTTACTTTGTGGTATGAAACATGTTCTACTTTGGAAATACTTCCTGTGTGCTCAAAAATAGTATGATTTGTTTTTTGGTATAACACCCCTCTTTATATGCCAAATAGCTTGAGTTTTTATTTGTTTTGTTCAGATCATTTCTCTCCCTGCTTAGTTTTCATATGCTTAGTCTGTCATTTACTTTATCAGTTGTACATCTATCTAGTTCACTCTTCATTTCTGTCTTTTATTTCATCAGATTTTTTTTGAGGTTCAGTTGTTCCATGTGTTAGAGAGTTACATCTTTTTACTACATTATCATCCTTTTTCCTTGATGATTTTTTTTTCTTTAGGTTCTATTTTGTTAGACAACGTTACTACTTCAACTATCTTTTGGTATATCATTTTCTAAGCATTTGTTTCCAATATTTTGGGGTTTTATTTTTTGTTTTATGTGCAAAGAAACATATTATTTGTCCTCTTTCTGCCTTTTGTGTCAGTTCACGCAATGGAGCCAGGTTCCAACCATCCTGTGGTGATGGTGACTCTGTGACACATTTTGGGGGATGGGAGGTTTGAGGGAATTTGAAAAAGGCTGATGTCAAATCATGTGAGGTTCTCTGGTATTGGATTGAATACTCCCCATTGACAACCACGGTGGTAATAGGGAGAATGTTCTTCTCAAGAACATGTTGCTCAAGCATTTATTATTTTAAGAGCACTATTGATGTTAAGCATTTATGCCCTATTGATGTGAAGCACAGAATTGTGGGTTATAAACTCAGGACTCTGCCTCCTGGATAAGTTATAAATGAGAGGTGATTCCATGGTCAACTTAAAACATTGAACATTTGTCCTCTGTTACCAAAAATGGGTTTTATCATAACCCTGAGGTAGGATGTGAAGATTAATTGAACCATGGTATATAAAGAATTTAGCAAAATGACTGGCCCAGAGTAATCTTCCAGTAAATCGTAACTATTATTATTATTACCTTAATGCTGGCATATTGTAAAGAAACTGGGTAATTATTTCAAAAATTAAAACAAAACTGATTTGAATTTGTCTACTGCTGCATACACCAACATAAATTAAATATGAAGAAAAATAGTAAAAAGTAAAACAATAACAATGAAACCAATTAAAGAAACCACATAAAAATGTGAAACTGAAACTTTAAAAAGTGAAAAAATTAAATTTATAAAATAAAAAACTTCCTTATTCCAAAAAAAAAAAAAACAACCCAAAATACATAAATGTGGAAGAAAGACTAACTCTACACTAGGGGAATATTTACGTAATATAGAGCAGACAGACTATAAATATCCTAAATGTATAAGGAATTACTAACAATAAACAAAAGTGAATATAAAGATGTAAAAGGTAGTTCACATAACACACTAATATTAAAAAATTCAAATTTGCTATCAAAAATGCAATGAAACAATAAATCATTATTTCTTTTTCAGGTCACAGGTATTAAAAGATTCACAAAAGTCATTGTAGGCATGAATGTGTGAAAAGGAGCCAAGGCACACTTGGTAAAGTGTAAACAGTTACAGACTTTCTAGGTTGCAACTGGGTAATATGTATCTACAGAGAAAAATGTTTATAAACATCCAACCTTTAGAAATTAATTTTAAATATAATTACAAAAAGCAAAATAATGATTATATTACAATGCTCATAGAAGCATGTTTTATAGAAAAACATTAAGCAAGCCTAGAATGGAATAGCTTACATACATTCTAATAATGCAATATCAGGCATTGTCAAGGGTCTAGAATTATAGTTGGGAAAAAAAGTAAAGCCCTCCCCTCTTGGAGCTTATATTCTAGTGAATGGGACAAATGACAAACCGATGATAGATTTAGAATATATACAAGTGTCATGAAGCACCGACTGGAGAGTAAAGTAAGGTGAGGTGAAAGGTGATCTTTTGATAGGGTGACCAGGGCAGATTATCTCTGATGAGATGAAATTTGAGCAGGGACCTGAATAAACTGAGAAAATAAACCTTGCCCACATCTGGAAGAATTCCCTGCTGAGGACAGAACAAGTGCAAACTACTGAAGAGCTTGCTTTGTCTGAATAAGAAACAAGGAGCAGCCAAGTGGTGCTGAAGGCAAGGACTTGGGGGAAGGCTGGTAGGAGAAAGACTGAGGTGTGGGCAGGCCCAGACCTTGTAGGCCTTGAAGGCTAGAGTAACACTGAATGTGGTGCACAGTGGGGCTGGGAAACAGGTAGGACCCGTAAGATAATGTGGTCAGGGAAGGCCACTCTGAAGAAATGATTTTGGAGCAGAGACTTGAATATTGAGAAGGAATCAGCCAAGGAAAGATCTAGGTTCTGGAGTGTTCCAGAGTAAACAGACAGTGCAGACCTCTGGGGACTAAAAGGAGCTTCGTCTGTTTGAGGAAGAGAAAACATATCCCTGTACCTTGAGCATGTATAAAGCAGGGAGAAGATCATATGAGAAGAAGTTTAAGGAGTGGGCAAGAGCATTTCAAGGAGTTTGGGTTTTATGAGATGGTAATGACCAGTTTGAGGCAGCAGCCTGACAAGACCTGTTTGCCATTTGAGGAAGATCATTGGCTACTTTGGGGAGAACAGGCAATAGGTAGGCAAAAGTGGAATGACATATTAGGAGACTGCAATAATCTAGAGGAGAGGTGATGGTGCCTTGATTTAGTGTGAAGAGAAAGGAACAGCTCAAGAGATGCTTTGGAGGTAGAAATGTCAGAACTTTCTTTTTCTTTTCTTTTTTTTTTTTTTCTTTTTAAGATGGAGTCTGTCTATCACACAGGCTGGAGTGTAGTGGCGCAATCTCAGCTCACTGCAACCTCTGCCTCCCGGATTCAAGCAATTCTCCTGTCTCAGCCTTGCGACTAGCTGGGACTACAGGTGCCCGCCACTAGGCCTGGCTAATTATTATTTTGTATTTTTAGTAGGGACGGGGTTTCACTATATTGATCAGGCTGGTCTTGAACTCCTAACCTGGAGGGATCTATCTACCTTGGCCTCCCAAACTGCTGGGATTACAGGTGTGAGCCACCGCGCCCGGCTGAAATGTCAGGATTTTCCAATGGATTTGAAATTGAGGTGAGAACATAAAAAGACTAAAGGATGAATTCAAGATTTTGACTTTAACCACTGGGTAAATGTTTGTGTATTTGAAAGAGTCATGAAGACCAGGGGAAGATGAGGTTTTAGTGAGAAAAACAAAAGTTCTGTTTTGGACATATTAAATATAAATATATATTACTCAGCTAAGTGGATATTTCAAGTTAGGCAATTAAAAATCCGGTTTGGGCACAGAGGATGCTTGTGGTTGGAATGCCCCATCCATTACTTAATTGATCAGGACTTTATTTGATCAAAAACCTCATCAATTTAAAAAAAGAGGATGCAGCTTTCCATATGTGTATTTCTCTATTGATATTCATATTCGTTCCAAAGCATACATAGTAATACAATTATAAAAAAGATAAAATTGATAATATCTTATACAATTTTAATTTTTGTTAATAATATACACTGTTTTTCTCACAAAAGCTATTAACTCTGTTGTAACAATTAACTAGTTTTAAAATTAATATATAATAATTGTACATATTTATGGGGTACACTTAATATTTTGATTCATGCATACAATGTGATCAAATTAGGATAGTTAGGATACCGTTCACCTTAAACATTGATCATTTCTTTGTGTTGGGAGTATTCCAAATTTTTTCTTACTGTTATTTTGAAATAGACAATAAGTTATTATTCACTATAGTCACCCTACTGTGCTACTGAACACTAGGCTTCATTCCTTCTATCTAACTGTATTTTTGTATCCATTAACCAACCTCACTTCACCCCCTTCTCCTCTCTATGTTTTCTAGCCTTTGGTAACCACCATTCTACTCTCTTCCCTCCATGAGATCAATATTTTTAGCTGCCATACATGAATGAGAATAAAACATATTAACCATTAATCTATCTTTAGTGGAAGTCATATTATTGAAAATGTTACATATTTTTATTGCTGAATATTGTTTTGGAAAAGGCTGATTAGCTTGTGACACAGTGATTCAAATGGTTCTAATTAATTTATTTTAGTTTTTGTTTTGAATGACAGCTATTGAAGATACCTCATCAAGGTCCAATATACATTATATGTAATCTACTCATAGAGCAGGTTTTTCATTAATATTTGTGGCTATCACTCTATATGTGAAATTATCTTTATAAATTTCATGTTATGAAATAATCTTCCTAAATCTGATTTTGGCAGTTTCGTTAGATAGCAATTGGACACAGATAACAACAAGACTGTGCTAATAGAAGACGTGTCACTCTGTCATTTTCTTCTTGATAGGGCCTGCAATCTTCAATTCTCAAATATCTGTGTTGGCATCTTGTGACGTTATGTCTATTTTGTGAGAGTGAGTATAGATAAAATTAGGTTATAACAATTCTTAAATCAACTTAACTTCAACTGCATTATGTTGTAGTATATTGAAAGTAAATGAGTGAAATAAAACATTTCTTTTAACTCATTTTTTGAAATTCCCAATCTGTCTCAGTATGTGACTTACCATACATGTCATATGACTATCTGATGCAAAGATAAATTAGGATTTTTAATATCAAATACTAGCAACTTTGAAATTAAGTAATAGTAAATCTTTCTGTTAAATATTAGTATAGTTTAGTTTTCTTATTTCTTTTATGTAGAAATGAATACGAAGTTCTAATATTTTCTACTTTAACCTCACATCTTGTAATACTCTATGGAATATGTGGCCCAATTTAGAGATCCCTGCAAGGAGCTAACACAATTGCTATCATGAGTCCCTCTCAGATTAAAACTCTGGGTAATTATATATGACCTATGTCACAGATAAATTGACTTGTGCTATCTTGTCCTCTTCAGTTCTTTAAGCGAGCAGTTTATAACCAAAGAACAAATTTGAGGAAAAAAATGGTGTTCATCGATTCCACTTTTCCACCTCTTTTGAGTACATGGTATGCTTGTACTTCCCAACCCTTTTGTGGTCACATGATCACATGACTTGTACTGGTGAATGTACTGAGAACAAAAATAATATGCATAATTTGGCACAGATGCTTTAAGAACCAGTTCATAATTAAATATATTTCATCATGGTAGACTATGTCAAAATGAAATCTTCAATAGCCTGTGTTGCTAAGTGACTGCAATTAGCAGAGATCATGTCCTCACCCACCTGTATTGGACATGTAGTGAAATAAGAAATACACTTTATTGTTTAATCTCTAAGATTTTGAGGTTGTTATCTTAATATAAGCTACACTTCTCTCACTGATACAATAAACTATTTTTATTATGACTGGAACTGAAGTTATTATCAATTTCAAAAAATTAGAAACTAAGCATATTTTAAAGAGAGTCATATAATGTCAGGGAAGTTACTTGGGTAATAATGCTACCACATGTTCATAAGAAAGTGATTTTATCACTCTATTCAGGAAGCATCTGTTGCTTCTTTAACTACTCTTCATATTGCAAACATTACCATTTACCACTGTTGACTTTGTACATGCACCCATTTTGGTGTTGATTTAAAAATTTGGCAAAAAACAAAATTGGTTTGCATTATGAACTTTTTTGATGAGTTGGATATTAATTTTTTTTTTTTTTTGCTTTAGAAAAACACATGTGCATGGTTGGTAATTTTATAAATGCAAAAATGCAAAATTACCCATAATGCCACCTAACAGAGAGAAATATGGTTAACATTTTGATGTATTCTCTTGTAATTTTTATAAAAATATGAATTAACTCTCAAGAAAAGAAAATTGATGCCCAAATCCCTTTTCCCTGTGCTTTATAGGGAACCTCATCATTTCCCACAACTTCCATTTATCCCCTTAGTTCAAGCCATCATAATTTACTGCTAGGATTATCAAAATCTCCTAAATGCTCTTCTTTCTTTCATGTCTAAAATCTATTCTCAACATAGCATCTATAGTCATGGATGTCAGATTGTGTCACTCCTCTGTTAAAAACCCTCTATTTTTTCTCAAAATAAAAACCTTATATGGGTAATAAGGCTCTACATTGTCTCTATGTTGCATTATTTATCTGAGTTTGTTGCTTATTAATCTGCTTCTCCTCCTAGCCACACTAGCCACTTCACTGTTCCTCAAATTTGGAGATATTCTCCTGCCTTAAAGCTTTGTTCACACTCTTCATCTGGAAAATTCTTCTTCAGGATATTGACTTGACTAACTCCCTTCTCTATGAGGTTTACCCCAGCTACCTCTTTATTCTTGCAATTTTTCTAATCCCCTTTCCCTGGATTCCCTGTCTTCTATATTCTGGTCTTCATTTTCTTCTGTACTGAAGCACCTGGCTCTTTCTTACGTGTAAGTTATGTATAGCATGTTTTTATGTATTTTCTTATTAGATTTTTCTTACAGTTTTATCGAGGTATAATTTATATACCACAAAATTCAACCACTATAAGTATACAACTGAATGGTTTTAAGTAAATTGATAGAGTTGTATAATCATCATCAATTTAAGATCATTTTCATCATCTTAAAGAATTAGCCTGGGTTCTTTGCCATTAATCTCTATGGGCATTTCCATCTCCAGGCAACCACTGATCTGCTTTCTTTCTATAAATTTGCCTTCTATAGACATTTCATATAAAGTAAGTCATACAATATGCAGGTTTTTTTTAAATCTGGCTTCTCTCACTTAGTATGTGTTTGTGGTTCATCTATATTGTATCATACATCAGTATTTTGTTCCTTTTTATTGGTAAAGAGTATTTTATTGTTTGGATATACCACATTTTGTTTATCTAACACCAGTTGATGGACACTCAGATTGTTTCATGATTGGAAGTATTATGAATAATATGTCATTTTACATTTCTACTATTAATGTATAAGGATCTCAGTTTCTCAATATCCACACTAAGACTTGGTATTTTCTCCTTTTACAGCCAGTGGTATCTCATTGTAGTTTTAATTTGTATTTCCTTAATGACAACTAATGTTGAGCACTTTTTCTTATGCTTATTAGCAGTTTATTTGTCGTCTTTGATCAAATGTCTCTTCAAATCATTCACCCATTTTTAATTGCATTGTCTTCCTTTTATTGAGTTATAAGAATTCTTTTTGTATTCTGGATATCTGATTTGCAAATATATTAGATATACAATTTGCACTTATTTTCTTTCCTTGGTGGCTTGTGGTTTCATTTTGTTTATGTTGCCTTTTGAAGCAAAAAGTTTTACATTTTGATGAAATCCAATTTATTTTTGGGGGGGTTGGGGGGCATGATTTTGGTATCACATTACCTAACCTAAGAGCACAAAACTTTTCTCCTCTGTTTTTCTGTTGGGGGTGCCCAAGATGACCCTCACTAACTCTCTAGAAGGACTCGAACTACATAAGCTATTACACTCATGGTTATGGTTTATTACAGGGAAAAGATAGTCAACAAAGGAAAACGGCAGTATAGGGCAGAGTTCAGGAGAAACCAAACATGAGCTGTCAGTTATCCTCTCCCAGTGGAGACATATGGACAGTGCTTAATTCTCTTAATGATGATGCATGACAACATCTACAAAGTAGTTCCAACCAGAGAACTTCATCTGTACTTTCATGTCCAAGGATTTTTGTGTGGAAAGTCTCATAAACATGGAGTGCCCACGGGACTGACCTCAGCTACTCGGTCTTCAGCCCCTACAAAGGTCAGACTTATACAGTGTGGTCCAGAACCCCAAGTGAACAAAAACAGGAATTTATCAGAAGTCACGTGGTTAGCATAAACTTTCCGGTGTGGCTCAATGTTCCAGATACACAAAAACACTTTTATGCTCCAAGGACTGTCAAGAGCTAATTCTTTCTTTGGAATATATGGGGGTTGAGTACTCCAAGTCCATGGAGTTAACCCTTTGCTACATGGTTTTATTTTGAGAGCGTTTTATCTCTTATCTTTGGGTCTATAATCCATTTTGAGTTAGCCTGAATTTTCTTCATCTGTAAATCCAACTGATGGAAAAACTAACCCAACTATGAATCCATTTACAAAGCATGCTGGGAATGACTCAGGAAGAAAAGGCTATCTCTAATTGGGAGAAGTGACGGAGTTAACTAAAGAAATATCTGGGTGGATGGTGTTTCAAGTTGAGGGAAACATCTTTAGCAAAACCTTATGGTAGGAAGGTGTTGGGATGTTATAGGAAAAGTGAGAAACCAATGAGCCTGGAAGGAGGGGGAGAGTGATCAGAAATGATATGAGAGACGAAATGTTGGAGAAGCACATATGGCTCTTTTGGACACTGTAATGTTCAATGGGGAAGCTGTAGATACCAAAGTAAATCAGCCAAAACCACCTAATCCAGTGGTAGAACTCTTTTCTTAACTATGAATTTAGAGAGCATAAGCCACTTATTTTTACTGTTTATTAAAAAGAAAAATGTTGATGAAGCCATACACACATTTGTAAAAGTCAAAGCATAGTTGTGTTTAACTCAGCCCAAAAGTATGATACTCCAAAGTGTTTCTTGTAACAATTTGTGAATGCCAAGAAGTTGTCATTTCCCTCTTCAGAGTTAAGATTTTTAAGTACTGTATTTTGCATGTATTAAACGTTAACTATTTCTTGTTTCTGCAAAAAAAATGTTAAAATCTTGGAAATTATTCCCTAATACTGTTTGTCTCCCTTCGTTTCCTCCTTCTTTTCTTTCTTCTTCTTTCCCTCTTTAATTTCTTCTAGAAAATGAATAAAGCAAGATCTTTACCCTTAAAAATTCCAATGACTAATGAAAGTAGATAGTTGTTTTTTATTTTTTATCAGTATTAATAATACAATGTGAAAGGTGCTCTGTCATAAACTGTTTGAGAACACTGGGGAGAGTATAACTCACCACTCAGAAAAGTCAGAGAAAGCTTAACAAGAAGTGGTGATAATTTTGCTAGGACTTGAAGCCCAAATAGAAGATAACCTGGTAACTAAGAAACTTTCAGAATGAGAGAAAATTGTTTAGAAGGTTATGCAAGTTTTAAAGTTCAAAAGGGGGTTCAAAAACTTCTCAGGGAATAGTAGAAAATCAGGTCATTTATGGTCATATTTTAAATGGCCCTTGAATAATAATGAGGATTTTGAATTTTTAATCAATGGGCAACTACAAAAATACATTATTTCTATAATATATGTTACAGACTGAATGTATTCTCTTCCACTCCAATTTATATGTTGAAACCCTAGTGTGACTACATTAGGAGATGGGGTCTCTAAGGAAATGATTAGGTTAAAGGAGGTAACACAGGTGAGGCCCTGATCTGATAGGATTAGTGTCCTTATAAGAAGAGACACAGAAAGTTCTCTGTAAACATGCACACATGCATGTGCACACACACACAGACACACACACACAGCCAATGAGGAAAAGCCATGTGAGGTCACGTGAGCACAGACAGAAGGCAGCCAGTATGCATGCCAAGAAGAGAGGCCTCACCAGAAACTGAACCAATGAGAACCTTGATCTTGGACTTCTGGTCTCCAAAATTATGAGAAAATAAATTCCTGTTATTTAAACTACCTAGTCTATGGTATTTTGTTATGGCAGCACAAGGCAAAAAATCATCTCAGATGAGTATGTTAGACATCCACTGTAGTAGACGTTTACTAGAAGGGTATGAGAAAGAGATGATAGCAAGGAGTTAATAGCAGCTGTGGAGACAGAAACCATGTTCCCTTTGGGTAGAATATTCTGAACTTGACAGTTTATGAAAGGCAGTGAGCAAGAGGGGGAGTTGAAGAGTCTAGACTAGTAGTATGGCAGATGATAAAAACATTAATTGAAAGAGTAACTAAAAGAGGGGGTGCATAATTCAGTTGTATTCCAATGAGTTTGAGGCCTTTATATGACATTCACATGCAAATGAACCTTAGCTGAAAATGCTCATCTAAAGTAAAAGGAATGTAGAGTTGTCAGGGCTGACATTGTGGATTTGTAAATGAGTGAAAGAAGTCTTGTGACTTTACGAATTGTCCCATTGTCCATGTGCCACATCAGAAGAAATACTTGGGTCCCAAAGAACACTGACATGGGAGGTGTGGATAAAGTGCAGCCTGTAACGCAAAACGAACAAACCAAACAATCGGTCTCTGTGTTGGAAGAGAGGCAGCAGAGAGTAGGGTAGTTTGTTGATGAAAAGAAATGGCAGAGAGCACCAGATAGAGAGAATGTCAGGAATAAATGTTTGGTTTTAGCAGGTGATTTGTAGTAAGGTATTAATGATAATTAAAGCTGTATATATTGAAGGCTTACTATGGGCCAGGCAGTGTGCCATTGTCTTTGTTAATATACATTTGGGTGTGTAAGCACATATTTTATATATATATATATATATAACACAGATGCTCCTCAATTTATGATGGTGTTACGTCCTGTAACGGTAAACTGAAAATATTGTAAACTGAAAATATCATAAATCAAACCTGCATTGAACACACCTAACCTACTAAACATTATAACTTAGCCTAGCCTACCTTAAATGTGCTCAGAACCCTCATATTAGCTTACAGTTGGGCAAAATAATTGAGCACAAACCTTATTTTATAATAAAAAGTTGAATATCTCATGTAACGCATTGATACTGTACTGAAAATGAAAAACAGAATGGTTCTATTGGGTACTTGAAGTATGGTTTCTACTGAATATGTACTACTTTCAAATCATCATAAAGTCAAAAAATTGGTAAGTCAAACCAAGTATGGGAGTGCCTGTATATATATTTTATATGTGTATGCCTATACATAAATATGTGAATCTATATAATGCAACATATGTAATTAAATAATGTATATGTTTGTCTGCATGTAAATTTAGTGTTCATATATATATGTATACATATATATTTACTCTTATTTAAGTTAGTTAATTTATATGTTTATAAATATATTTAGCCCTTGAAGATCTCTTGTGAGATTATTATTATTTGCATTTTTTTAGGGTCTCCTGTTTTTCATATCACCTACCTCTGCCATAGGGATAAAACTTACAGTAAAGTTCATTATTGCTCTGCTCTACTGAAGAGTTTGAATGAGAAATCCTATAGGAAATGCTATCATCATAGAACCAAAAATGTTTTCTAAGATATTTTAGGACAATTTATTGATGGCAATTCGGCTACACAAATTTAGTTGCTGAAGTAAACACGCATAAGAAATAACTAGTAGTAACTACATTTGTCTTGTCTTTTAATAACATTACTAACTGCAATTTGATAAATATGACATTGAGGAATTAACTCTACAACTGATTGAATAAGTATATTGAATAATGATACTTAGTGAATTATGAATTATATGAACATGACTTTTATGGATCTGATGCATCTGAGAGTTTATGCAGCAAAAATCATGCCTACTTTAATGCTCATATACTTATTTTATGGCTAAATGAATTTAATGTTTTCGGGCTCAATTAAACCAAGCAGTGATGCTGTAGTAAAATCACGGCAAATTTGAAAATCACAGTATTATATTCTACTCGCATGTATTCATATTTCACAGGTTTTAAATACTTAGACAAAACAAAAGCTTTTTTAAAAACTTCTTAAAATTTACAACATTGATATTGTTTCATATAGATTCAAGTGGAATGAAATTATATAGAGTCTAATGAAATCTGGTCTATCATATTTAAAAAATTAATTTCAACTAAATGAAAAGAGAGCACCAGTATTTTTCTACATGAGCTAGTATTTGTAAAGATTCATTGAAGACAAACATTACATTTCTAAAGTAGAATTTTTTTTTTACTTGTTTAAGATAGGCAGGACGACCTAAACTCACACATGTTGGAAACTGTAAACTTTTTATATCTAAGCTTGTAAAGTACATAAAATTTATTATATCCTGAAACTTACAACACTTTATTAAATAATTTTAAATTTGCTCTATTTGTGTCAATTTCGTATGGTTGGACACTAAAATGACTGTCAGAATAGAATTTGGAAACCTTAAATGTTCAATTTCAGTTACATGCAAAAATAGTAATTTTAGCTACATACTTAAAAAGATAATCTTGTTTCAAGGGACTTTTTTCCTTTAAAAACTTTGAGACCACTTTTTTTGCTGTATAAGAGGACACTTCAGCTATTGTATAACTTGTGTACTGGAATCCCTTCAAGCAATATATACTAGAAGTCAATAAAAAGTTAACCTTTTAGTGTGGACATTGTATTTTAAAAATAAAAATAAAAAATGTGAAGTTTAAGAATGTAAATTTGAAGTTTAAAAGTTTAGTGCATTTTTGTGTATGTGCTTGAATGGAACACATTTCTCCCTAAAATTTAGCTTAAGCTTAAGCAGGCCTTATTGTAGAGAAAAGCCCTAAAACAGGTGCTTTAAAAACAAGCAAACAAGCAAATAAGCTTAGATAAAAGCAATTCCAGTTGTATTATTTTCAAAAGCTGTAGAGGAAAATACTTTTTGTGTTATTTACTTAAGTGAAGATGTGCCAAAATGTGAACATTTTTGTACAATGGAGTATATGACGTACATTTATAATAGAGTGTTCATACTTAAAGATACCTAAGTTCTTTGTTGTTAAGCACCAACTTTGACCATGCAATACAAAGCTACAAATTGGAGTACTGGAAAATGTTTTCTCCTGTAATCCTATAAATATAGATTATATATGTGCATCCTTCATTTTGTAAGTATAAACAAATAATGAGGAAAAGATTAAGTAAAATTTTATTTTTTATTTTCTGCTAGACTTTCAAATGCTGTGAAATGAAAATTTTGGTTCATTTTTAACAAGTACAAATTATTGGTCAATTATTTAACATTAAAACATTTACTAAAGAGAAATCAAAAGCAAGACTTGCTTTAAGATTCGTAGTTTTATGGTTTTCTATATTATGATACTGGTAGATTTTGTTAGGCATTGCTAAATGACTAGTGAATAAGTGTTGAGATGGGAAAGAAAATGACTTCAAGTTAGCGTGCAAAAAAAAGATGATAAAATCTGGGGTTTAGAAATGTCTGCTTTGATGCAATATTTAAGCTCTTGAATTTAAAAACTTTACATTTTAGTTGGAACATCTAATTTGTTTCACGCTCAATAAGTACTTGGAATCATTGCATTTTTTAAAACCAAAATTTTAAGAAAAGTTGTGAAATGAAATGTCTTTAGATGAAATACTTTTTCACGGGAAATAAAACTTTTTACATGGAAATGGTCAGTCATTATTTAAAAATACATTTTGTTATTATTTTTAAAAATAACTTACTAGAACAAGTTTTTATGGGAGGCAATTTTCAACTACTCTATATAAACAGATTAGCTCTCTGATTTCCTGGTTCTTACAAAAAATAAATAGGACTCCAGAGGGTTTTTGCCTATATTAGAAGGGTTGGTTTTAGTGATTCAGCATTTATGTCAGTTAAGGAAAGAACACCTGCCCCATCAGCTATGTGTGAATTCTAATCTTCTAACCACAGACCAAGTGCTTTTTTTTTTTTTTTTTTTTTTTAAAAAAAGAAACTTGTCTTTTGGCATCAGGAAAAGCTTAAAACATATTCAGAAAAGTATTTTTTTTTTTTTCCCTCGGGACTCCTGAAATCAAATCATGTGAGTTCAGAAATAACCGTTCATGAGCAGAAACCACCTTGATTTTTAAAATTACTGACAGTTGTCCTAACCCTTCTACCTAAACACAGCGTATGTATTTGTTCCAGTATTTTACATAAAAATCAGCATCTATTTGGCTTCCTCAAAGAGTTTATGGAATTTTTAAATAATGGTAATCTGAACTAATCTTAGATCAGATACAGTCTTGCCCTCCTTTTCTCCCTCCCTTCCGTCCTCCTTTTTACTTTAGACAAATGAGAATGGATAATTTTAACGTATTCTGACGCAGATTTACTTTGAGTACCTGCTGTGTGCTGTGGTGAAACATGATACATGGAAAAGGGGAACATATAAAATAAAACTCCCAGCCATCAAATTTTTCATTCAGAGAAAAGACACATAATAAAATTAAGAGGATAATAGAGATGGTACCTAAAAATGGCAGATCAACTGTACCTGCATTGCATGCCTTAAAAATTGAGGAAAACTAGGTGGCTGTGACCCGCGTGACTGGGCTACACCGGGTGGAGGAGTCTGGGCAGGGTGGGCTCCGCAGGTGGGAGGAAGTCAGGTGCAGGAAGAGGGTTAATGGGGGTTAATGGTGGGCTCCGCAGCTGGGAGGAAGTCAGGTGCCCGAGGAGGGTTAATGGGAAAATACCAAACTGTAGAAGTGGCCTAGGCAAGGCCGGGTTGTAAATAGTTGAAGACTAGCTCAGTGAGACCTCGGGTTAGGATCCAGTCCAGCATCTCCAGCTGGCGGAAGACCAGAAGCAACTTCTCCACCCTTCTTCCCCAACTGCACTGTCTTCGTTTTCTTTTTCTTTCTTTCTCTACACCCTGCCCGTGAATAATTTGCTCATTTTTTAAAAAAGTAATGTTCTACATTTCTAGTAAATCTGTTTTTTTTTTTTTTTTTTTCAGAGCGACACAGCATTCTAGATCACTGAAACTAATCTCATTTTACAAAGGCATTTACACACATTTTTAGAAAATTATTCCATTCAGCCATTATCAATAAAGAGAAGATTAAAACTTTCTTTTCATATTAACAGGATCGACAATTATCTTTCTTCATGATACTTCAATCTGAGGAAACAGATAATCACTGAGTAAATGAGTGTCCAAGAATATTCATTGATCCAGCTGACACTCTTTGAGTGGCTACCTAATACCTGTCAGGATGCTGAATTTGGAGCAATAAAGACCACACAATCATCATGGCCCTAACTCTCAAAAAGTCCAAGCCTCCATTGTAGAGTTAGACATAAGAGATATAAAGGCATTTTAAGATATGCTCTTTGTTAACCTATGCTCAACAGGTTAGAGAGTCGTTCCTGAATTGATATTGTTTCTGTCAACAATAATTAGGTCACCTAAATTTTTATGTAATATACCTCAGAGAACATTTTCCTCTGTGCATTAGAAATAGTATTCTTTTGAAAAAGATTTTTTTTCCTAAGTTGACATGTAGCAAATTACTTCTTATTGTAACAGAGGCTTTACGTTTAAATGAGTATTTTAATTCACAAAGATATAAACAAGAATACAATTTTTAATTTCTGCTGTTCAGAATGTTCTCTTCTTCTGACTGGGAAAAAGAAGCAATTCATTAAAAACCTGACAGTGCAGATTAACTACTGATAGATGCCATTCATCTGACAAGTGACCTACAGCATTGTATTTTTACTGCTGGGCTTCATGCTAGTTGCTTTTCTAATTCAGATCCCTTTGAAAGACAAAGCAGAATTGTTCCAAAATCATCATGTTTTTATAAAACCACAGGCTTGCTGCTCAGTAGTATTCAGAAATTTCCATTTATTAAAGTAATTTATTGAGAAGTATTAATCTCATCTTATTTATTAAGAGTCACTAGAAAAAAATTCATGCCAGACTTTCTGGAGAAAATGACTTTTGGTGCAAATTGACCAGAATCAATTTTGTCATTCACCCTAATTTGGTTATTTTTGGTCGATACCGATAGCCTTCAGTTCTTGAAAGTAGATGATAGCTATCAGTCTCTTATCCCATAAACTTGAAGGCTTTGGTTTTTTTGAAACCAAAAAAAAAAAAAAAAAAATGCCTAACATCAAATTTTGTCAAATGTAAAAAGCATTTTTTTCTTTTTTGCAAATAGACTTAATAACAGCTATATGGCCATGTGTCAGCTTGATATAGTCCCAGCTGTCTTTTGAAGCTCTCTGACAGTACCTTGCCTAAAAAGTTCATAAGAGACTTCTGCGACTGTGTTTCAGCAGCAGGATTCAGTCACCCTTCTAGTTAGAATCAGGTAAGGAAACTGTTTTGAATCAGCTGCTGAGCTGAAACTGTAGCACATAGGGCCCATGTTGGATTCACAAGATTCTTACACCTCTTTGCAAGAACAGGAATGCCTGTGTTATATTTGCAACTAATGAACACATTTTGAACACCATTGATTTCACCCATGAAGCAGCCTTACTAAAAACCATTATTCTAATTAACAAAGCCTGTATTAATAGGAAACAAAAGCATGTGATATCTGCACTAGTTGTTTTAAGAGCATGGAACTCTGATTAGTCTTTGCATGTTGTCTAGCCACCCTGGATTTTATTTCTGATTGGTGTATCTCAGATGTGAACTAGCATTTTCCTGATCCTTTCCCTGTGGTTAAAACTCTTGAACAGATACATACAGGCATACTTCACTTTTTTGTGCTTCACAAATATATATAAACAAGTTGAAGGATTGTGGCAAACCTGTATTAAGCAATTCTACTGGCACCATTTTTCCAACAATGTGTTCTCCTTTTGTGTCTCTGTGTCACATTTTGGTAATTCTTGCAATATTTCAAACTTTATCATTATTATATTTGTTGTAATGATCTGTAATCAATGATCTTTGATATTCATATTGTTATTGTTTTGGGGCACCACAAGCCATGAGCATATAAGATGGCAAACTTAATAAATGTTGTGTGTCTGACTGCTCCCTCGACCAGCCATTTGTTCCCCATCTCTTGCTCTCCTTGTGTCTGCCTATTCCCTGAGACACAACAATATAAAAATTAGGCAAATTAATAACCCTAAGCTGGCCTCTTAAATGTTCAAGTGAAAGGAAGAGTCATACTCTCTCACTTTCAATCAAAAGCTAGAAATGATTAAGCTTAGTGTGGAAGGAACGTCAAAAGCCAATCTAGGCTGAAGGCAGGGCTTTTTGTGCTAAGCAGTTAGCCATGCTGTTATTGTAAAGGAAAAGTTCTTGAAGGAAATTAAAGGTACTACTCCAGTGAATACATGAATGATAAGAAAGAAAAACAGCCTTATTGCTGATATGAAGAAAGTTTTAGTGGTATGAATAGAAGATCACATCAGTCACAGCATTCTCTTAGCCAAATCCTAATTCAGATCAAGGCCCTCAACATTAAGGCAAGACCCTCTATCAGCAAAAAGATTATTACTCTCTGAAGACTCAGAGGATTGTTAGAAATTGTTAGCAGTTTTTAGCAATACATTGTTTTCAAATTAAGGTATATACATTATTTTTTAGACACAATTCTACTGGATACTTAATAGACTACAGTATACTGTAAATATAACTTTTATATGCACTGAGAAACCAAAAAAATCTGTGTGACTTGCCTTATTGTAATACTCATTTATTGCAGTGGTCTAGAACCAAATCTGCAATATCTCTGAGATATGCCTGAATGTATCTCATTATCTAGCTGAAGTGTTTTAAGTAAATTATAAGGATATTATAATAATCTTAAATATTTATTTCCACATATGTCCAAGATGCTCTATTGTCGATGTGAGTGGAGGCAGATCTAGCCATAGTTAATTGCTTTCATTTAGTTTTGTTTTCACACTATAGCTTTAACTAAGTCCTAAATCCATATGCTATTCCAAGTTGATTTATGTTGTCTCCTGACTCCTTTACCTGCTTAATGTGCTACAATATTTGCAAACCTAACCAAACTTCGCAATTTACAAAGGAACTTTAAAATATTACATATTCGTGGGTTTCCCCATGGAGAATCTGGTTGAGAATTTTGGAAGATAACCCAAGAATCCGTATTTTAAAACTTTCTCCAATTGATTCCAAGGCAGTCTGTATGCAAACAATTGTTGAAAAGGAACTAGACAGGACCATCTCTGCTTAAGAATGACCATTTGATATAAGAAACAATATATCAAGAACTGAACTCTTTGCTTCCTTCCCTATTTTTCTGCATCAATGATTCTTAGTGCCCTATCATTCTCCTAATACCCCAGCACCTCGATCTGGAAGTCAGTTTGATCTAATTTTTTTCACTTGAAATTCACCAGTGCCTGGTGGTGGATCATTTTGATATTTGCAGCTGTCATCTTATTTAGACACTGTGCATGCCTGGTTCACTCTGTAATACATCTCATTGCCTCTAGTGTCTCTTGTACTCTGTGACAACTCAGGAAAAATTTCTTACAACAATAATGCTGTGTTGCCTGCATTTCCAATATATTCTTCTTGGGTTTTCTCCAACCACTGAATTTTTATTTTGTAATCAGATCATGTAGGAAAACATTGGATGTCAAATGATATTTTAGCACATTAATTTGTACAAATCTTAAAAGTGGTATTTTTACCTTCTGGAATGCCCTTTCTATCAATATTAATAGGCAAACATCCAGACTGACCTCATTTAGCTAAAATCACATGTCAACTATGTAGAGGATTATACTTCGATTTGTTTGTTGCTAACTTCATTGGCATGAGAGGACAATCAAGGTGACACATGACACATAGATGACCAAATTACCAAAGCTCTGAAACAGTCTACCAATTGCAAAACTGCAGCTCTCATTTTTGTTTTTTATCTTTTCATAGCACTGGGCTGTTCACTACAGTAGTCGCTAGTCATATGTGGTTGTTTAAGTTTAAATTAAGTGAAAGCAAATGCATTTAAAACTTGAGTTCCTCCATTACATTAGTTACATTTAAGTGCTCAAGAGCCTCATGTGGCTATTAGCTGCAGTATTGGGCAGCTCAGATTATATTTCCAACATTGCAGAAAGTTTTACTGGACAGTTCCATTGTGGAGTCCCTCTAGAAGTCTCAAGGTGGGAAGAGGCTCACATTTCCAATATCAATAAAACCTATTTGCCTCTCTTGCTGCTGTGTTGACTTCCCTAATGGCTTTCTGCAGTTTTGGGGTTTCTACATTGTGCTGAGGCTTCTTCTACTACTTCACCTTATATGCTCATGCTTCTGTGTTTGACTAAGACTTTCTCTATCACTAGTGTCAAAAGTTGCACACATACACACATCTATTTAATTTAAACAAATAAAATAAATTCTTTATTTTGAGATGAATGCAGATTCATATGCAGCTGTAAGAAATAATACAAAGAGATCCCATGTATTCATGACTCCAGTGGTTCCCAAATTTTTTGGCACCCGGGACTGGTTTCATGGAAGACAAATTTTCCGTGGATTGCAGGGGCAGAGGTTTTTGGGATGTTTCAAGTACACACTATGTTTATCATCAGATGATTAGATTCTCATAAGGAGTACACAACCTAGATCCCTTGCATGCACAGTTCACAACAGGGTTTCTGCTCCTAAGAGAATCTAATGCCTACTGATCCGACAAAAGGTGAAGCTCAGCTTTGCTGGCTCTTTAGCTGCTCACCTCCTGCTGCGCGGCCAGCACCAGTCTGTGGCCCAGGGGTTGCGGACCCCTGCTTTACTCAACTTCCCTCAATGGTAAGGTCTTACAAAACTATAATACGATATTATGACTAGGATATTGACATTGTTACAGTCAAGAGACACAATATTTATATCATCGCATCACTCGTTGCTTTTTTATAGCCATATCTACTTCTTTCCCACTTTCCCACCTTCTTCTTAACTCCTTTCAAATTTAAGTTCATAATCCATTTTGAGTCAATATTTGTGTGTGTATAATGTGAAGTTCAGTACACTTAACTCTTGAACAAAGAGGTTTGAAATTCGTGGGTCCATTTATATGCAGATTTAAAAATATATATATATAGGAGATTTTTCTGGAGATTTGAAACAATTCGAAAAGAACTCACAAACCACGTAGCCTGGAAATACCTAAGATAAAAAACTAAGAAAATTAGGTATGTCATGAATCCATACAATATATGTAGCTACTAATTTATTTTATCATATACTACCATAAAATACACACAAATCTATTATAAAAAGATAACAGTTTTTCACAACTTGCACATGCCTTTACAGACCATATATGGTGCTAGTCACAGTTGAGACAAAGGTAAACACATGTAACAGATGCAGTGTTAAATCACAACTACATAAAATTAACTATAGTAATATTGTTCTACCATAATAACTTTGTAGCCCTGTTCTGTTGCTGTTGTGGTGAGCTCAAGCGTTGGAAGTGTCCGATTAAAACACCCTGTCACTCTAATCATCTCCTTTTGAGTACTCATTCTCTCTTACAAATTGTGAATTGCAGTAAAAATTGAGCTCATTCTCGTGTACGTTCCATCATAGTGCTATACCGTAAACCTTGAAAAACAGCATGACACCTACAAAGTGCTATTAGTGATGCTATTGGTACTCCCAAAAAGTAGAGAAAAGTCGTAACATTGAAAGAAAAAGTTGAACTCCTTGATATGTACCATAGATTGAGGTCTGCAGTCGTGGCTGCCCACCATTTCAGACAGATGTTATAAACAAAAGATGTAAACTTATGATATCAATAAATGCAATATTATGAATGCATTTTCTATTCCTTATGATTTTCTTAGTGACATTTTCTTTTTGCTAGCTTATTTTATTGTAAAAATGCCTTATGTAATACATGTAACATACAAAATATGTGTTAATTGACTTTACATTACTGGGAATGCTTCCAGTAGCCTATTAGTAGTTAAGTTTTGGGAAAGTCAAACGTTGTAACATGGATTTTTGACTGCACAAGGCCAGGGCCCTTAACTCCATACATTGTTTAAGGGTAACCTGTACTAGGTTATTTTAATTTTATGGATATCCAGTTTTTCCACCACTTTGTTGTTGTTCTTTAAAAAGCTTGCTTTTGAATTGCTTTTGTAACTTTGTCAAAAATCAGATGGGCTTATTTCTGTGGTGCTGTTTTTGGGGGAGTACATTTTGTTCCCTTAATACGTGTATCTATTCTCTGCCACTAACTATACAGTTCTGATTACTATAGTTAAATATAAGTCTTGACTTGGGTAGTTGAATTCCTACCTCCTTTATTTTTCTTTTACAAAATTGTTTTAATTGTCTAGTTCCTTTGTCTTTCCATATTCAATTCAGAATGATCTCATCTACATTTACAAAAAATTTACAAAAATGTTGATAATAATTGTATTAACCTGTATATCAATTTGAGGAAAATTGACATATTTACATTGTTGAGACTTTCAATGAATGAAAACAGTATGTCTCTCCATTTGTTAAGATCGTTAATTTCTCACATCAACATTTTTTTAGTTTTCAGCATACAAGTTCTGTACATGTTTTATTACATCCACGACTAAGTATTTCATTTTTTGAGCAATCACAAATATTTTATTTTGAATTTCATTGTCCACATGTTCATAGCTAGTTTTAGAAATAAAACTGATTTTTGAATGTTATTCTAGTATCCTACAACTTTGGTGAACTCACTTAATTGTTCTAATAGTGTTTGTTGTTTTTAGATTCCTTCGGATTTTCTGTGTAGATAATTATGTCATTTGGAAATAGGGACTGTTTTATTTTTTCCTTTCCAAGGTGTATGACTTTTATTTTATTTTCTTGCTTGATTGCACTGGCTAAAATTTCTAGGACTGTTTGCGTAAGAATGGGTAGAGCAGATAGCCTGGACTTGTTTCTGATCTTAGGGAGAAAACATTCAGGTTTTGACCACCAAGTATAATTTTATCGATAAGGTTTTTGTTTTTGTTTTATTTGTCTGTTTTATAGATTCTTGTTACCAATTAGAGCAATTTCTCTGTACTCCTAGTTTTTCTGAGAGTTTTTTTTTTTTTTTTTTTTTTTTTTTTCAAATTCTCACTCTGTCACCCAGGCTGGAGTGCAGTAGCGCAAACTCGGCTCACTGCAAGCTCCGTCTCCTGGGTTTTCCTGCCTCAGCCTCCCAAGTAACTGGGATTACAGGTGTCTGCCACCGTGTCTGGCTAATTTTTGTCTTTTTAGTAGAGATGGAGTTTCACCATGTTGGCAAGGCTGGTCTCAGACTCCTGGCTTCAAGCGATCCACCCGCTTCAGTCTCCCAAAGTGCTGGGATTACAGGCATGAGTCACCACTCCTGGCGTGAGAGTTTTGTTTTTTAAATAAATAGGTGTAAAATTTTGTCTAATGATTTTTCTGCATCAACTGAAATTATCATTTGTGCTCCCCCACCACACTTTTTTTAGCCTGTTAATATAGTAGATTACATTGATTGCTTTGTTGATATTGAGCAAGCCTTGTATTCCTGGCATTAACCATACTTGGTCATGGTGTATAATTCTTTTTATATATTGCTAGATTGAATTTACTAAATTTCTCTGAAGAATTTTTGTCGATATTAATGAATTGGTTTATAGGATTTTTTTTTTTCTTTTTCTTTTTGATGAGTGCTGTCTGTCTGGTTTGGGTATAATGGCAATACTAGCTTCATTAGCTAAATTGGTGAGTATTCTCCCATCTAGAATTGTTGAAAATATTTCCTTAGAAATTTGGCCGATTGTCTCCACTGAAACAGTCAGGGCCTGGAGATTTCTTTTTTGGGAGTTTTATAATATGAATTAAATTTCCTTAATAGTTATTGGACTGAACAAGTTATCTATTTCATACTGGATGAGAGGTAGTATATTTTGTTGGTTTTTTTTTTTTTTTTGAGGAACTGGTTTATTTCAACTAAATTGTCAAATGATGTGGTAAAGTTGATTCCCTTATTACATTTTTGATGTCTGAAGGTTTTGTAGTGATACTCTCTTATTGATAACTTGTGTCTTTTCTCATTTTTTTCTTTTTCAGAATTGCTAGTGTTTTGTCAATTTTATTGATATTTTCAAAGAATCTTCTCTTTGCTTCATTGATTTTATTTTTTTTTCTGTTTCTTTTTCCATATTCTTGAATTATGAGCTTAGATTGCTCATTTGAGGCTATTGCTCTTTTCCAATATAACTATTCAGTGCTAAAAATTATCCTCTCAGTACTGCCTTAGCTATTTCCCACAATTTTGATATGTTGTATTTTCATTTTTATTAAGTTCAGTGTGTGTATATAAATATATGTATGTGTATGTATATGCATATAGATATAAATATGCATTATATGCATATATAAATTTTTTTTTTCTTAAAGTTTCTTTTTCCCTCATGGATTATTTGAAGGTGTTGTGTTTAGTTTTCAAGTGTTTGGGGAATTTCTTGGTATCTTTCTGTTACTGATTTTTAGTTTAATTCATTGTGGTCATAGAATATTATGGTTCAATTATTTTAAATTTTTTAAATTTGTTGAGATTTGTTTTATGGCACAGGATATCTCAGTATATGTTATTGTGGGTATTTGAAACCAATGTGTATTTTACTGTTGTTAGGTAAACTGTTCTATAAATGAAGATTTGATTCTCTTGTTTGATGATGTTGTGGAGTTCTTCTATATCCTTACAGGTAATCTGTCTAGTTTTTCTATCAATTATTGAAAGAGGAGTGTTGAAGGATCCCACTGTAATTGTGGATTTGTCTATTTCTCCTTTTAGTTAGAACAGTTTCTCTTTTACATATTTTTCAGCCCTGTTCTTTGGTTGGTGTATATGTATTTGGGATTCTTTATCTTCCTGGTAGATTGACACTTTTATCATTATGTAATGTTTTTCTTTGTCTCTAGTAATTTCATTTTTTCTAAATTTTACTTTTTTTGGTATTAATATTGCTGCTTCTGCTTTCTGTTGATAGATATTCACATGATATTCATTTTCCATCCATCTTCTTTCAATCTGCCTATTTCATTTGGAGCGAGTCATAGTATGTCTTTGGGTTATGTTTTTTAATTCATTCTACCAATCTCTATTTTTTAAAAAAAGGATTTAAGTTGTGTACATTTAATGTAACTATTGATATGGCAATGCTTACATCTCCTGTTTTATTTTTAATTTTCTGTTTGTTCTCTGTTTTTTGTTTCTTTGACACTCTTACAGCAGGAAGCAGTGTCTTATTATTGCCAAGTGGGGTAGAAATCCCAGGTTTCTCCTTCAGCTCTGTGACACCTTAGGAAGACAGGATCCTCATTATTATGTGGAGTGGGAGTGCTGACCCCCCACTATGGCTTCATTGACACGACTCATGTTGGGAGGGGTACGAGCATTGCCTTATTACTCGGCACTTGGCCACCCCTTACATCATGCGGTAGGGAAGCTGCTGATTGTGCTGGGCACAAGGCCCTGATTTTTCAGTAGACATCCTCTGACATCACCTCAGTGGGAAGGAGAAAGGATGTATCAGTGCTTCTGAGTGGGAGTGAAAGTCCAGGCTCTCCTCCTGGTTTCCCTGACAGTGGTTGAGGAACTGTTATTGCCTTGAAAAGATGTAAGACCCAGCTCTCTACTCTGCCTTTTCTGACACCACCCAAGAAAAAATGGGGGAGTGCCTTGTTACAGCCTGTCAAAGAGCGAAGCCTCACTTCTCTATTCAGCCCTTATTGGTGTGGGTGAGCATAGAGACAATGTTTTTCTCTTTTTTTTTCCTGTGATGTTTGGGTAGAGTAGAATGGTTGTTGTTTAACAGGTTTTCTGTTGTTGTATAGGATGTTCCTTTCCTATAAATCTTTAGGATTTTCCCTCTAGAAGAAAGAAAGGAACAGTCTTTAGAAAAGAGTACCTATATCTCCTTTTCTATAGCACAGAAAACTTTTTTTTCTTTCTTGGCTACTGAGTTCTATCAAAAGTAAAAAAAAAATAAATAAATACATAAAATAAACATAAAAATCTTAGTAGCCTTAGCCAAAGCTCTTTGTGCCTGACATTAGTGTCTACTAGCTTATTTGTTTTTGTTCTTCATATATTTGTGCGTGTCTTCTTTCTCCAGCTACCTAGAATGTAAGTTTCTCAAGAAAAGGGATCTTTTGGCTTTTATAGGTTATTTCTTTGTGTGTGTATCTTTTGATTATCTGGTTTTGTGCTCTTAACTGGATGATATTAGATCCTCCATAGATGATAAAAATTGTTCAATTAAGAGGGAGTATTGAGTATTTTTAAATATTATATCTCTCAGTTCAATTTGTTATGAAACTTTATGCATTGGTTTCAAACGTACAGAAATATGGGGAGAGAGAGCTCATCCACCAAAGGGCAATTTAATTTTTTAGAATCTTTAGAATTTACTTATTTTAAAATTTCTCAGTGACTCTTTTGAGTAAAACATTTTAAAATATTTGTCTTTCTTCAAAGTAAATGATAATGAAATTCTATCTGTTTTCCACTTGATCTGCTAAGAAAAACATTCAAAGAGAAAATTTGACTGCAAAAATAAACTAAGTAACATAACTATAAAATTATGTTCATCACTATTTGTTTTAGAATTTTTAGTTATTGAATAAAACTATAGACACTATGTGTAGGTAGCTTATAGTGAATAGTGCACTTTATAAATGAATATGGTAAAATTTAATGTATTTTTAAAAACAAGCTAAATTATTAATCTATCTTTATTCTTTCAATTAAAGAATCTTCAATAAATCAGAAAACTAGGGAAGAAAAAGCAGAGCTAAAAAAGATATGAGGAAGAAAATCTAAAGTATAAGTCAAGTACAATATTCTACAAATAACAGGAGTGTGAGTTACATCACTGCATTTCCACTCAAATGTAAATATTGGAGATTTTCCTTATATTATCAATGCATTTCTGGGACTCAAGGATCCCACTCTGTTACAAATAACTAAACTTATTGAAAAGAACATTCAAATGCTGTGCAACTAATATGAGACTGATAAAATTTTTTCACTTAATTAAAAACCTCACTGCCAAATAAACGTAAAATGAATGTGCAAATAATTTTAACTCATTAAATGAGGGAATCAGTGAGATGTTAAATCCAGTTCAAACACACATACACACAAGCAAAAATAAAATCAGAAATGCCAAAATGAATTACAGTATAGTCAAACCTGATTATCAATCTTAAACATGGAACGTTCGTGTATCTTTTCTACAAGGCATAGATCAATTACATATTTACTGGAAAAAAAATCATTTTATTGCAGTGGAAAATAATCATTTATGTTACTATGGATAAGAATAATTTACATTTCTATCAATTTTCTACAAGACAGTACAAGCTGTATACCTCTGTAGAATCAGATAATTCCCAAAAAGGTCTGCTGGACAATATCTAGCTCTGCACTGAGAGGATATGTAGTAATCTTTTTTGTACTTTTCAAGTCTTGGACAACTTTTTTCCTGAAAAGCTTTAACAAAGTCTTGAAACATGGTATTTAGTAAAGGGTTAACTCAGCAGGCTTTGGGTGTTCAAACTTTATGTACATTCCAAAGAAAGGACTGGTCTTGACTGGCTCCTTAGAGATACCTTATAAACCTTTGGATCATCCTGCACGATGAGTGTTTTGTATACTTTGGACGTTTGACCACTCTAACATCTGTTAGCATGGATAGCTCATACTAACAAGGTGATTTTTGATGAATATCTGGTTTTTTTAGTTTTGTTTGTTTTGGTTTTCACCTGAGGTCCTTGGCCACACTGTTTGAGTTTCACTTCTGAGGGAGTGCTGCATATTTAGTAGTTAAGGTCAGTTGTGTGTGCACTCCATGCTTCTGTGATCGACCTCCAGTAAAATCCCAGGACTCCAAGGATCAGGTAAACTTTCCTTGTTAGCAACTGTTTGTAGATGTTGTCACTCATCATTGCTGGGAGAATGATGCTCTGTGCATGTGACTCCACCTGGAGAGGACAATTGGAAACCTGTGCCTGGTTTTTCTTGGGCTCTGCCCCATGCACCTTTTCCATTGGCTCATTTTAATCTGTGTTCTTTCTCTGAATAAATTGTAACCATGAGTATAACAGCTTTTCTGACTTCTATGAGTCCTAATCAATCATTAACCTGAGAGTGTATATGCAGACATCCATATGATATGCAGACATCCATATATGCAGACATCTATATGTACATGATACATATGGATAAACATAAATTTGCTGGACGTTCAAGTAAGTGTTGATGGAGGCCTTCAACAAACAGAACTGAGAGGCTGAGACACTGATCTTGTTTCTTCAGGTTGATTTAGTATTTGTTAGGATGGTAATTTGTCAAAATCCACAGTGACAGCTTCCTGAATCTGATCACAGGGGATGCTGAGTAGGGTATTTATAGAAATCTCTGGACTTTTGCACATGATGTCTTCAAATCAGACCCAGCTCATCTTCTCCAAGATGCCTCTCAATTGAAATCACCTCTCTGCTTCCCTGGTACTCTCCCAGAAGATAGTCTAAGATTCTTTTATTCCCTTTCAAACTAACTGCAAAGCATAAATTCTATGACCTTCCTCAAGACCTGACTTTTACTTCTCTCAATAAGAAACAGCTCTTGTAAATCAAAAGCTTTGATTTTAAAAGTCTTTTTTTTTCTGATCTGGCACAAAGAGTAGATTTTGGAAATAAAACATAGTATTCTTTATTTTTTCTCTTTGTACTAAAAAAAAATCCCAAATTTTTTTCAGCAGGGTGATAAATTCCTTTATGTCATGCACTGTGCCCCCCTTGGTCTATGATCTACTATAGATCATCTTTCATTATTTGACTCTTATATTCATGTGAAAAGATTTTGACAATTGTGAAAAATATTGTTCAATTTTAATAAAGCCTATCTTGTCAAGACAATTATCTCCCTAAGTATTCAAAATGTCTTTGAATCTCAGAGCTAAACAATGACTAAAACTTCCTTTCTTCCCTGGGGAAATAATCCTTATGTCTTGGCTTTAATGGTAGAAGGGACACAGGGGAAGAATCTAGCTATCGATGAGGTATTATTTCCCTACATTTGCTGCTCAGCTTTAAGACATTTGTACTTTTTCTACTGTAGGTATTACTTTGACCATTGGTTGGCAAAGTCAAATGTTGCTAGTATGAAATGGCTGGTTTTTCCTCACACAAATATTTTTAGTTTTCTGGCAGGAAACTTCCTTTGGACATCTCTGAGTACTACTATTTAGTCTTTCCTGGAACACTTAAGTACATATATTTTTGAGAAGTAGGATTCCATGCTCCACAACTCCAAGGATGCCATTCACATCCATGTAAGTTGTGGTTCAAGCAGTTTAATAATGGGCAACCTATGCAGTAAGCAGTGGCCCTGAATATACTCCAATTGTTTGACGGCTTTGTTTGTTAGAAAGAACAGCTGTCTTCAAATATGTTAAGGCTTCTACGTAGAAGAGTTAAGATAATTGTTTTCTGTATGATTTCAAAGGCTAAAAACCTGTTTGAGTGTGTATATCCCAGATAAGCACAGATAAAGGTTAATAAAATGAAGAAATTTTTAACAGTAAGAGCTGCTCAAAAGTAAAGCAGATCACCTTAAAATAATGGAATTCCATCACTGAAGATGTTCAGATAAAATCTGGACACCTGCCTGGTACAGATACTGTATAGGGACTCAGTTATCATAATACATTAACAGGATAAAAGAATATTTAAATTTTCCTGTCTGAGATGCAATGATTCGCGAGATCATTAAAGCTGCTAGCACTCAGAAATGTAAATGAAATTTAAACTCATTCTACAACTGCCATTGGGTTGTATACAACTATGATTATTATCAAGTTAGAGTTTTATGCCTCAATTCAGACAACTGACCTGGAATAAATGATTGAATGAAGAGTTCTGTATTCTTCTGCCAGATTTCATTAGACCAAGCCTTTGGGAGTAAATTAGCCCAATTTGAGGATTAAAGTCTTTAAAAATATTAGCCAAGGGGCTTAAAGAAAGCAAGATGAGTCATAGTGCAGGACTGGGCTGTGCATAATTAATACCTGGCATGCCATCTTCAACTGATGGATAGTCACCTAGAACTTGATGTTGAGGATTATTAGGTCATATCTAGAGTCAGCTCAAAATATACCTTGGATGATTAGTGATGGGAGGGACAAATGGTAGAATATACTGCACATATTTGCTGTCTCTCTCATGGAGACTACTTGGCCTGTTATTTAGGTAGAAGGCATAGAATTCATCTCCTGGGGCTGGGCAGGGTGGTTGACACCTGTAATCCTAGCACTTTGGGAGGCCGAGGTGGGTGGATCACTTGAAGTCAGGAGTTCAAGACTAGCCTGGCCAACATGGTGAAACCCTGTCTCTACTGAAAATACAAAAATTATCTGGGCATGATGGTGAGCGCCTGTAATCCCAGCTACCTGGGAGGCTGAGGCAGGAGAATCACTGGAACCCAGGAGGTGAAGGTTGCAGTGAGCTGAGATTGTACCACTGCACTCCAGCCTGCATGATAGAGTAAGACTCTAAAGAAGGAAAGGAAAGGAAAGGAAAGGAAAGGAAAGGAAAGGAAAGGAAAGGAAAGGAAAGGAAAGGAAAGGAAAGGAAAGGAAAGGAAAGGAAAGGAAAAGAAAAGAGAAACAGTAAAGGCTTAAATTTTTAAATAAATTTTGGAGGTCATTCATTGAAATTGTGCTTATATTTTGCATTATTTAATTTTATTTTTATAACTCATTTTATTGCATTTTATCAAAGTACTAATTCATGATGGATCAGAAAAGGAAAATGAATTAGGTCTTCACCACAGATAGTTTTGGAAACGCTTCCAGAAGGAGTTAAGTGCAAACATATGACCACAGTCAAGGCAGGAAATAAGGATGTAGTCTCAACGAGTTAGAAAGTTAGAGTAAATTTCAATATCCTGAAAAAGGAAAGTTATAACCTAATACATAAAGTCTTAATCAGTGTTATTAACTCATCTATCTCAATGACACAGCAGCCTGAGTGTCCTAGCTAAAAGACACAGGAATTTTAATCAATTGGACAGTAATAATTCTAATTGCAAGTTATTGGACTGGCATTCTGATTTCTACCTTATATTCTTCTGAGTTGTATGAGTTAATGCTGATCCTAATTGACCATGGATGCTTTGAGTTGCTGGACCTACACAGCTCAGTTCTAAAGCCATAAGCAGGTGAAATCTCCTAGGAAGTAAATTCTTTTTTTTTTTTTTTTTTTTTTTGGCTCTGTTGCCCAGGCTGGAGTCCACCATGCCCAGCTAATTTTTGTATTTTTAGTAGAGATAGGTTT
The DNA here is from genome assembly GCF_008728515.1 of Papio anubis. NCBI lineage: Eukaryota > Metazoa > Chordata > Mammalia > Primates > Cercopithecidae > Papio > Papio anubis. The sequence goes on from NC_044981.1 coordinate 134,941,136, forward strand.
CGCCACATTGACTAGGCTGGTCTTGAACTCCTAAACTCAGGTGATCCACCCACCTCGGCCTCCCAAAGTGCTGGGCTTACAGGTGTGAACCACTGTGCCCAGTCTTTATTCTCAATTTCTAAACTAAAATTTGCAAGCAGAATAGTTAATGGAGTGTTTAATTAATGCTAACAAAGTTAGGGAAATATATAATAGCATGAAGCTTTATTTTGTATGTATTGTGCGAACACACTATACCCCATTAGGGTCCCTGTGTAATCAATGCAATCAGTACATTTGTATTCATTAAATGGAAATACAGAAGAAGTTTATAATTTTAAATGACTATAGATGTCTATATTAAATTTATTTAACACTTAAGATATAAAATGTAGGCAGAGATGTTGATGTGTATAAAATGTACTTGAAACCAAGTCCTTCCTAAAACAATAAGCCAACTCCCAATGCAATACTGTTTATATATAAAATTATGATATTATTTATGTCATTTTGAGGCTTAAAATTTGGGTGAAATATGGGAAATATTTGATCAATAATAGTGTCAGAAGATGTACAATCACTGATTTGTTCCACAATCATAGACAAATGTTTTGTGAATACACAGGAGGGATATTTATTTCATACACATACCCTCAAATCCCTTTGCTCTGATAATATTGACTCAATGAGCCACAATGATGACTTCTATCATGACAACCACTTGTAAGCCCTCTTAGTACAGTTTTATTTAATCTATTAAATTAATAAATTTGCCATTAAACAAACACATTTTTAGCTAGTGCATGAAACAGTGATTTATTATTCTTCTATCACTGAAACTTAGTCATTTGAATTTCTTGCACATCACTCAGAGTGATTGAAATGTTGTGCTTTTCTGGGTTTTGACCCTAGTACTATTTTAATCTGATTTTATTTATTTATTTATTTATTTATTTATTTTTGGCTCTCAAGCCCCAGCATTTCCAATTTGTAGGAACTTTTATTGCTTCCCCGTGTTGAGATGTTTTAAGTAAGACTCACCGACATTTACTATAGTCTTTTGCATATTTCAGTCTTTAGGTTTGACTTCCTGGATAATACTTAAACCCCCAATTCACAAGAAAAATCCTGTATTCTTAGAGGTTAGAGAGATTTTACCTTAGTTCTTAGCACAGCCATAACTTTTCTTATTATGTAATCCCAATGTTTTGCCATCTTAATACTGATGTTTTGGGGATGAGAGAATCTCTATGGCCTGGAAGGATCATTCCCTAGCATTACTCAGATGTACCTCTTAGTGGTATATCTAGTGTCCAACTAGAAGAATCCACCCTTAGTAAAGCTGAAAGCTTGCTTTTTCATGTCTACTTATATGTACATTGCATTAAAATATCATGCTCACTTATTTTTAGACGCATTCTTCATAGAGTGGGAATGACATTGTCTCTGCCTTACAGAAAATGCAGACCATCTCTTTATGGAAGACTGGCCACATAAATGTCTATTGCAACCATGGCCTCTTTTGAACTTAATTCCTGTGGCTGCTTATCTAGAGGTTCATTTGGAAAACTGAATTTATCACTATAATGGTCGCAATGTCATATCAACTTCCATGTCTAGGTACACAATTGCCAATAAAATAGTTTTACACTTAAACATTTCCTTTAGAGGGATGCTCCTTCTTGATAATTTGTGCTATCTTGAAGCAAAAAATAATCACATCTATTTATAATGAGCAACGATGCATCTCCACCGGCAACCCCACTGGATATGGTTCTGTCAGACACTATCAGCCATACTTTGCAGTTATAATTTCCTAACTTATAAAAACATATCTCAGATGATCACATGAGCTCCCTCTTTATGCAAACTTAACAAGTAGAGATTCATATTATAGAACCACTACCCTCATTACTCCTTGTCTAGGGAATTCACAATGTGGCCAGCTTGTTTATACTTTGCTTGTATATTAGATATCAAACATACCAAATAAAGATATAACTCATTCAAAAACCTTTGACTTGACCATGCTTTAAACTGCTTATGTAGAAGGACCACTATTATATTCACAAAAATTGTCATTTTACAGTGAAACAAAATTATAACAACATTCACTAATGATCTAATAAGTGATAAAAACTGTTTTACTAGCTGTGGGGAAGGTATACATATAGGTAAGATAATGTCTCTTCTCTAGGAAATCATAATAATTCCAAAATATACATAACACTCTAATTGTAGCAGTGATAATTATCACATAACGGCTATAATGGAGATATGCATGAAGTGCTATCAGAGCACAGAGGACAGAATTAATTCTTACTTACGTGTAGGAATCATGGAAGGCTTTGAAGAAAATGATGAATATGGGCTGAAACTTTGGAATTGGTTGGACTTTGAAAAGTTGATGAGGATGTAAAGGGATGGGTGGCCTGGTATAGTGGCAGGGGGTGGGAGGGCAGGCAGTAGTGGAGGGAGAATGCATTTGAGTAAAGGGGAGAAACATCCAATGTAGTTTCCTCTTTGCTGACTGTCATACATTTTTAACTTTGGAGGGAAGATGGAAGAAAATCTATTGAACCAATTGTTTTGGCTGCTCTGATGTGATCACAACATTGCTTATATGGATTGTCAAACAAGGGATGAGCTCATAAAAGGATATTAATGTGTCGTTTTTATTGAGCAAAGTAGCATTACAGAAAAGGTGATTTCAAAGGCACATGGCTCTTTCATTACAGCCTTCAGGGGCAATGTTTGATCACTGAAAACAGGCTGCTTTGTTCCAGCTTTCTCTGATGTTTGGCATTATCCTGAATACATATGCTCTGACTTGGAAAGAATCAGTCTGTAAAGATTTAATAGATTTGAGATTTGCATATTCAAAATACATGTTTTATGGTTAAAATGAAATGAAAGCCATTTTAATATGTATGTCTATATATACACAGATATATTTCAGAAACACATCTCAGCAATTTTTTAAAAGCAATTACACATATTATGTGTTTGCTTTGAGATAATGAAAGTTGGCTATTTTTAAACTCACCATTTTAATTTATCATGAAGGAAAAAATATATTTTAAGACACATTATATTAGTGTTAACAAAGTATAAGATTTCCAGTTTTAGGGACTTGAGCTTTGCTATATGTCCCTGTCACCTCTCATAGACACAACTTTCTAGTGCCGGATGTCTCTGAACACTTTCTTTATTAAAAATGAGTTAACAGCTTTCTTGGTTGAAGAAAATTGGAAGTCACAAAATATTAAAGAGAAATTATAAAAGATTAGCATTTACAAGATGTTCTTTTCCTTATGTGACTGAAATAAGTGACCTTTTTTCTTCCAAAAGGAAAGACTTGCTTGGAAAAAGACCTGCAGAGTCAAAAGCTTTTCTTGTGGTGACCAAGACTCATGAAATTTGTTTTTATAGAATTCTCTGGCTTCTGTTCCATGTGAATTGGTATGAAATCTCACACAAATTTATCTTTTTATTTTGAATTACAATTGAACCTTTAAAAGAAAGATGACATTCCAACTCAGCCAATTTGATATACATTACATTTACAATTAGATAACCATTGCACTGAAATTAAGCCCGACAGACTTCAGCTGAGATGGGCTAGGTTAAATTATGTTCCATTTAATGTGACAAAGAAAAATTTTACTTCTTGCTCCTTTACTTAAAATCCTTCCCTTTCCCTCTCTCCACTTATAACATCCTGTAACTCAATGACGCCCAGTGTTTTCTCTGCTTAACACATTCTCCCCTCTCTGTTAGTTTTGCAACAATTTCAAAACAGAGACTATTTTGTTATCCATTTGTTGCCTAGGCCAACGTTTGCAAACCTTAATGTACTTATAAATCATCTAGGGATCTTGTTAAAAACACAGGTTCTGATTCAGCAGGTCTGGGGTCTAAGATTCTAACAAGCTCTCAGGTGATGCAGTGGACCAAGGTTTGTATAGCAAACACTTAGAGTACAAATGACCTGTCTTTAAATGTGTTCTTGGACCATGATAACTGGAAATGTAGATTATCTGACTTTGAGGTTGCTTCAGACTTTGAATTGCTTTTTTATTTATTGATAATGAATCAATAATGAATGCTCTGAACCATCTGGACTCCCTCTACTTCTCTAGTCTCTGTTTTTACCACTTCCTCTTTCTTACTTTACATTTTAGACATAACAAAGTACTTGAAGTTTCCAGAATGTATCAGGCTCTTTCACACGTCAGTACCTTTTCAAATACTATTTCCTCTGCCTGTCCTGGTGTCCTCTGACTCTTCCTTTAAAACTCAAATCTGCCTCCATCTCCTCCATGAATCCTTCTTTAATCTCTTTTTCATGTAATTGCATGATTAAATGCCTTCAGTATACTCCCACAATGCCCTGTATTTCCTTTATTACACCTTTCTCATAATCTGTCGCAATTGTCTCCTTAATTGTTCTTTCCCTTCAAGACAATGCTTCTGGGGGGAAGCAATTTTTATCTCTGATTCCTTTTGCCAATAAACAACATAGTAGGTTTTTTTTTTTTTTTTTTTAAATCAAAGTTTGCTGAATGAATGAAGAGGGGAAGTTGATGTGTTGTAGTCATACAAGAATGTAATGTGATATTTCATCTCATGAAGTTTAAAATTGAATTGGGAGTCATAAAAACAAACATAAAAAGTTAAGTACAGGCTGAGATAATACTAAAGATATAAAATGTTAGTATGTGATTAATTGCCAAATGAGGATCATAGCAAATAACCATTCAGAGTCAATTGGAGGAAAATGTTACTGTGGATTTATTAGTATTTTTAATATCTCAATTTGTTCCACAAAGGACTTGAGCCTGCTGATAACACTATGTATTAAAGTTAATGAAACTATGAGCACATGTGTAGTTAAGGGAATAGTATGAGACAAGGAGAGGGTTATGGAAATATGTACTCAAAGCTTGAGGAATGGATAGATTATCTTTAAGATGTATTCTTTAGATGTATTCTTCTTGTCTGCAAAAGTGCTTCTTGCTAAGATATGGACAGTAATGTGGGTGTGCTGGATTTTCATACCCACTCTGCCTGGGAGACTGACTTCTGTGGGGACATTAGCAGCTCGCTTGTCCTCTGGCTTCTGGCAGAATTTGGTTAATGGGATGCCTTTGGAGAAGACTGAGGTCAGGACATTTGTTTTCTTTGGTTGCTTAGAACTGTCTGTGCCACCTTTTTAAAGATGGTCCCTATGATAAACCTCCTGAAATTATTCTAATTTGAGTGTGCCCTGTCACCTACTAGGACTCTGGTATGACCTCAGAGTTGTTGCTTAGAGCTACATTGGATGTCAGGCTTAATGACTTTTCTGACAACCATTAATGCCATAAAAACATTTGAGGTGCATGCTGTATATCAGGAACAATTCTATGAGGAGGTGGTTCAATACAGAAAAATTCAGAAAACAAATTAGCAAACCTAAAATGCTGTGCTCATATACTTTACATTTAGTATGGCAAAGGCAATGCAAACCATCTTGGAGGTCAGGAACAATTGATATATATAAAAGCTCACAGCTCTATATACCAGCCTTAAGTTTAGTGTTGAATTGTAAAGCAATAATATGCCAGAGATGTCATTTTTAGGTTGTTTCCTTTTCACTGGGGGTAGATTATCCAGAATTTTTGCCTCTGCTCTTGCCTGTTGCTCATCTGCTGGTTATTTTACTACTCACTGTCCTTCCGTCAGGGAATATTAAAGGAAAATAAGTGAATGAAAACTTAGCTGTAGCACCTATGATAAAAATTTTGTCAAGAAGAAGACTGAAATCCTAAAATGAAGCTTTTCAGTTTATCTGGGTTGGTCTGCCCCCTATCGCCATAAAGATATTCAGAATGGTTTCTAGCTTGTCAAAAACCAACAGATAAATATGGGCAAAAAGTTTTACTTTCATGCTAATGAAGAGAACCAGATCTAATAAATAAATATGATCCTGTTAATATGAAGCCCTAGTGTGCAACCCTCTGTCTTTTCATATCCAATTGTATGACAACCTTGTTTGCAGTTGTTACTTAGATCATTGTTGAGTCATGTAAGCTTAATTTTGTGACCCAGCAAAAACAGATCATAAATCTCAGTAGTGGGAGATATGTTTGTAGTTTGACCATGGTAAGATGAGCTAAGGGTGCTGAGGAAACCATAAATTCAATTTACAAAAATAAAGAAAATAAGATTATTTATACTTGGCCCAGTGGAAAAAGTGAAAATCTAATATTTTTCTGGTCTATGCTGTCCATTTTGTCAAGCTTGATTAAATTCCTGTTTAGTAGGTAGCTAAGACAGGAACTGAATTAAAACACTTTATATTAAGCTTTTGAGTCTACTTTGTTTTTCACTGTTTTCTTTTTAAAAAGCTGTTTTAACTTTTCTTTCCTTTTAGGCTCTATTTATGAAATGTTTGGAAATGAATGCTGTTTTTCAACAGGAGAAGTGATTAAAATTACTGGTCTCAAAATTAAGAAGATCATAGCTGAAATTTGTGAGCAGATGGAAGGTTGTGAGTCTCTACAGCCATTTGAACTGCCTATGAATTTTCCAGGTACAGTGTATTGCAACCACTTATCATTTGTACAACTATATCGTTAATATGATGTATATATACACAACTGAAAACGAGAAAAAAATGGTCTTTTTTTCACTCTAGGACAATGGGTGAAAAAAAATCCAGAATTGTTATAGTTTGATCATTTTAAGAACAAATGGGAGGCAACTATTTTCTCCTTTTTTAAAGTGAAAGATGTTTATCTTGTACTTAAGAAGTAATCTTTTTGGTTAACAAACATTTAGTGAGTTCCAACTCTATACACACCGCTAGTTGTGCTAAATAATGAGAACCAAGAAATCAAAGATATATTTTCATAAATTCTGTAGAACTAAGTAATATAATTTAAGCATATCCACCCTGTTTGCTATTCTTACTGTCATTACTCTGGCTTCTTGGATCACCGTTGACCTTGCCTATGTAATATTACTGAAAAGTCTCCCTGGTTTTTTTTTATCTAATTGACTCTACTCAGCCTTCCAAAACTAACTCAAGTATCATGCCATCTAGAAGACTTTTGCTGACCCTCTAACCTAATCTAGATTTCTCTTTTATGTTCCCACAGTATCTTGGGCCTCATAGCATACACCTCATTGGATAGTCATTGATGACTTCCTCATTTGTCATATTTTTTACACTAGGAGTTGGCAAACTTTTTCTATAAAGAGCCAGATAGTAAATCTTTTAGGCTTTGTGGCCAGAGGGTCTCTGTCACACCTATTTCACTATGCTATTTATGTTGTAGCACGAAAGCAGCTCTGGATAATACATAAACCAATGAGCATAGCTATGGCTCAATAAATCTCTATTTACAAAAACAAGTGGCAAGCAGGATTTGACTCATCAACTGTAGTTTGCTGAACTCTGCTCTAGACTAAAACTCCTTGACATGAAATATGAACATGTGATTTTGTATTTCTGATTCAAAAACCAAGCACAATTTTTGGCACAATTGAGTGTGTGCTCAGTAATTGTTAACTGGATGAATGAATGAATGACTAGTAGAAGAGAAAAATCTCACAAACCTTTACAATATAATATGTTTCATGGTGTGATGGAAGTATACTGTGTCCTTTGTGGGGCTTGAAAAGGAATATCAGACTATAGTTGGTTGTGTTTCAGAACGGGGATTCTGGAGCCATTGTACTTGAATCCCAGCTCTGCTACTTCTTAGCTGGATAACTTTGACAAGTTATTTACCTTCCTTTCATGTAAAATGGGAATAATAATACTATCTATCTCCTAGCATTATTGGGAGGGCTACGTATTGAAATATATTTAGTGCTTAGAATGGTACGTGACATACTGCAAGGTGCATTAAAAAGTGTCAGCTTTTATTACCATTTTTAAGATATTATGACTATCATTGGAGGAGTCAGGAAAAGCTTTTTAGGGATGTTTTAATTGAGCTGTAGTTGGAAGAATGAAAATATATTAGTTATATTGAAGTGAGGATTTTTTCAAGTGCTCTAGTATCCAGTTCCCTTTCAAGTGAAACTTTACACGTTGTTCAATTCTATGTCTTTCTTACTTGTCTTTTATAACAATGATTCTCAAATTTGGCTGCACATTAGAATTACCCAGGGAGCTTTAAAAAATTCTGATGTTCAGGCCACTTACATGAGATATTCTGATTTGTTTGCTCTGTGGCAAAGTCTGGTCATCAAGGTTTCTTAAAGCTCCCAGTGTGATACTAATGAGCAGCCAGTGTTGAGAACCATTACTTTATAAGATGCTTCTCTTAAGTACTCTAATTAGATGTAACAATTCCCTTTTTAAATCACTATAGTCTTTCGTGCCTTAATCATTGCATTTGTCACATTTTGCATGTAATTGAGGTTATTTGTGTACTTGTCTGACTACCACCATTTGTCTAATAGATCACAAGGTTGCTGCGGGCAGAATCTGAATCTTATTTATTGCAATAATCCCCAAGGTATTTAGAAAAAGATGAACATAATAAATAGTAAGTTAAAATGACTAGAATCTTTTGGTAGAAAGTTTTTTCTTATTAGAATGGTGCAAACACTTAGTTTTTGGCTAACAGTTTAACTTGGGGAGTTGCCATTTAGAATATTCTTTTGAACTTCCAATTGGCATGATAATCTTGCATCTATTAAGTAACAATTTGAAAATGATGTTTATAAAACAATTTTATTGAAAAGAATAGGGTGAAAATGGGAGGGTAAAATGATTGGCACTGATTAGGGTATAGTTTCTTTTTTCAAAGAGAGCTCCTAGATAATGACGAAAGGGATCCCAGATACAGGGATAATTCTTCTACATCGGCACTAGTGAGAAAGATAGAAATCAAGGACACTAATGTTATTCAAAAATTTTAATAGCTGCATATCTTTATTTATGCTATATTTAAAACTATTTAAGTTCCCAATTAGATTTTCAACTTAAAAAGTCAAATAGTATTTTAAAACATTCTTCCTTATTTGTGAATTTCCCAAATTTCCTTTTGATACTGATTTCTAATTTTATTGTGTTATGGTCAGATGACATATTTTGTATGACTCAGTCCTTTTAAATTTAGTGAGACTTTTTTTTTTAGACTAATATATGATCTAGAGAATGTTCTGTATTCACTCGAGAAGAAAGTATATTCTTTTTTGTTGGGTAAGTGTTCTACAGATGTCTGTTGGTTTATGTGTGTTGTTCAAGTCTTCTATTTCTTTGTGTATCTTCTATCTAGTTTTAGTCGTTATTGAAAGTGAAGTGTTGACGTTTCCATCTACTATTGTTAAATTGTTTATTTTCCCTTCAATTCTGTCAGCTTTTGCTTCATGTATTTGGGGGCTCTGATGGTAGGGGTATATGTATTTGTAATTGTTATCTCTTCTTGATAGAGTGATCCTTTTACCATTATATAATATCTTTTGACTCTAGCAGCAATTTTTGTTTTAAAGTCTATTTTGTCTGGTATTAATACAGTCACTCCAGTTTTCTTCCAGTTAATATTTGCAAGGTCTCTCATCTTTTATTCTTTTACTTTCAAACTACAGATAGTCCCCGACTTATGATGACATGATTATATTTTTTCAAGTTTACAATGATGCAAAAGCAATATGCATTCCATAGAAAGCATACATCAAATTTTGAATTTTGCTTTTACTAACTGCAGGCTAATGTAAGTGTTCTGAGCACATTTAAGGTAGGTTATGTTTTGAACTCCTTTGGGTAAATACCAAGGAGTGTGATTGCTGGACTGTATAGTAAGAGTATGTTTAGTTTAAAGAAACTGCCAAATTGTATTCCAAAGTAGCTGTACTATTTTGCATCCCCCCCAAAAATAAATGAGAGTTTATTTTGTTCCACATCCTCACCACTATTTGACTTTGTCAATATTTTGGATTTTGGACATTTTATAAGGAGACACTTATGGTATATCATTGTTTTAATTTGCAATGCCCTGATGGCATGTATTCAGGATGTGCTTTTCATATGCTTGTTTGCTATCAGTACATCTTTGGTGTTCAAGTCTTTTGCTCCTTTTTTTTTTTTTTTTTTTTTTTTTTGTTCTTTTTTCTTTTTTTTTTTTTTTTTTTTTTTTTTTAATTGGGTTCTTGTTTTTCTTGTTATGTTTCAATAATTCTTTGCATATTTTGGGTAACAGTCTTTATCAGATTTGCCTCTTGCAAATATTTTCTCCCATTCTGTGGCTTGTCTTCTCATGCTTTTGAGAGTATCATTAGCAGAGAAGTTTTTAGTTTTAATGAAGTCTAGGTTATCAATTCTTTCTTTCATGGATTGTGCCTTTGGTGTTGAATCTAAAAGTCACCACTAAATCCAAGGTTAGCTAAGTTTTCTCCTATGTTATTGTCTAAGAATTCTGCATTTTACATTTAGGACTGTGATTCATTTTGAGTTAATTTTAATTAAGGGCATAAGGTATGTGCCTGGATGCATTTCTTTGCATATGGGCATCCACTTGTTCTAGCATCTTCTGTTCAAAGGAGTATCTTTACTTCTATTGTATTTCCTTTTCCTTTGTCATAAACCAGTTAACCATATTTGCATGAGACTACTCCTGGGCTCTCCATTCTGTTGCATTGATCTATTTGTTTATTCTTTCACCAATACCACACTGCCTTGATCACTGTTGCTTAGTAGTAAGTCTTGACATCAGGTAGTGCCAGTCCTTTAAACTTGTTTTTCTCCTTCAAAATGGTGTTGGCTATTCTGTGGCTTTTGCATCTCCATATAAATTAGAGAATTAGTTAATATCCACAAAATAATTTGCTGGGATTTTTATTGAGATTGTATTTAATCTATAGATCTAGTTTGGAATAACTGACATCTTGACAATGTTGAGTCTTTCTATGGATGAACATAAAATATCTCTTCATTATTTCAGTTTTCGATGTTTCTCATCAGAATGTTACAGTCTTCCTCATGTTGAACTTGTACATATTTTGCTAGATTTATATCTAAGTATTTTATTGGGGAGGATGATAATGTAAATGGTATTGTTGTTTTTTTCTTTTTTGAGACAGAGCCTCGCTCTGTTGCCCAGGCTGGAATGCAGTGCTGCAATCTCGTTCACTGCAACCTCCACCTCCTGGGTTCAAGTAATTCTCCTGCCTCAGCCTCCTGAGTAGCTGGGACTACCAGTGCCTGCCACCACAACCAACTAATTTTTGTATGTTTAGTAAAGATGAGGTTTCACCATGTTGGCCAGGCTGATCTCGAACTCCTGACTTCGTGATCCACCCGCCTTGGCCTCCCAAAGTGTTGGGATTATAGGCGTGAATCATGATGCCCGGCAGTATTGCATTTTAAATTTCAAATTTTCTTGTTTATTGCTGGCATATAGGAAAATGACTTTTGTATCAAACTTATGTCTTGTAAACTTGCTTTAATTTATCATTTATTCCAAGTGTAACTTTGCTATAATTACTTATTACTTCTAGGAGGCTTTTTATGATTTTTTTTAGATTTTCTACATAGACAATCATTTTACCTGTGAACAAAGACAATTTTATTTTATCCTTCCCAATCAATATCCCTTTTATTTCCTTTTCTTGTCTTATTCCATTTGTTAGGACTTCTAGTACAATATTAAAAAGGAGTGGTAAGAGGTGCCATGCTAGCTTTGCTCCTGATCTTAGCTGAAAAGTTCTAACTTCTCAACATGAAGTAAGATGTCAACTATATGATATTTTTTAAAGATATTATTTATCAAATTGAGGAAACTTTTATTTCTAATTTGCTGAGAGGTTTTTTTAAAATCATGAATGCATGTTGAATTTTGTCAAATAATTTTTGTGCATATATTGATATGATCGGGTGATTATTTTTTCTTTTGCCTGTTGATGTGATGAATTACATTAATTAATTTTTGAATGTTAAGCCATCCTTACACAAATATGGATAAAACCCACTTAACTGTGGTGTATAATTTTTTCTATGTATCCTTGGCTTTGATTTGATACTACTTGGTTGAGAGTTTTTCCATTTATGTTAATGAGAGATGTTTTCTTATAACACATGTGCCTGGTTTTGGTATTAGAATAATGCTGGCCTCATAGAATGAGTTAGGGACTATTCCCTCTGTTAATATTTTCCAGAAGACATTGTAAAAATGTGTGTAATTTCTTCCCTAAATATTTGTTAGAATTTACCAGTGAATCCATATAGGCCTGGTGTGTTTTGTTGTGGGAGGTTATTAATTATTAATTCAATTTATTTAATAGGAATAGTCCTATTCAAATTGTGTATTTCTTCTTGTGTGAGTTTTAGCAGATTGTATCTTTTGAGGAGTTGGCTTATTTCATACAGGTTATCAAACTTGCGGGCATAGAGTTGCCCCTGGTATTCCTTTATTATCCTTTTAATGTCCACTGGATTTGTAATGATGCCCCTTTTCATTTTTGATTTAAAAATTTGTGTCTACGCTCCTTTTAGCTTAGTTAGCCTGGCAAGAAGCACATCTATTTTATTGATCTTTTCAAATAAACAGCTTGAAGTTTTGTTGATTTTCTTTGTTGGTTCGCTGCTTTCAGTTGCATTATTACTGCTCTAATTTTTATTTTTATTTTTTCTGCTTACTTAGGATGTAATTTGCTCTTGTTTTTCAAGTTTCTTAAGGTGGAAGTTTAGATTATTGATTTTTACATATTTTTTTCTTTTCTAGTATATACATTTGATGCTATAGATTTCCCTCTAAGCACAGCCTTCTCTGTTTTCCACACATTTTGATGGTATATTTTTATTCTCAGCGAGTTTAAAACATTCAGTTAGGAAAAGAAGAAGTCAAATTGTCCCTGTTTGCAGATGACATGATTGTATATTTAGAAAACCCCATTGTCTCAGCCCAAAATCTCCTAAGCTGATAAGCAACTTCAGCAAGCCCCAGGATACAAATTAATGTGCAAAATCACAAGCATTCACACTAATACAGACAAACACAGAGCCAAATCATGAATGAACTTCCATCTACAAATTGCTTCAAAGAGAATAAAATACCTAGGAATCCAACTTATGCGGATGTAAAGGACCCTTCAAGGAGAACTACAAACCACCGTCGCGAAACAAGAGGACACAAACAAATGGAACGCGTCTACGCTCATGGACAGAAGAATCATTATCGCGGAAACAACATACTGCCCAAGGTAATTTTATAGATTCAAATGCCATCCCCATCAAGCTACCAATGAGTTTCTTCACAGAATTGGAAAACTGCTTTAAAGCTCATATGGAACCAAAAGAGCCCGTGATCTCCAAGACAATCCCAAGTCGCGCACGTGCCATATCACGCTTACCTGACTTCAAACGCTACAGTAACTAAAACAGCATGGTACTGGTACCAAACAGAGATATAGACCAATGGGAACAGAACAGAGTCCCTCAGGAAATATCACACATCTACAGCCATCTTGATCTTGACAAACCTGAGAAAACAAGAAATGGGGAAAGGATTCCCTATTTAATAAATGGTGCTGTGGAAAATTCATACGCATAAGTAGAAAGCTGAAACTGATCCTTTCCTTACTCCTTATAATGAAAATTAATCTAAGATGGATTAGAGACTTAAATGTTAACTGACAATTATTAAAAATCCTAGAGGAAAACCTAGGTAGTACCATTCAGGACATAGGCATGTGGGCAAAGACTTCTATGTTCCAAAACACCAAAAAGCAACGGCAGCAGCTAAATTGACAATGGGATCCTCATTAAACTAAAGAGCCTGCAATAGCAGCAAAAGAAACTACCATCAGAGTAACAGGCAACCTACAGAATGTATGTACCTTTGCAATCTACTCATCTGACAAAGGGCTAATATCCAGAACCTACAAAGAACTCAAAACAAATTTACAAGAAAAAACAAACAAACCCACCAAAAGTGGCAAAATGGATGTACACATTTCTAAAAGAAGACATTCATACAGCCAACAGACATATGAAAAAATGTCACCATCACTGGCTATCAGGAGAAATGCAAATCAAAAAACCATTAACAGATACCATCTCACACCAGTTAGAATGCATATCATTCAAAAAGTCAGGAAAACAACAGTGGTGCTGGAGAGGATGAAATAGGAACACTTTTATACTGTTGGTGGATTGTAAAACCAGGTTCAACCATTATGAAAACAGTACATGGCTGCATTCCCAAGATTCTGTGAACTAGATAAAAAATTATATGACCCAGCCATCCCATTAATACTGGGTATATACCTGTATGGATTAAAAATTATGCTGCTATAAAGACACATGCACACGACATGTTTATTATGCACCATTCACAATAGCAAAGACTTGAATCAACCCAAATGTCCATCAGTGACAGATTGATTAAGAAAATGTGGCACATATACACCATGGAATACTATGCAGCCAAAAAAGGTGATGAGTCAAGGCCCTTTGTAGGGACATGGATGCAGCTGGAAACCATCATTCTTAGCAAAATCCATCACAAGAACAGAAAACCAAACAATCGCATGTTCTCACTCATAGGTGGGAACTGAACACGAGATCACTGACTCCAGGAAGGGGAACATCACACACCGGGCCCACGGGGAGGTGGGGAGGGGGAGGGATTGCATTGGGAGTTATACCTGATGTAAATGACGAAAGCTGATGGGTGCAGCAGACCAACATGGCACAAGTATACATATGTAACAAACCTGCATCGCTATGGACATGTACCCTACAACTTAAAAGTATAATAATAATAAATAAATTTAAAAAAAAATAAATAAATAAATAAATAAATAAATAAAAAACATTCCTCTTGAGATTTTGTCTTTAATCAATGGTTTATTGAGAAGTATGTTGTTTAAAATTTCCAACTATAAATGTGTTTTATGGCTTAGAATGTGGTCTATCTTGGTGAATATCCAGGTGAGCCTGAGAAGAAAGTGTAATCTGGTGTGGTTGGATGGATGATGTCATCTATAGATGTCCATTATATCCAGTTCATTGGTGTTTCTGTTGAGTTCAACTGTACCCTTAGTTTTTCTGCCTGCTGGATCTTTTCATGTCTATAACAGGATGTTAAAGTCTCCAGTTACAATAGTGGATTCACGTATTTCTCTTTACTGTTCTCTAAGTTTTTGTTCTATTGACAGATGTGTTGTGCCCATAAACATAGATTTGTAATTGTTATTTATGCAATTTTAAATCAGGTAGGACGAAAGATTTTCAAACAAGACTATGTATTTAAACTGTCTTTTATATTTACCTCTGTAGTTATCTTTATTAATACTCTTTATTTCTTCATATGGAAGAGAGTTCTGTCTTGTGTCCTTTTATTTCAGCCTGAATGATTTGCTTTACTATTTCTTGTAGGGAAGGTTTGACAGTGTCACACTTTCTCAGTTTTTATTTATCTAGAAATTTCTTAATTTCTCCTTAAGTTTTAGAGCACAGTTTTCTTGAATAGAGAATTCTTGGTTGATAGGCTTTTTCTTTCAGCATTCTAAATATCTCATCCTACTGCTTTTGGCCTCCATAGTTTCTGAGTAAAAATTAGCTTTTAATCTTATTGAGGATATCTTGTACATGATGAATGGTTTCTATTTTGCTATATTCAGAGTTTTTCATTTGCATTTGATTTTTGTTTTCCTTTTTTTAAAATTTAATTTTTTTTTTTTTTAAGTTCTAGTATACATGTGCGGGACATGTAGGTTTGTTACATAGGTAAACATGTTCCATGGCAGTTTGCTGCATCTATCAACCCATCACCTAGGTATTAAGCCCAACATGCATTAGCTATTTATCCTGATGTTTTTCCTCCGCCAATACCCCCAATACCCCCAATACCCCCAAAAGGCCCCAGTGTGTGTTGCTGCCCTCTCTGTGTCCATGTGGTCTCATTGCTCGGTTCCCACTTATAAGCGAGAACATCTGGTGTTTGGTTTTCTGTTCCTGTGTTAGTTTGTTAAGGATAATGGCTTCCAGCTCTATCTATGACCCTGCAAAGTGATCTTGTTAATTTTTATGACTGCATAGTATTCCATGGTATGTATGTACCACATTTTCTTTATTCAGTCTATCATTGGTGGGCATTTGGGTTGATTCCAAGGCTGTCTTTGATTTTCAACCATTTGATCATCATGTGGTCTAGGCATGAATCTCTGGGTTTAGTCTACTTGAAGTATATTAAGTTTCTTGAACGTGTAGATTGTTTTTCATCAAATTTTGAAAATTTTTGTCATTAGTTTTTTTTATATATTCTTTCTATACCACTCTCTCTCCTCTCGCCTTTTAGGAATCCTATTATTCATATATTCTTATGCTTTATGGTGATCCATAGGTCTTTGAGACTCTGTTCTTTTCTTTATACTTTTTTCCTCTGCCTCTGAAGGTATAATCTCAATTGAATTTTCTTCACATTTGATTTAGATTAACTATTTGGTAAGACATTATTCTCATACTTTTGTTCTAGTTATGTAGACGTGATTTTCTTTAGTTCTTTGCATATATTTAAAATAGCTAATTTAAGTTTTTTTCTCTAGTAAGTCTGATATCTGGGCTTCCTTAGAGATGGTTTATGTTATTATTATTATTATTATTTCCATAGATTTGGGGGTACAAGTAGTTTTTGATAACATGGAGAAGTTCTTTAGTGGTGACTTCTGAGATTTTAGTGCACCCATCAACAAAGCAGTGAACACTGTACCCAATATGTAGTCTTTTAATCCTTCACCCCCTCCCAACCTTCCCTGCTAAGTCCCCAAAGTTCATTTATCACTCTTATGCCTTTGTGTCCTCGTAGCTTAGCTCCTACTTATAAGTGAGAACATATGATATTTGGTTTTTCATTCCTGAGTTATTGCAGTTAGACTAATTGCATCCAACTCCATCCAAGTTGCTGCAAAAGACATTATTTCATTTCTTTTTAAGGATGAGTAGTATTCCATGGTGGGTATATACTACATTTTTAAATCCACTTGTTGGTTGATGGACAGTTAGGTCAGTTCCATATCTTTGCAATTGTGAATTGTGCTGTTATAAGCATGTGTATGCATGTGTCTTTTTCATATAATGACTTTCTTCCTTTGAGTAGATACGCAGTAATGGAATTGCTGGATTGTTCTACTTTTAGTTCTTTAAGGAATCTCCATACTATTATCCACAGTGATTGTACTAATTTACATTCTCACCAGCAGTGTAAAAGTGTTCCCTTTTCACTAGATTTATGCCCAAATCTATCATTTTTTAAAATTTTTTAATTAGGGCCTTTCTTTCAGGAGTAAGGTGGTATTTCATTGTGGTTTTAATTTGCATTTCCTTGATTATTAGTTATGTTGGGCATTTTCATATGTTTGTTGTTCACATGTCTATTGTCTTTTGAGAAATGTCTATTCATGTCATTTGCCTACTTTTTGGAGGGGTTATTAGTTTACTTCTTGCTTATTTGTTTGAGTTCCTTGTAGATTCTAGATATTAGTCCTTGGTTGGATGCATAGTTTGCAAATATTTTCTCCCACTCTGGGGGTTGTCTGTTTACTCTGCTGCTTATTTCTTTTGCTGTGTGGAAGTTCTTCAGTTTAATTTGGTCCCATTTATTTATTTTTGTGGCATTTTCTTTTGGTGTCTTAGTCATGAATTCTTTGCCTACGCTCATGTCCAGAAGAATTTTTCTGATGTTATCTTCTAGAATTTTTATGGTTCCAGATCTTAGATTTAAATCTTTGATCCATCTTGAGTTGATTTTTGTATAATGTGAGAAATGGGGATCCAGTTTCATTCTCATACATATGGATTGCCAGTATTTCCAGCACCATTTATTGAATAGGGTGTCCTTTCCCTAACTTATGTTTTTGTATGCTTTGTTGATGATCACCTGACTGTGAGTGGCTTTATTTTTGGATTCTGTATTCTGTTCCATTGGTCTATGTGCATATTTTCATACAAGTACCATGTTGTTTTGGTGACTATAGTCTTGTAGTATAATTTGAAATTGAGTAATGTGATGCCTCCATATTTGTTATTTTTGGTTAGTATTGCTTTGGCTATGTGGGCTCTTTTTGGGTTCCATATTAATTTTAGGATTGCTTTTTCTAGTTCTGTGAAGAACGATACTAGTATTTTGTTGGGAATTGCATTGAATCTGTAGATTCCTTTGGGCAGTTTGGTCATTTTCACAATATTGACTCTTCCCATCTGTGAACATGGGCTGTGTTTCCATTTGTTTGTGTTATCTATGATTTCTTTTAACAGTGTGTTTTAGTTTTCCTTGTACAGTTCTTTCACCTCCTTGGTTAAAATGTAAGGTTGGTTTTTGTTTTTGTTTTGGTTTCTTTTGCAGCCATTGTAAAGGGATGGAGCTCTTGGTTTGATTCTCAGCTTGGTCATTGATGGTATAAAGCAGTGCTACTGACTTGTATACATTAATTTTGTAACCTGAGACTTTGCTAAATTTGTTTATCAGATCTAAGAGCTTTTTGGATGAGTCTTTAGGTTTTTCTGGATGTGCAATCATATCATTGGCAAATAGCAACAGTTTGCCTTCCTCTTTTCCAATTTGGATGCCCTTTATTTCTTTCTCTTGTCTAATTGTTCTGGCTAGGACTTCCAGTACTATGTTAAAGAGAAGTGGTGAAAGTTGGCAACCTTGTCTTGTTCCAGTTCTCAGTGGGAGTACTTTCAACTTTTCCCCATTCAGTGTGATGTTGGCTGTGAGTTTGTCATATACGGCTTTTATTATATTCAGTTAAGTCCCTTCTATGCCTATTTTATTGAGGGTTTTTATCATAAAGGGATGCTGAATTTTATCAAATGCTTTTTCCACATCTATTGAGACGATTATGTGATTTATGTTTTTAATTCTGTCTATGTGATGTGTCACATTTGTTTACTTTTGTATGTTAAACTATCTCTGTATCCCTGGGATGAAACCCACATGATAATGATGTATTATCTTTTTGATATGCTATTAGATTTGGTTAGCTAATATTTAGTTGAGAATTTTTGCATCTATATTCAGGGATTTTTATCTATAGTTTTCTTTTTTTGTTATGGCCTTTCCTGGTTTTGATGTTGGGGTGATACTGATTTCATAGAATGCTTAGGGAGGATTCCATCTTTCTCTATTTTTTTTGGAGTAGTTTCAGTAGGATCGGTTGTAATTCTTCTTGGAACATCTGGTAGAATTCAGCTGTGAATCTCTCTGGCCCTGGACTTTTTTGGGTTGGCAATTTTTAAATTACAGGTTCAATCTCACTGCTTGTTATTGATCTGCTCAGGGTTTCTATTTCTTTGTGATTTAATCTAAGAGGATTGTATATTTCCAGGTATTTATCCAATTCCTCTGGATTTGTCTAGTTCGTGCATGTAAAGGTGTTCATAGTAGCTTTGAATGATCTTTTGTATTTATGTGGTATCGGTTGTAATATCTCCAATTTCATTTCTAATTCAGCTTATTTAAATCTTCTCTCTTCTTTTCTTGGTGAATCTCGCTCTGCAGGGACAGCTTCTATTGATTACTTGCCCTCCCCCACTGTGTACAGGTCATACTTTCTTGTTCCTTTGCATTCTCATAATTTTTGTTTGAAACTGGATATTTTAAATGATATAATGTGGCAATTGTATAATCAAATTGTTTCCTTTTCCCAGGACTTGTTGCTATTAGTAGTTGTTTGTTTAGTGAATTTTCTTAACTAAATCTGTAAAGTCTGCATTCTCCATCATGTGTGGCCACAGAAGTCCCTGCTTAGTTAGCTTAGTGGACAACTAATGTCTGAACAGAGATTAACTTACACAATTGAAACAATGTTTTCAGTATGTGTTGAAGAACTCTGTTGTTCATTTGGGACCATTCTGTCAGCATTCAGTCAGGCAATTGAAAATTCTAGCTTAGCCTTGAATTTGGGCTCAGGAAGAGCTGCAGTCAGCCAGAATTGAGAGGTAAGGGCTTGCGTGGGTCTTTCTTGAGTATGCAAACAGTCCTGGGCATGTGTTTAAAATTACTGATGTGACTTCTTAGGAGTATGTTGGAAATTTTCAATGTCCTTATGGACATCTCATTTCCCAGATTTTCTTTTTAAGCTTTTGGGTTAGCCTATTATTTTTTTTCCCCACCAGTGCAGGTAGCCACAAAAGTTAAACAATTTTCTTTTATTATTTTTGGCAACTGCTCTGAGGAAAAGCCTTTCCCCAATAATGAGTTCAAACTGAGATCAAAGAGACAACAATGCAAGTATGATCTTCCAGAGAGCCACCAGATATGTCGAATAATAAAAATTCTCTGGGATTGAGCTTTGAAGATACTTCAGCCTCTTACTGTTTTCTCCTGTGACTGTCAGGATGATGATTTTTTCATGATTATAGGTTGTTAGTTTTCAAGGTTACTGTGGCCCTGAGTGTGGGGGAGGAGAGAATGAGAATACAAGTTAAAGTGCCACAAACTTTGCTGTTCTTACCAAGATTCAGCCATTTTTCTTCAATAAATGCTTCCCAGATTGCTCCAATTCTTGGGTTAGTTTTTAGAGTTTTGAAAAAGATTGACCTGCTCTTCTGTATTAAAGTACATAAACTCATATATCCTCAATTTTATGATAATTTAAAAGTATTGAAGATGAAAATACTTTGGCAAGAGTGCACAGAATTACTTCTTTGTAAAAAAAGAAAATCTACTGAGGAAAGATACCCAGCCTTTGACCAATAAACATAGCTTTGTAGATGCAGTTTCAGCAAATGAAAGCTCGAGAAAAAGTCAAGAAGGTAAAGGTTTTCAGAGTTTGACAAGCACCCTTTTAGGGGACAAACTGGAGCCTTTTTTTTTTTTTTTTACTAAAATGCGAATGGGGAACTACACTCCAAATATATACACCACTGGTTGCATCCTATATTAATATTTTATTTCCATATGTCTCTTTTGTCACCTCAAAAATGTTCAAATATTTTAAAAGAAATAATAAGCAATCATTTCAGTAATGAACGAAACAAAACATACTGTTTTAGAAGCACAACTTGTTCTTTTAGAAAACAGCCCTTCTAGCTGTTCATTTTATGAGCTGGAAAACATGCCAATCTGGCCAAAAACAACAAAAATATATCCTATTCGGTAGTTGATTGCATTACCTGCATAGATTGGTAAATCATGTCATGTGTGGTTTACAGTGAAGTTCCAAATTTCTGGATTACCTCCTGGAAAGACTTGTCCCCCTTTCAGAGTGTTATGAAGCATGAATAATACATGTATTCTCTTAGTTATGAGAAATAGCCTGAGAGTGTTTCAATACTATTTTTATGATGAGCACGGATTTTTTTTTTTTTTCCCCCAAAGAGCAAGTTCACTTTGTCTCTAAATGATTTGGTCAAGGAAGACTGTAGTTGCATCTATAAAACCACCCTTAAAATTACAAGGCCAGATAAAGACATTTTTCTGTTTTAATATTTAGACCATACTCTATGAATTTTGTTGCTGTGTAGGAATTTTGTTTCAGGAGGTAGCAGACATGAAGAAATACTTGAGATGGAACATCCTCTACTACCCTTTATCCTATCCTGTCCATAATACACACTCAAATGAAGATATAAATGATGTGCCAGACATTGTCCTTAATACTTTTACATATAAAACTTTTCTAAACACTTTTATGTATATATAAATACTAATTGAATTCAGACTTTACAGATGAGAAAACAGAATCACCAAGTTATTTGCCCAAAATCACATAGCAAGTGGTTATGCTGAGTCTGCCCTAGCACTGTCTAATAAAAATATAATATGAACCTCATATGTGATTTTAAATGTTCAATATCCACATTTACTACTTATATATATGTTCATAGTAAGTTGTGTCTAAATTCAGAAACTTAAAACAATGAACGTTTATTATCTCACAAAATTTATGAGGGTGAGGAATCGGGAGTGCTTTAGATGCTATAGTTCTGCCTCAGGGTCTTTCATGAAGTTGTAGTGAAGCTGTAGGCAGGGAATGGAGTCTCTGAAAACTTGACTGTGATTTGAAGATCCATTTCCAAGTTCATTCACATGACTGTTCTCGGAGGCTTCAGTTTTTACCACATGGTCCTCTCCATACGGTTCTCACTGACTTAGTGTTCTAAGAGTGAGAGCAAGCCCAAGACTGAAACCAGTCTTCTATGGCCTAATCTCACAAGTGACATACCATCACTTCTACTATACTCTTTTGATCAGACAGTTCAATGCTAGCACAGTCTGGGAGGGGACTGAACAAGGGTGTGACTACCAGGAGGGAGAAATAACTGGGCACCATCTCGGAGGCTACCTAGCACTGATATCTTTAAAAGTTAAAAAAGAAAGGTGGCATTAAATTTAATATGTTTTATTTAAAAATGTGTATCTAGGATATTATAGTTTCAACAACTTATTCATATAAAAATGAGATATTTTATATTCTTTTCATGCTAACCCTTTAAAATCTAATATATATTTTCCACTTATAGTACATCTCAATTTAGACTGTCCTAATTCAAGTAGCCACATTTCAAATACTCAGCACAATGGCTACATTAACGGTACTCTATTGGAAATAACAGATCTGAACAGTATGTATAGGTCCAAGTTTGTGTTCTGAAGCACTTCTTGCTTAATCATAGAAACAAAAGAGGTGATATTTTTGTCAATCAACATCAACGCCATGATAAGGAATTTTTCTGCTGTATATAGTAGCATTGTAATGTTAAAAAGATTTGAATTAATATCACTGCTAGAACAAGAGGATACAGAAATTTTTAGATGAATGTTAGAAAATTTACTAAATTCACTAAATATAAAATTTCTTTCATATGTTTCATGGATTTAAACCATGTATTAAAAACAAGCTTTGGGCCATGCTTCCTACTTAAATTAATTTCTACCAGATACAAGGATTTTATCTATCAAGTTGTCAAGAAACTCTTAAGCAGCTAGGCAGCTACTAGACTAATACCACTCTTCCACGAATTACACCACTAAGGAGACAGTGAGCCCGAGGTGCACAGAAGGCAGCATAAGCTTCATGTCTCAGAGGTTGTCTTTGACCCCCAAGACCCCCAAGGTGACACAGGGGATTGCTGAACATGTAATTGGGGAACCCTGAACTTACAAGCCCCAAACATACAAGGGGTTGCTGGCAAACTACCAACCTTTGCCCTCCATGAAAAATTATATTTATTACCCTGGAATGTAAAATAATTCCTTTGAGGCGAGGAGAAAGACTTTACTATCCTAGAATGTCTCTGGGGAGGGAGACAGTCTCTTTCATTTTTATACTAGTTGAAAAGAAATCTGCTCCTCTAGCTCCCGAGGCGTATAGAAATGCCACGGAGAATTCTCTTCCAACATGACTATATCCCTTAAGCCGTAAGACTTAAAAAAAAAATACCTTTATTATACATGTGAAAAATTCAGAAAAGTATTAAAATAACTTATGACAGAAATTGAATTAATAGAATTGTTTCTGTAAGAAATTAATTAAGGATAAATGGCTAAAATTTATAAAGTCTGTTCCTTATGCCCAGGTAATATGTAATATATTAACATGGTTAATTGTAACATGTTAACAATGACCATTGTTTCATTTGGAGAATTATATACTGCATTAACAGAAAATATGTATTACATTGAATCATCATTCATTGTATTTTCATCTACTATTGAAATGATCAATCTTTCATCCTTAACTATTTTATGACTGTAGCTGATTTTTTTATTTGACTAAAACATAAGTTTCAAAGGACCTGATAGGAAAATTATTATGTTAAAAAAACATACATTTGCTAGCTCTAAATAACCTTTCAATCTTCTGTTTTTTAGGGACTTTTGTTAAAAGAAGCAGGGAATGTAAGTCAGAAGTTGCTACTGTTTTTCCATCTGGATGTTATGATAAAACATGACTCAGAGCAGCTCTAAATAAAGCTCCCTGCCTTTTAGATAATTCACTATCCAAGGAATCAGGGGCTGTTTTTCCAAATTTTCTGGGTCAAGTTCCCTCAAGGTACCTATTTCCCACTGTGCTCACTTAAGCAAAGTAAACTCAGCTGTGTCTACCTTACAACATCTTTTCCTTGACAAAAGGGGTATTTTGTATAAACTATGCAAGAAAATGAATTAATCAGTGTGCAAAAGAAGTTCAGGTTTTTAAAGTAATTTTAAGATCTGTTTCTTGGCCTAATATTTTTTATCTTGCTTTTTAGTATATGATCAGATTATTTCTCTGCATCCTTGGTCTTTGGATAACTACCATATGTATTAGCCAAAAGACAAACAGATTTTGCAGTTCTAGGTTAAAATTATTCTGTTACCCACCTATGTGCATTTTAATATCAGATCAGAATTCTGTCAGAAAGATCATTTTAAAGGAGACTGTTCCACAGCTGGTGCTGTCCTATAAGTTTTCCTTGTATTAATGTTTTATTTCCATCTTCTAAAATCTGTCTCATCTCTCCTGGTCCTTACCATCCCTCTTTCTTACAGGCACAATTCTAAAAGCTTTTTATGATGTTACCGTAACTGTACCAGCAGGGAAGGACTCTCATGAGAGGAACCAGATTGCCCTTAAACAATTGGATCTTCTGTTTCTTGCATCTTAACTGAACATTGGTAGAGCACATTTCTATAACTATACGCAGTCATATTTTGGATATTTAGAGTTTCTGCCATTGGAATGTAAGCAGAGTTTCCCTGTACTTCCTGACCCCCAACACACCATGCATGGCAGCCTCCCCCACCACCAACACGCAACACTAGAGTGGTACACTTGTTGCAAGTGTGAACCTTCATTGACATATCAAAGTTTTATATTTGGGTTCACTTTTGGTGGTGTACATTCGATGGGTTTTGATAAACGTAGAATGACACGTATCTACTTTGATAGAACCCACCCTAAAAATCCTTTGTGCTTTGCCTACTCATTCCCCTCTCTTCTCAAACCCCTGGTAACTACTGATGCTTTTCCTGTCTCCATATTTTGCCTTTTTCAGAGCATCATATAGTTGGAATCATATAGTATGTAGCCTTTAAAGATTGATTTCTTTCACTTACTAATATGTATTTAAGGTTCTTACATGGCTTTTCATGATGTAATAAGTCATTTCTTTTTAGCGTCAAGTAATATTTCATTGTCTGGATATGACACAGTTTATCCATTCACCTACTGAAGGACATCGTGATTACTTCCAAGCTTTGGCAATTATGAATAAGGCTGCTATAAACATTCATGTGCAGGATTTTGTGTGAAGATAAAGAACCCAAGTTCTAAAGCTATAAGATGTATTTGTTTTTCTGTTTTACGAGTAACACGTGCATCTTGTAGACAATTAGAAAATGGGAGAAAATGCAGGGAAGTATATAAAACTCACTATAATATCATCACCAGAGTCATCCAGCAGTACTGTTAGATACATTTATTTCTGTTGTTTTCCAGTGCATTGTACACGTGCATACATATAGACACTTTTTAGTATAATGGGGAAAAGAATCTTATTCTGAGGACTTGCCTGTGTCATTAAATATTCTTCAAAGCATAATTTTTATTTTCTAGATAATAGTCCCTCATATGCATATTCTGTAATTTATTCAATCCATCCTGAACATGGCCGTTTATACAATTTGTACTGTGATGAACAGCCTTTTAAACTAAAACTTTGTCTGCATTTCTGACTATTACAATAATCTTATATACATAGAAGGAAAAATGCTTTTAAAGATCTGATACATATTGTCAATCACATTTCATAAAGGCTCTGCTAATTTGCATTCCAACCAGGAACTTTCGAGAGGGCCAATCTAACTACTTTTTTGAGGGTGTGACTTAATTGTTTGTGTTTCCCATCTCATTTTTTTGAGTTAATAGCATTATAACAATTTCCACATAACAACATTCACCTGTTTAAAATATACAATTCAATGGCCTTTAGTATCCCTGTCTCCATTTTTTTGGAAAAATGAAATTTTAAATCTTCAGCATCCTTTAAAATGACAGGGCCTGACAGACCTAGCAGAGGGTCACACTGTCAACGATGCCCTGTAGTCAGGTAGGGGAACCAAGATGTGCAGTGCTTAGGTGAGTGATGAAAGGGAAGAGTTGTTCTTATAAAGGTGTTTGTTTTGACCTATGTAACTTCTTTCTAGAATTGTAAGTAAATATGGCCAGAAATGAATGAATTTAAAAACTTTTAGAAATGAGTTGTTAATTGGTTGGGCATAGTGGCTCATGCCTGTAATCCCAGCTCTTTGAAAGGCTTAGGTGGGAGGATGGCATGAACCCAGGAGTTTGAGGCTGCAGTGATCTATGACTCCACCACTACACTCCAGCCTGGGTGAAAGCAAGACTCTCCCTCAAACAAATTGAAAATTTAAAAGAAGAGGTGATAATAATTATTTGCAAATAGTAACATTACCCAGGAAAACAGAGTATCAAATGAGACAAAATATTGAAACTTGGTAAGATGACTTGATGAACAAATACGTAAAACAACTGTAGGTACGTAAAGGAATATATTCTTCCTTATAAGAATACATATAGTTATAATTTTCCATTTATAAGCACTTAGAATATATAGGGGTAACATATTTTATAACTTTAACTCATTTATTTATTTAAAAAGTATTATGCAAGTTTATTTATTAAAAATAAACAGACTTATGTGCTTGAATCAGAAAACTGAATATTATAAATATATCAACTGCATGTGAATTAATTTATATTCAACATATTGCAGAATAAACTTTCCATATTATAATCATCATTATTATTATGTTGCCTCTTGAGAGAGTAATTGTAAAAATCACTTGGGCGAATAAACAAGTGAAGATATTCAAGCAAATATTTTAAAAATAAGATAATGAGGGAGTACTTGTCCTGCCAACATTAATGCCTGATAGAAAGTTAAAATAAATGGTACTATATGTTGGTTAAGAAAATCAAAAACCGCATTAATAAATTACTTTAACAACAGTTGTACTAGTAGTTATAGAAGTGTCATAGCAATGTTTTTAATTTGACTCCAGTACCATGCACTTAAGCATTTGTTTATAGCCCAGAAACAGACTTTAATGTAGAGTATTATTTTCTGTTTGATAAAGTTTTTACCACACAGTTGGGTTTAAAGGAAGAATTATTTATTAC
Source organism: Papio anubis (assembly GCF_008728515.1). Classification (NCBI taxonomy): domain Eukaryota; kingdom Metazoa; phylum Chordata; class Mammalia; order Primates; family Cercopithecidae; genus Papio; species Papio anubis. The sequence goes on from NC_044981.1 coordinate 134,968,247, forward strand.
ATTGTTTTGGTACAGTTAATAATGTAACCAACAGTAGATCAAATTGGATCATCAACATTATACCAGATAGCAAAAGAAATTTGAAATAGATGAAAACATTAAATTTTGAGGAAAACTATCTTATGTCTATATTTGAAACAACTTTCAAGTTGCAAATATAAAACCATAAAGTAACAATATATTTGAATACATAAAATGAAATTTTCTGTCGTAAAGGAAGAAATGTTTAATAGCGAAGGAAAATAACTCAATTTTTAAGACTAAATGTCACTAAAATGAAAAACAAAAATCAATAAAAATTCTGGTAGAACACTAATAGGAAAATGGACAAAGCTTAGAAGAAATTCAGATGGTTTATAATTATGTAGAAATCAGTTTGTACTAACACAATAACAACTTTTCCACCTATATAGCTAGCTAAGCTTTTGCAATAATGAAGTTGGGAAAAATATTATCAAAGGGTCACTCTTAAACCTAACTGAGGAGTGTATCCTTCCTGAAAATAAATTTGATAATAGATTGAGTAGCTTCTTTGAAAATACATGTAATATATTTTGAATTCCATCTACATCTTAAGTATGTACAGAAATAATGATTAATGACACAGGTACACTTAGTCTTGGTTCTGCCATCCTGGAACCAGTACTCTGCTGAGAAAAGAGCCTTTATAATGTCTAAAGCTTTAACTCAGTGCTTCAACTTGTCAGAATTAACTACAAAGAAATAATCATTTTAGAATTATTTGTAATAGTAAAACAATAGAATCAACTTATATGCCCAACAGTGAGGAATCGGGTAAATTATGATACATTCCTTACAACATATTCATCTATTAACAACTATATTTGTGAAAAATATTCTAAAGCATGGGGTTTATTTGGGGTTCAGTATTAAATGAGACAAGTAAGATTCAAATGAAGTGTCTATAGTAAAGTTTTTGACATTGTTTAAAACATTTTTATCTCTCTCTCTATATATATCAAGTTAAAAAGGTCAGAATTTTAAAAGCAGCTGTTTCAGTCCAGTGAGAATGAGTGATTTTAATTTTATTTTAAATTTGTTAAATTTTTTTCAGAATATATGTAAATATATGCATACATATATACACATACTACACACACATACACACAGAGAAACACAAACACACAAATAAAAATTTGGGCTGGGTTCCTTGGTGTGTTTCGGTGCTTTGATTTAACAATTTTCTCATTTATAAAGTAGGGAAAACATTAATAGTATTTACCTCACAAAATTCTTCAGAGGATCAAATAAATTAAATGAGGAGATTAGCTTACTACAGACCATGGCACATAACACAATAACAGTGTTAACATTGTTTTTCTCATTATTATAATCTTTTAAAAATTTGGAGGAGCTCCTCTTTTCATGAGCCTCAGCATGGGTAGGCCTTGAATTTTCTCATTGCAGCTCTATTCTCCTTATTAGGAAGTAACTTCCTTCTGGCATTTTGCAGTAGTTGGTCTATTATTCTTAGTTTTTGATGATGTGGTAAGTTTTCATCATTTTCTATCATTTTTGGTGTCTTTTTGTGTATACTTTATACTGGAAAGTCAGGGACGGCCATGTCCAGGGCTGCTAGACAGCCAGCATTTAAACCCCTCTTAATCAAACACAAACCTTGGAAAACCCCAATTTGTTTATCTTCAGTGTCTAACATGATCAACAATAGCAGCTCCAAACGCTATGATTTTTCCTAGAAGCGACTGTCCGGGCCGATCTCTGAATAGTTTTGAGGCAGTTCCATAGGAGTTACCCGCACGAGATCCCCCAGTGCTCTGAAGAAATTCATCTCAGAGCTATTCAGGAGTTCCTGCGGACCAGGTACCAGGTCAAAGCTTCCAGAGAGGACTGTCAGGGGCCAGTGAGCTCCTTTCCAAGTCGAATCCACTGGGATAGTGGTGGGTTAGCCAGTTCAGGAGCACACTGCCGATTTTAGGTGGGATTTTCAAATTCATGCTATTGAAATTAGTTTTTATTGCCTAGTAATATGGAACCAAAGTAATGTGCTTAGAGAGAAAATGTTCCTTCTTATTATGCTGGTGAATTTAGAATAACAAAAATTCAGTTTTCTTTATTGTGCAAATCAAAATCTATTTAAATCCTAAGCCCTGATGTTCATTTAATACTTATGGTTACATCGGGAAATTATACCTTTTCCTAATTTGAATTTAATGTAAACTGATTTTTAATTGTTTTTATAACCATGGGTAACAGATTTTTTGAACACTGCATGGTAAAAATCAGCAAATATGTCAGACAAAGCACAATGTTACAAGGAAACACCACAGCATATGTTGACAGTTATAGAAGAATTGCTGCTGTTTTCACCCTTCACACCAGAATAATTTTTTCAATATTTACCTCCCATGTGTAGAGAGAGAAACATATGGGGCTTTACATAATCATGAGCATAAACAGGTGGCTACTTAGGTACATTTAATTTGCAGGCAACATCAATACTGAACAACACAATCAGCTCCACATGGCTCCCAAACTCTTTCTACTAACATTCCATTAACAAAATTAAGATCATTAAAATAGAGGGAGGGTATAGTACTCCCTTAGTTGGCTTCAGCTACCTTTCAGAGTCATGGATAAAACACATTTTCAAAAATGCCTTGGCATTTTGCTGTTTCCTTTGTTCAAGGGAACTTCAGTAACTGTGTATAATGTATACTTTGTGAATAACAACAAGCAGCATAATATTTGCATTTAAAATGTGCTTACATCTTTTATTCTCCCTATAATCTGCTCATTATGGGCATAAAATTATGATGGTTAAATCCTAAGTAATTTATCAAAGCATGGGGTCAGACAAGCTCCTCAAAGCAACCTGGAAATATTTCTCCAAAGGCAGTCCACCTAAAGTGGTCACCTGAAGCTCATTTCCATATTCAAACATGCTGGTGAAATCTGTGAAAATTATCATTGCTGGAAATTTTTGCTCAATCTGTGCCAGATGCTGAGCTGTAGATTCCATATATTTTGTTATCTCGATTTTGATCCAGACTAGAATATCTCATTTGTCCTCGTTGGCATTGAACTTCCATAGGTACTAATTTTTCTGACCTTATAACCATCCTACAATGGCTTAGAATCCAAGAGTAAAGGCAAATGAGGAGATTTAATAAGCACTGTGTTTTTAATCATTTGGTGCTTACTAGGTGTTAAGTACTATCTAATCATGTTACCTGTATTAGCTTATTTAATCACCACAATGACCTTATGTGGTAAGTGATAGAATTTTTCTCATTTTATGAAAAAGGAAATTGTAGCCATGAGACTTTGAATTCTAAAATTTACACATGAAGGAAGGGACTGAGGCCAGAATTAAAACCCAGGCTAATAGGAATTGGAAAGCCATAATCTTAACCACCCCACTCTAGTTATGTTCCTTTATCCTGAAAGTTCTACACTGCCCAAAAGCACCTAGGGCCAGGAATCCTGAAAATTCTACTACCTAAAATCACCTAGGGCTAGAAACAGCAAATATGTGGTATTCTGAAAATCTTCTTAACAATGCTTTGTGAGAGGTTTGGGGGTGCCTAAGGTCTGTGGAGTTTCTTTCTAGCCCTCATACCTCTATGTGTCTTCTCAAAACCCGAGGAGCAGTGCTCTGCAGAACTAATGAGCATCCAGGGAGCTGTGTTGCCAGCAAGGTTATGAAAATAACAATTTCTCACATTCTCTCTCCTCATCCTAGGTCTATTACTCTCTCTGCCTGGGAGAGAGGAAGTTTTAACATGAACAAGTGTGTGCATGATGTGTGGCACATTTATTAATAAGCTATGATTATAATAAAGCTTTAGGCCTAGATATCAGATTATATCATTTGATCTTAAGAGCTAACATTATTAATGTGTTATTTGTTAAGCATCCCAAATGTGTTAGGTTTTGCAGTCATTCCTTTTAAGGAGTTTAAATGTTACTAGGAAAATTTGTTTGTTTTCCCCATGCAATGGTTGAACCAAAGAGGTAAAAATGAATTGAAAGATTTTACGATATATTCTTTTACCTCTGCAGGTAAAATAAATCTGAAAACCTATTAATAGCTATTGCAGATAGTTTTAATTCAATTATTATCATTATTACTATTCTTATTTTGAGATGGAGTCTCACTCTGTTGCCCAGGCTGGAGTGCAGTGACATGATCTCAGCTCACAGCAACCTTTGTCTCCTAGGTTCAAGCAATTCTCCTGCCTCAGCCTCCCTAGCAGCTGGGACTACAGGCACGCACCACAACACCCAGCTATTTTTTTTTTTTTTTGGTATTTTTAGTGGAGACGGGGTTTCACCATGTTGGCCAGGCTGGCCTTGAACTCTTGACCTGAAATTATTTGCCCCCCTTGGTCTCCCAAAGTGCTGGGATTACAGGTGAGACCCACCACGCCTGGCCCCAAATCAGTTATTAATGTAAAGACATGTGAATATAAGCATTCTATAGTTTCACTTAGTTTCCCTCAACATTTTAAGAAACTTCATCACCATGTTTGACATATGTTCTGCCCTCCCAAATACTCAGTTAAGTTACTGTGTATCATTTCTTTATCACAAACTTTGACTTCCCCCACACTGCTTATTTCTGTTCTTGAAGACTCTTCTATGAAAACAGTTGTAGTCACTCATTAGCTGATGATGTTCAATGATCTATAATTGACACCAAAATCTGGAGACTCTTCTCAGTTCAGACATTGTTATTTTATATTCCAATACTTTGAGGGTTTTGAACGTTTTGCTTTGATGGATTTGTGGAATATACCGACCTGAACATCCTTGTTATTATATATTTGTCATATATAATTCTCATTTCACATGTTTCTGTGGCTTTTCTATCATTGTGTTACATTCCCAAGACAATTTTTAGGTTGGTATATTCTACAAATGTATCTTTTTCAAGATTATCCCAAATCCAGTGTTTCCATTAGAAGTTCTAGCTCAAGTATCTCTATTCATCTTTAGATTGAAATGGTGTGCATGAAATAACCCATCAAAGCCTTCACAGTAGGACGAGGAGATCATTATTGTTCTTCTCACACTGTGGCATCTGGGGAAGGCTGATCCATGTAAAGAGAGGGCTGGCTGGTAAGACCTATAAACATGTTCTTCTCATGAGCAATGTCCTTGTAAGTCATACATGCAACAGGGAGGCAAGCCTGGCTTGTGGCAGGATGCAAAACTTGGATGTCAAAGTTCAGATTGAGATTCCAGAGCTATGACTACCAGTTGTAAAAATTGCAGCTATTTTCATATCCCCCTATAGTAATAATATTTCTTTCATTGTCCTCAAAAGATTATTGTAAGGATAAATGATGCATAAGAAAAAGTTTTCAAACTTGTAAATTTCTAAACAAATTTCAATTGTTGTAATTACTGTTAATAACAACTGCAAATCATTAAGAATGGGTTAAAAATATAAACTCCCTCAAAACCTAAGATTCAAGGAAAAGACTTGAAAGACTACCTTCATTTATTAATTAATTTTTAACCGCTCAATCTATTGCATTTCCCATGATTTTGTTAGTTAAGTTACATGTTTTTTAAGAGCAATGTCTCCTAATTCAAAAATAACAATAAAATTCCTTTTAAGAACTAACAGGCCAGGTGCAGTGGCTCACACCTGTAATCCCAGCACTTTGGGAGGCTGAGGTGGGCAGATTACCTGAGGTCAGGAGTTCAAGACCAGCCTGGCCAACATGGCTAAACCCTGCCTCTATTAAAAATACAAAAATTAACTGGGTATGGTGGTGCACACCTGTAATCCCAACTACTCGGGAGGCTGAGGCAGAAGAATCGCTTGAACCCGGGAGGTGGAGGTTGCAGTGAGCTGAGATCGTGCCATTGCACTCTAGCCTGGGAGACAGAGCAAGACTCCATCTCAACAACAACAACAACAACAAAAAAAAAAAAAAAAAAAAAAGAGAGAGAGAGAGAGAGATTTGACAATCCAAGGTGGAAATAGACATCTATTTTCATCTGTTAACTTGTTTTATAAAGGTTGCATGTTGGCTTATTTTAATAACTTGATTACTTAACTCTTAGAATGTGTCTTGTCTTTATTTGGAAGAATAACAAAGCATATTTTTCCCAGTATAAAACTATTGTACACTTTGAGAAAAAAAATGGAAAAAAATGGGTCACATTTAGATCTAATAAGTCCCAATGGTGCTTTTTATTTAACTTTTTATTTAACTTTCTTCATTGTGAAACTGAAGTTCCAATATGGCATCATATTAAGACAACAACAACAACATGCCCTAGTTTTATGGCTTTCAATGGCTGTTATTAAAAAGAATTACTTGGATTGGCTGCAACAGTATATGAAGAGATAAGTTAATCAAATATTTTTCCTATATTGTGCCACTTTAATATGCTAAACTGTGTACTTCATCATCTTTTAAGGAAAAGCACACAGATTCACAGACACATTTTTCTTGCAATAGAAACATCCAGCAAGACAGCTCTGAATAGCGTGATTAACTGAAATAATGGTGGCCCTTAGGGTTTTAGTCTTTTCCTACTTCATAATATTTTAGGTGTGTTATTACCTTAGGTGAGCTCTATTCCCCAAGAAAGATGACGCCAAATTAATTCTCTGTGACTTATGTCATCGATACAGCTAGGATAAAAATAAAACTATGTGTCTCTATCCTTTATGAGATTTTAGGTAAGTATTTTTTTAAAACTTATTTCACAAAAACTGCTGAATTTTCTATACCCTGATGATGATTGTGGACTCTTAGAAATAAATCTTCACACACAGACAAATGAGATTAAACACACTCAGGCACAGACACACACACAAATTCATTTACTGTGGTGAATTCAAGAGCACGATTTTATTGAATTCTCCCTGATACAAGATGTAATAAAATGAGAAATTCCTTCAAAGTAAATGTGTCTTTCCCTTACTTCAGTCAAGCATACCATGCAGTGAATGAACACTGTTCCATTTCTAAGTTTTTAGGATAGGTTGCATTTGCTACCTTGCTCATTCCTGCCAAGATTCCATCAGTCACAGTTTTTCAGGAAGTTTATGTCTAAAAATCACCAAAATTCCTTTTGTTTGTATGAGTAAAAACGACTTCAAAAATAACGGATTAAAATAATCTTTGAACAGTAACCAAAAATATACAAAAATGACACTATAATCTGGCTAAAAATGATTTGATATATAGATGAATTTCATTGGAATACACTTGTTGATGAAATAATAAAAGATTTTTTGAAGCTATATAATTTTACTAAGTTTTTAAAAATATACTATCTTCTTAGAGCATGCTAGTATACAATATTCTTAATTACTTTTGGTTAAGAAAGCAATTAACTAATTTCTGCTTTGTTCTCATTTTCTCTGGAATTTATTAAAATCTATTCAATAAATGCATTTCTGAAAGTGATACAAAGCAGATGTGCCCATAAAATAAAAATAAAATAAATCAAATGGAACCACTTAGACATACATTATACAAAAAGCTGTATCTTAAGCAGTAAAATTTTATTGTAGTAGTTGGTTATCCTGATAGAGATAACATTTTAAATACTGAAATTGGTGAAATAGAGATCAATGAAATAGTGAAAATAGTGCAATTTTCTAATGGAAAAATTAGAGAAGTAATGAGAGAAAATGAGAAGAACAATTGAAATATAGTCAAGAGCAGTCAGTCCAGAACAACTACAGAACCTGGTGTTTTCAAGGAGGGTTATGTGATGTAGTATGTTGTGATTTATTAATGTGTGTTTTCCACAAGGGTTTTATAATCAAAGAAATTCGGGAAATTCTGCATCTCATATTCTTCTCTTGAGAGTCACAGTGTATTTAAAGTTTCTAAGAAGTCTTACATTATTTGGACCTGTGCAGATACTTTTCATTGTGGTAAAATACACATAACATGAACTTTACCATTTTAAAGTGTACAGTTTAGTGGCTTTAAGTACATTTGGAATATTGTGCAACCATCACTGCTATCTATCTAGTCCAAGTTATATAGCTTTATTTTATTTTATTTTATTTTATTTTTTGAGAGACAGAGTCTCACTCTGTTGCCTAGGCTGGAGTGCAGTGGAGTGATCGTGGCTCCCTACAACCTCTACCTCCCGAGCTCAACCAATCCTCTCACCTCAGCCTCCCAAGTAACTGGGACTAAAGGTGCATGCCACTATGCCCAGCTAATTTTTGTATTTTTTGTAGAGATGGGGATTTGCCATGTTGCCGAGGTTGGTCTCAAACTCCTGGCCTCAAGTGATCCTCTCACCTCAGCCTCCCAAAGTGCTGGGATTACAGGCCCAGATATATAGTTTTTAAATCATTAATATGACTACAAATCCATCCCTTTGGGAATATCTTTTAATTTTAGTGTGTCTAGAGCATATATTCATAAAAAAGCTGACCAAATCCAATCTTCTCATTTTAAAAATAAAAAATTTAAAATATGACTGAGAAGTAAGATGTCTTGCTTGAGATCACAAAGTAGTTGGAACAGAGCCAGTGTCATCCAGATTTCCCATTTCCAAGAATAGGGTCTTTTCTATTTCAAGGTATTTTCCCCTTATCTCCATTTGTATTGTCTGGTCTAATGATCTAGTGATCTAAAAGCAATACTTTATAATTTTACCTAGAAGAACTCTGGATAAAAACAAGCATCTTTTATCTTTAAAAAGGTATCACTTTAAAAATGTACACAGTATTTGTGTTATAACTCTCTCATTGCGATTTTCTTGTGAGAATTTTCATTGTAAGAAGTCTCTTTTTAATTCACATAATTCTGTTCTTAGGTCTTTTTAAGATCATGGCTGATAAAACTCCGTACCTTACTATGGAAGAAATCACAAGGACCATTCATATTGGACCAAGTAGACTAGGGCATCCTTGCTTCTATCATCAGAAGGATATAAAACTAGAGAACTTCATCATAGAGCAGGGTGAGCAAATCATGCTCAACTCAGTTGAAGAGATTGATGGAGAAATAATGGTAAGCTGTACAGTAGTAAGGAATCATCAAAATCACTCATTTAATTTGCCTTTGTCACAAGAAGGAAAATTCTACGAATGTGAAGATGAACGTATTTATACTTTAAAGGAGATTGTTGAATGGAAGATTCCTAAGAACAGAACAAGAACTGTAAAACTTACAGATTTTTCAAATAAGTGGGACTCAACGAATCCGTTTCCTAAAGACTTTTATGGTACCCTGATTCTCAAGCCTGTTTATGAAATTCAAGGTGTGATGAAATGTGAGTATCCACTGAGAATGGTGTTCTATGAGCATGAACATTGTGGAGTTTGGGAAAGTAAGGTTTTAAAGGCTGAAAAATGAGAGTCTGTCTTTATTTCAACTATTAAGCCTCTGAGAGTTAGATTCCTCATCGACCAATAAGCAAACCATATATCCATTCCAAGGATCAAATTGAATAATGAATATACAAGTATATTGTAAATTGTACGGTACTATTCACATGTGAGGTGCTATAACTATCAGGAACAGACAGATCAAACTACTAATTTATTTTTGGTACTGTCAGTTAAATATGACTAGAAAAGAGCTACTTTTAAAAGATAGAACATATTTAGTGAGAATGAGGCTTTCTTGTATGGAGGTGGTCAACAAAAGAGTAAATATGGAAAGTTTCCTTAATGCATCCCTTACTTCTATTTTTCTGACAGTCTTTTTTTTTTGTTCCATCCATCCATTATTGACTATAAATCTCTACTATCCCAGAGCTTCTCTGTCTTGAGGGAAAATGATATGATAAATTAATTCACATATAGGCATGGTGGTTTTTTTTTTTTTTTTTTTGTGACAGAGTCTCGCTTTGTTGCCAGGCTGGAGTGCAATGATTCTCCTGCCTCAGCCTCCCAAGTAGCTGGGACTACAGGTGCCGCCACCACGTTCAGCTAATTTTTTTGTATTTTTAGTAGAGATGGGGTTTCACCATGTTAACCAGGATGGTCTCGATCTCTTGACCTTGTGATTGACCCACCTCAGCCTCCCAAAGTGCTGGGATTACAGGTGTGAGCCACCACACCCGGCCCAGCGTGTTTTAATATGCAATCTTCATAGAATTATTTGCATTTTGAAATAGGAATATCTGGAGAGAGCATTGTTACTTCAAAGGTGTTAATACCTTGAGTTTTCAGGATTATGACACATGAGTAGGATGGATAATAAAGAGTTCTGAACTTGGAGTCCTAGATTCTAATTCTGGGTCAGTAACGTAATAGGTGTTGGTTTTCAGCGCACCATTTAGACTCCCTGTTTATGCAAAGAAAATGGTGATACTCTTTTGCCTACCTTTTAAAGTAGTGTTGAGAGAGAAATTAAGGTTTTATTAAGGTACTATTATACTATACACTTGAGAACAAAAAACAGTATGTAAAAACATTTGTTCAAAATGTCCTCCTTAGGTATCTTTTAAAAAATATATTTTTCTCTGGACTCATTAATACTGTTGGCCACATACAATTATTGAAAAATCAATATGAATCTTTTGGCAAGTATTAGAATTGTTCCTAAATTCTGTCACAAACAAATATTTAATCAGAAATTAATCAATTCAAGTTGAACTGAAGGTATAGGCAAGGAATTCCACTTAATGAATGCTAAAAATGAGTATTTTCAGTATTACAAAAAATTGAGGCAACGGCAAATTGTAGACCCCACATTAATGTTCTGTTAGCGATCCCTAAATGTGCAGTTGAGATGAGTAATTGAGATTTCTTTGATTTTTATCAATAACAGTGTTTTCCCATTTTAAAATGTGTTACTTTCTAAAACTATTGGCATCTCCTGCCTATTGCATAGTTACAAATGAGGGTAAACCTACAACCTAAGCAGCACATGGATAAAGTGATTACAACATTTATTAAATTAGGAAGCAAGAAAGCCTACTCTGCAGAAATGGCATTTAAATGAAGGCTCAAAAGATGCATAGGAGGTAATCAGGCAAAGAAGAAGGGGACAAGGTTGGAGAATTCCAACCTTGTCATTAAGTGGACAAGCAGTGGTATGGGGGCAGCAGATGAGAAAGGGATGGGAGCACTAGTGTAGCTGGTGTGAGAAAAAAACAGAGAGGGCAGGTTGAAACAAATATGAACACATGCAATGGGGAGTGGAATCAATCATGGAGGGTCTTGAAGTATATACTAAGAGGCTAAAATGTGTCATAAGGGCAAATCAGTAAAAGGCTTTAAGCAGGGAAAGACAAGAACAGGAGAGTAGTGAGGCCAGTTGAGTGCCAGGGTACAGGAAATTTATACAACAGAGACAACAGTGGGAAAGACAGAGAATCATAGTTGGGCTTTATGGGTATTTAAGAAGTACAATGAGCAAAATGTGAAGGTCTGTTGGAAGGAGAAAGACGCCAAACTTCTTCCCAGCTTCTTGTCTTGATGCACTGGATGGAAGTGCAGTCTATTGAATGTCATCATCAGAAGATCAGGGGATATTAACGTATTTGTTTAGGTAGGACTTAACTGTGAATTTATGCTAACTAAGACCCAGAAGAAAGCCCTTGGTTGAAATAATACTGTTTACAAATTGTTTTAGTCTAATTCCCATTATTTAACACTATTTAAACTAAATTCTCATTTTAATTATACTGGATATTTAATTTCATAGGGATTATTTTAAACATTAGTTCTTATTGTATAGCAATTTCAGCACAAAAACTGCATGAGACTGGATTGCATGTGTATTGACTGCAGAATATTTCCTGGAAATAGAGGATGGGTGTCTTATCACAAATACCTAATTTAAAATGTTTTTATTGTTGTAGGCATTTTTGCCCTGAATATAAAATATAGACCATGTTTTGAATCCATTGTGGTTTTGTTTTACATGATTCTTTCTTAACTTGAAGATTCAAACTTTCCTTGAGGTCAAGGAATGTTACTAAATTGCTTTCCACAGGCCTTGAGTGTCAGTCCAAACCCTTCTTGGCTAGAATGCTTCCTTTCCAAAGTGACAAGAAAAAGAGTAGGTGTGAGCAGGGAATTCGAAGTTTTACAGAAACCTTAGGGGAAAGAGCAAGATGAAAAATAGTGAGAACTACAGGGAGCCATGAAATACTGATTTGCTGAAAAGAGAACATAACAAGTATGTAGAGATAAGAGAAAATATAAGATATTCTACTCTTATTGCTAGTTTTTTATTATTAATGTGAAATTTTGAGTTTCATTAAAAAAAAAACTGTTTAAATAAAGTGTTTGTTTCTGGAAACTTGGCCAAAATCTGTTATAGATCTGAAACTCCCTAACCCTCATCACACATTTAATGATTTAGAAAAAATTATCCTTCTTCGGAAAATAGATACACATAACAGTGCAAACTTCAAACTACTAGTCTTATATAAGTCACTTCACGATGTGTATTGTGCCTTTCTCAGGAAGATGAAATTCATATTAGCATATTAAATGGAATACATAATATTTGCAAATGGAAAAATTGAGTGAGCTATTTAAATTTGCCTCTGAAAGAGAGAGGTCTTGACCATTAAAACTTTTAAAATAGTGTCGTGTTTTGACATATAGATTGATAATTATTTCTTCCCTAAGTGAAAATTTCAGAGTTGTATAACTTTCTTTTATGGAAAAACCTCAATACCTGTCAAATTTGGGGGGAATGGTTTTAGCCCAGATATGAAAAAAGTTAATTCATTTTAGGAGCAGAGGGCTGAAATCACACAAGTGAAAAGTGGTATCAGAAAGGTTGTGTCTACATATTGTATAATCAGTGACACGTGAATAGCAGAAAAATAACACTTTGGTCTTTAGAATACTAAGACTTCTTCTTTCTCTCATTTAATTTTTTAAAATAATTTTAATGTTTATCAAAGTCGAAAAAGTCAAACAGTAAAAGGAATTATAACAACGTTATCAGCAAAACTTTGTGCCCTTGACACGAGGGCCAAATTTTCCTCATATTCTGTTCCTCTCAGGTAGTGCCTTTAAATATTTTTCCTCTACTTTCTGGCACACTTCTAAATAATAAAGGAATATTGCTCTTTTTCAAGTCATCAACTTTAAGATAGTAACTATTGACTTTCACATATGACAATGAAGACTTAATTCTCTTATATTCTTACTTCCCCTTCCGTATATTTTCAGTACAAGTTATGGCTAAACATTAATATTTTCATTATTGTGACAATTCACTGCTCAACCAAGTGGCGTATAATGAGTATAATTCCATTTCTCCATCACTGTTTTTCTGTGATGATGACCTTATCGTTTTCTTTGCTTGATTTTCTTCAATTTTATCCTAAGTCTTAGAGCATTCTTCAACTCTATCAAAAAAGGCCACTCAGTGTAATTTTCCAAAGAGCCCAAACTGTCAGGAAGGCTACCTTTTCTATTAGTTTTCCTGAATGTATTCCTTTGTAACTCTTCATTCTCATGTTCCAATTGGAATTGCTTATTCTTGAGACCAACTGCACAGGTGCTGTCCTGGGAATTCCATTTAAAATCATCCTGGTGATTGACTGTTGACTTGTGTTTCTGTTGACTAACTGTTTCTGAAATCAAATAACGAACTCCTTCTTGACTTTCTTCCAATTTTGATGGAGACCAACCTTCACTTGCTTCCTGAGAACGGTGCATGGAATATCAAGTATTTAGAAAGCCTGAATGTTTGAAAAATATTCTATACACATATAAGACTGATAGTTTGGCTACTTACAGAATTCCAGGTTGAAAATAAATTCGCCTCAGAATTTTGAAAACTTTACTCCCTTATCTTCCACTATCCCATATCGTCTTGGAGAGATTATATGTGGTATTCTGAAGTTTCACAGTAATGTGACTTCTGGTGGGTCTGTTCTTTCTTTGTGATGACAGTTTTCAATCTGAATATTTAGGTGCTTTATGTCTGGAATAATTTCTCTCATAATGTCCGCTCAATTATATTTTCTCTTCTCTCTGTCTTTAATTTCAAATCTCATGCTGAAATTCCCATACCGATCTTCTAGGGCCTTTTTTCTTTTTCTATTTTATATCTTTTTGTCTTTTGTTTATCTTCAGGGAAAATTTTCTTAACTACATTTCCAACTGTTTTAATGAATTTTTAATTTTAGTTATATTTTTAATTTCCAAGAGTTATAATTTTAATTTCCAAGAGTTATTTCTTACATCATTGTACATATTTTACTCTGTTCTTGTTTTTAAAATACAACATTTTATCTCTCTGAGAATATTTTAGATAATTTTTTTTTTTTTTTGTACGGAGTCTCCCTCTGTAGCTCAGGCTGGAGTGCAGTGGCGCGATCTCGGCTCACTGCAAGCTCCGCCTCCCAGGTTCACGCCATTTTCCTGCCTCAGCCCCCCAAGTAACTGGGACTACAGGCGCCCGCCACCCGGTGACTCACGCCTATAATCCCAGCACTTTGGGAGGCCGAGGCAGGCGGATCACGAGGTCGGGAAATCGAGACTATCCTGGCTAACACGGTGAAACCCCATCTCTACTAAAAATATTTTAGATAGTTTTTTTAAGTTTTCAATAGTTCACTGCATTTTATCTCCCTCCTTTTGCCCCTCCCCCCCTTTTTTTTTTAAAGTTTTGGTGTATCGTTTCTTGTTAAATGTTTTTATCAAATGCTTTGTGATTTCTTGTCATGTGTTCATATTTACAGGGGTCAGTTGAAACAAAAATGTACAAGTAAGGCACTGTTTCTATATAAGCTCTATGTTTATGAATTTTAGATATTATCATGCCAGCTTTTTCACTGCAGCGGTCCTCAAATTTAGGTTTTGTGAGTCTTTCCTTTTTGAGTTCAGTTTCACCTGAGAAGAATCTTTGTGGTGTCGTCTGGGGATTATGAGACTTGGAGCTAAGTGGGGACGGAGCTAACAATCTCACCACTCCCACTTACAGATTTATAATTAACTACTTCACTTTCAGTCCCACGCTTCCCTCCTGCTCACCTATGTCTGGTTTCTGAGGTTCTGAGATCCTGTATATACTTTTTACTGCAGAGAGAGAGGTGGAAGGGGTGGTCACCTATCTTCCCTAAAGTAGAGTGGAGACCTGGGTTTAACCATTTTTCAGACATCTGAATAATCCCTGTGTTTTTAGGCCCCTGGCTTCACTTTGCTTTCCAGGAGCCTTATGTCTCCAAATTCTGTCTTTGGAGGTCTCATGGGACAACAATGGTTCACTTTTCTTTGGATTTTGCCTCCTCAGGTGCATAGGCATTTCTTTTTCTTTTCTGTCAAGTCATTTATCATTCTTCCCTCTGATTTCTGTCTTCATTTAGATTAAGGATTACACATATCTTTTAGATTCATTGAACTTTTTTTAAAAAAAACTTCCTTTTTTGACTTTTTACCCCTGTGGTAAATTTGATGGGAGAAAGGATTGAAAAGGTATAATTTTAGCCATAAATCTCACTACCTAATTAAATTAGTTCTAGCCCAGAGTTTTGCCTGGATCTATTATAATCTCTCAAAGGACTGATTGCTACTCCTGCTAAATGATAACAAGTATAATTTATAAATTTAATATATTTAGTAAAATGCCATTTTCAGTAATTTATAAAAATATCACATTAATTTCTTATGTATGTATTTGTATTTTCTCAGTGCTTGAGATAGAGCAAATGTTCCATAAGCATTCAGTAAATCAAGTGAATGAAAGAATGAATTAAGAGACTAACACATTGTTTATGCATGTATATTTATGTTTCACAGTACAAAGCTCCTCTTTAGGTAACAAGGGGGTTTTCTCACTAACCATATCCAGATTTGATTTATTATGATGACATGTTTATGGGTTCACTAGCTAAGGAAAATATGAACTTCATGGTACCAAAGTTTATATCATCTATATTTGTATAACAGGTTCAATTTTTGTTAGTGATGCTTTTCATAATGTGTCCATGAAAATACTATGATGTGATATTTAGAACCAGTGGATACTCTAGTCAGCTCCCATTTCATTTTGTTCCTTTAGGGTGCAGTCTTATTGCTAATAGAAATATCATGCAGCAAGCAGAGAAAGGTACCTATTTTGTATTAGGTATATATTTATTTTTACATTACTAACTATTAATGCCTTATTAGGATTTTCCAGAGAAACAGAATATATATGTGTGCTAAATATACCTAATTATACATTAATATATACAGTGTTATTTATTTTAAGGAATTGGTTCATGCGAGTATGGGAGTTGATAAGATCTAAACCTGTAGGACAAGCTGCAGAGGCTCAAAACTCAGGCATGAGTTAATGCTGCAGTCTTGAGGCAGAATTTCCTTTTCTCTGGGAAATCTCAGTTTTTGCTCTTAAGACCTCCAACTGATTAGTCAGGGCCCACCTGAATCATGGAGGGTAACATCCTTTAAAGTCAACTGAGTGTAGATGACAGCTGAATGTACGAAATACCTTCACAGCCTCACCTAGGTTAGTGTTTGATTAAATAACTAGGTAATATAGCCTAATCAAGTTGATACGTAAAACTAACCATTACAAACATCAATGGAATACATGTTAAAAGTATCTAAAAAAGTGTTTATTTGCTTTTCTTAGATTTTATGGACTAAATTAAAATGTAAAAGGCAAAGTAGTGTTACGAATAAACTCATATAAAATGCAAGTGTATTCATTTTAAATAACTCTCAATTTCTCAGTGAGGTTTATGATAATTTTTTCTAATACAAAAGTTACAGAACCATTCAAAAGGCTCTCTTTGTTTAGAAATATGGACAACAGATGAACCAGAGGAGAACCAGGTAAGAAAATAGAAATTCATAGTATAGCTTCTCTTAAGTTGAAATGAAGTTAAATAAATTTAAAAAATTAATTCACAGAATATCCATAAAGAAAATTGAGATCAAATGAATGAACTGTAAAGCAAATTTTAATTTAAAAGTCTGGAACAAGGCAGAGCTCAGAAATTATTAGTAAACCTAATAATTGCCCTATAATAAAGATTGGAATGCAATGCAAATATGTAACTAAACAGTTCATTGAGTGGATGAGAGATGAAGATGAAGTTCATACTTTTGAGAAAAACAACTGTAGTCTCAGAAAGTAAATGACAAAGATTAGACAGTAAAAATGTCTAACAAATATACAGGTTATTATCATTAAATAATGATATAGGAGGAACTAGAAGTTGGGAGAAACTGTAGCGCTAGGATTTATAAAATTTCTTTGGAGAAAAATATGTAGAAACAATCATCTTGTCTTCAAGTCTTGAATAAGAGTGTCTCAGCGGATTTCCATCCCTGTACTAATTTAGGTCCAATCGCAAAGGTTTGGTTCTCACTTCGTGAGTTGAGACCAAGAGTATTCTAGAATTGAATATTAAATATCCAAGGAAACATATGTTGCCCATCACCAACCAAGTTTAAGGGTAACTCTTTATTTTCTCTTTAAAGTCAATTTTAGTGGCATCCCCGAAATTCAAACTTAGTTAAGAGGGTTGTTACAGTGGGGAATATAGAAAAGCACCACATTATGATTAGCATTCACCCTGTGAAGGGACTTTTCTGGAAAGAACTTAGTGAAACTACTCAGCAACATAACAGAAGTAACCTGTTACCCTTTCAGAAAAAAATGGAATGGAAATTGTTTTTCACAGGAGCTTGCTTTGGATAGCAAGAAAACATACCCAGCAAGGATAATTCATGTTCACTCAGGAAGAAATTCTGGGAAGTCTAAACTAAAGTTTGATAAGTACAAAACGTTTTCACTTCGGTTTAGTTTGGAACAGAAAAACTTGTAATATAAACCTCCAGGAATGTTTCTCATTCTCATGCTCTCAGGTGTTGCCTTCTTATCTATCATTTTAGAGTCAAAAAGAACTTTTTTGGAAA
This sequence comes from Papio anubis, assembly GCF_008728515.1. Classification (NCBI taxonomy): domain Eukaryota; kingdom Metazoa; phylum Chordata; class Mammalia; order Primates; family Cercopithecidae; genus Papio; species Papio anubis. Next base: position 134,986,077 of record NC_044981.1, read on the forward strand.
ATGACATTTTCTAATTTAGCTTGTACTGTTTGGTCTTTTTGGGGGGAGAAAATTCCATTTTCCCAATTGCAAAATAACAAATGCTTCTTTAAAAAAATTCTCTCTGTCTCTCTCACACACACGCACACGGACACACACACACACACGATTAGAGCTATATATACCACAACATAAGCAATGGTAATCTAAAATTTTATAAATCTGTAAAAGATTCTAATTGTTTTTCCTGTCTTATATTTCATAATATTTCTGTAAAAACATGCAACTTTTTGTTTTATAAGAGAGCAACACTATAAGTGTTGGTGTCTTTATCTTTCTCTAGGAGAGATTTGTAGATATAATATTTGCCATAAAAATTAATGAAACCTATTTCAGTTTAAAAACTTGAGGATGTCATTGCCAAATTCTAGGTAACCTTAAGCAAATAATGAGTTTTTATTTTAACTTTTGACTATGGAAAACTTAAAACATATGCAAAAATCAACAGAACAGTATATAATAAAGGTTTCATTTTGTTTTAACAGACATGAGAGAATAATATAAAAATTCAAAGTTCATGCAAAAGTAATGAGGCTGACTGAGTTGCCAGTAAATTGTATGTCTATGGGATTCATGGCACTTAGTATAGAAAGAAAGGTAGACTCCCTGGTTTCAGTCTCCCCTCCCATTGATTTATCAGATAATCTGCCAAATTGCTAATTGTAATTTCATCTTTCTTGATCTGAAATATTTTGGATTTCCTCCTGAAGTAGTTATACATTCCTCAGCCTGGCATTCAAAGTGTCAATTCATTTTCATGGTGTTTCTTTCAGTGAGTCTCCTGTCCAGTCCCTGTGCTCTAATTTAAAATCCTGAGATGCTGGATATCTTGTTAATTACTAACAATTCTCAAGTTCCCTTCTTATCATTGATCATGGTGTCCTTGCCATCTGGATTATACCCTCTCCTATTCTATCTTAGCCTGTAATTTCTTTTCATTCTTAAAGTCTCGTGTTGTGGCCATGCCTTTCATAAAATGTCTTTATCCTCATCCTCAAATTAAATGTGCTATTTTTCCCCTTCTTTGCCTGCCTACTATAGTTTTAATTGAGGCTTTTATATGATTCCACTTTCTCTTTTCTCTTAGCATATAAATTATACTGTAAAAAACATTTTTAGTTGTTACCCTAGAGTTTGTAATATATATTTACAACTAATATATGTCACTTTCAAATAACACAAATAACTTCATGAGTACTGCAGTTACCTTATATGAAAGTATTCCTCATTCCTCCTTCCTGTCTCTTAAAACAGTACTGTCATTCATTTCACTTATCTATGAGCTATAATCATCCAAACTATTGCTACAATTATTATTTTTAACAGACTGCTTTCTGTTAGATCAATTAAGAATAAGAAAAATAAAACATTTTATTTTGCCTTCAATTATTTCTTCTCCAGCACTCGTCCTTTCTGTGTGTATGTCTGAATTTCTGACCTTTATCATTTTTCTTTTCTCTGAAGAATTAAAAATTCTTCATCTTACAAGGCAGGTGAACTGGTGACAAATCCCCTGAATTGTTACTCATATTAGTAAGTCTTTATTTCTCCTTTACTTTTGAAGGATGATTTCACTGGATACAGAATTCTAGGTTGGTGAGTTTTTTCCAACTCTTTAAATTTGTCCCTCTATTCTCTTCTTGCTTACATGGTTTCCAAAGAAAAGCCCATTGTAAATCTCTTCCTTTTTCCTCTGTTGGTAAGGTGTTTTTACCCCTCTGGTTCAAGTTTTTGCTTTGTCTTTGATTTGATGAAGTCTGATTATGATACTACTCAATGTGGATTTTTTTTTTTTTTTTTTTTGGTATTTATCCTGCTCAGTGTTTTGAAACTGCATTAATTTTGGAAAATTCTAAGTCTGGTTACTGCAAATATTTCTTCTGTTTCATGACCACTGTATCCTCCTTCTGGTATACCCAGGACATACATGTTACATCTTCTGCAGTTGTCTCACATTTCTTGGGTATTATATTATGTTCTGGTTTTTTTTTCGTTTCTCTTTCTTTTTGGTTTGGGAAGTTTTTAATTGACATATATTCAAGCCCATTGATTCTTTCCTCAGCAGTGTCCAGTATAATTAGAAACCCACTAAAGACTTTATTTCTGTTTCTGTGTTTTTAATTTCTTTCTTTCTCTTTCTCTCTCTCTCTCTCTCTCTCTCTTCTCCTTTCTTTCATTCGACAGAGTCTCGCTGTGCCACCCAGGCTAGAGTGCAGTGGCATGATCTCACATCACTCCAACCTCTGCCTCCCGGGTTCAGGCGATTCTCCTGCCTCAGCCTTTGTAGCACCTGGAACTACAGGCACATGCCTCCATGCCAGGTTAATTTTTTGTATTTTTAGTAGAGACAGGGTTTCACTGTGTTAGCCAGGATGGTCTCGATCTCCTGACTTCGTGATCCGCCTGCCTCAGCCTCCCAAAGTCCTGGGATTACAGGCGTGAGCCACCGTGCCTGGCCTTGTGTCTTCAATTTCTGTCATTGCCTTTCGGTTTTCCCCTAGAGTTTCCATTTCTCTGCTTACATCACCCATCTTTCCCTGCATGTTGTCCCCTTTTTCCATTATACTCCTTAGCGTTATTATTAAATTTTAAGTTCCTGGTTTGATAATTCCCAAATATGTGCTATATCTGAATCTGGCTTTGATGCTTGATTTGTCTCTTCAGAGTGTGCTTTTTTGCCTTATAATATATGTTGCAGATTTTTTTTTTTTTGAAAGCCAGACATGATGTTTCAGTTAAAAGAAACTGATAAATTGTCTTTTAATGTGATATTTTCTGTTTATCTATCTAGAAGTTAGGCTGTGTTTATAGTTTACTATAAAGGTAGGTGTCAGAGACTACATTGTCGTGTAGTGCTCTTGCTTTTGTCTGCCCTGTTGATTTTAGTCTCTAGAGACTCCTTCTTAGATACAGTCTTAAATGCCATTCTTTGAGTTGTAGTTTCCTGTTATTATACAGTAGCACTGTTGATGTGGTCCTATGGTATGGAGGGGGGATTTCTATAATTTTATGATTAGGTTTCAGTTATTAGTGAGCCTGTGTCTCTAGGCTGTGACCTTCACAAATGTTTCTCAGCTTTTTTGTACGCTTTGGGAGAGACAGAATGGCTAGTGGAGGCTTGAGTTGGGTATTTCCCTTCCTTTATGTGGAAGTACAGAGGAGGTTGGAGTTGGGTATTGCTTTTTCCCTACATAGAATATTAGAGGTGGTTTGGTTGGGTAATTCCCTTCCCCCATAACAGTTAGGATCTGGTAAAGCACAAGTTGGTTGGGCTGTGCTAAAATAGTTTTCCTTGAGGACAGGCATTTTTAAAGGAGAACAGAATGCTCTGGATATATTTCAGAATGGTTGCTTCTTCTCTCACCCTGCCAGAAGCACAAGGAAATTTTTTTCATCTTCATCCCGAGAACCTGGATGGGCCCCTGAAAGTAAGACTCAGAAAAGTGTGGGAGGTCCTCCTAAACATGCTCTCCCGACCCTGGGAGTTTTATCTCTTAAACGATTCTACTCTTGGTCCCCAGTTACCCTTGTATTCTTCCAGGTGCTGGCTCCAGCAGTGGTTTTTGCCCCCAGTGAGCTATGACTGTTTGTATTCGCCTACCTGTCTAGTTTTTGGGGTTGTGGTTTGCCCTGTGACCTCAATTCTCTGGTGAATCTAAGAAGAGTTGTTGATTTTCACTGCTTGTGCTATTTCCTTGTACTGAATCTTCTCTTTAGGCATATACATCATGATTTTGCCTAATCTTTTTAATTAAAAAAACTTGGATGAAAGTATTTTACTTTGCTCATCTATTTATACTTCAATCTCTCTATTGTATTGAAGACATTAAAAACAAGTATTGGCCGGGCGCGGTGGCTCAAGCCTGTAATCCCAGCACTTTGGGAGGCCGAGACGGGCGGATCACGAAGTCAGGAGATCGAGACCATCCTGGCTAACCCGGTGAAACCCCGTCTCTACTAAAAATATACAAAAAAAAAACTAGCCGGGCGAGGTGGCGGGCGCCTGTAGTCCCAGCTACTTGGGAGGCTGAGGCAGGAGAATGGCGTAAACCCGGGAGGCAGAGCTTGCAGTGAGCTGAGATCCGGCCACTGCACTCCAGCCTGGGCGACAGAGCGAGACTCCGTCTCAAAAAACAAAAAAACAAAAAAACAAAAAAAAAAACCAAGTATTTACTGCATTGAACAGGCCATTGATTAAGTTAAACTGTAACCTTAAGAGACATGTCTTAAATAAAATATACAATAGCTGCTATGAATAGTAGCAGGAATTTTAACATTGAAAACTTTTTTTCTACAGTGAAATTTTATATAGAATTTATTTAATGATTTGCTTCCTTTAGTACTCACTCATGTACTTTGTTCTGGCAATTATTTTTTATTCATTAATTCATTTATTGAGTATCTACTATGTGCCAGGAGCCATTCTAGACATTCTAGACATTGATGAAGAAAACAATGAAAGACTACTGCCTCTGGGAAGGCATATGTTTCAGTTTAGGGAAACAAACACTAGAAAATGATCATAATATAAATAAGCAAGTGATATGGAATGATAGAAGGTGAAGGGTGATATGAAAGAGAGAAACAGAAAAGGGCAAATGGAAGAGAAGCTTGCAATTTTAAATAGAGCATTTAGAGTAGATCTCACTGCCAAGATGATATTTAAGCAGTCTTGAAGAAAAAGAGAAGTTGGCTGTGAACATATCTGGCTGAAGAATGTAACAGGCAGAGGAAACTGGCTGTGCAAAGATCTGACTGACAATGAGGAGGTCCGGGAGACAGTGGGGAGTTAGAGTGAGACAAAGGAGTAGCAGATGAGACCCACGTGGTGCCAGGGGCCAAGTAAAGACTTTGGTTTTTATATTGAGTGAAAGGAGTGACACTGTAGGCTTATAAACAGAAGACAGACATAATTTATTTAGCATCTAAAAATAATATTTAGCTTCCCTATTGAGATTTGACTGCAAGGATACTGGTTAGAAAGCCATTGCAACAAGCCAGGCAAGAGATAATGTGGCTCAGATCAGGATAGTCCTGATGTAAGAGATGTCAGGTGTTAAGAAAGAGAAAAGCTAAGGATGTCCCTGAGATTTATGGACTGCACTGAAAGAAAAGAGTTTCCAATAGCTGAGTTTGGGAAGACAGCATGTAGCTTAGGTTTTGGGGGAAGATTAGATTTCAGTTTAAGCATGTTAATTTTGAGACATCTATTAGATGTCCAAGTGGAGATCTGAAGTAGACATACAGCATTCAGGAAGATGTTTTGGCTAGAGCTATACTTTGGGTAGTCATCAGCATAAAGATGATATTTAAAGACATGAGACCATTTAAGATCAGAGTAGGCGTGAGTGTAGATAGAGGGAAAAAGAGAACCAAGACACTCTAAAAGGTGTGTGTGAGGGGTGGGTGGTGTATAGGGAGAAGGAACCAGCAAAACTGAGAGGAATCACAAGTGAGATAAGAGGAAAGTAAGTGAGAAAAATGTATCAAAGAGGAGGGAGTCTAATCTACTTTGTCAAATGCTGCTGAGAGCTTAAGTAAAATAAGATAGGCTAACATTATTTCAGTGGATTTAGGCACAAAAGTACTGAAGATAGGTCAGTAATTGAATACAAAAAAAATTAAGAGTTTAGATAACATGGCCCATAGACTTTCTCCAGCAGCAATGCCGTCCTCCAATGCATTAAAGCTATTCCTAGCCCACAGCACCCACCATGTACAAAGAAAGACTGGGATCTAGCCTGCATTGAAACTGATGTTCTGAGTTCTTAGGAAGTCCTTGATGGCATCTATTCTACTAATCTCTAGCTGTTCCCTAGACTTGAGGAATAGCATGAGCCTATCTAGAGCTAGCTCTAGGATTCTTAAACCTAGCTCATTTTGAGTCAAACCACCAGAATTTTAGTTTCTAAACTTACCTTGAGGTTCAGAGAAGCCAGTAGGTATAATGTCAAAAGTTAGTGTGTGCTAAACTTTATAAAATAACTTATTAATGTAAGAAGTGCTCTTTAAACCCTCCTTTTTTTTCTAAAAATTAAAAATCTTTGCAATTTTGCAGACCTTCAGCCTATAGGCAACCACTGATTTTTTGTTTTTTTACAAGAAGATAATACTTTTTCATTGCTGCATCTTCAGAAACTCTATAATTACACAGGGTATATAAATAATATTACATAAATCACACAGGTTTTTTGATGCAGTTAATAATATAAAAAGTAATATATATGTAATGTTTTATAAGAGGATATTCTGTCTTCCAAATCTTCCAAATTGTTCATTTTCAAAAGCATGGAAGGAAGAAAAAAATGACAGAAGGGTGGCTGGAGATATTGAAAATCAATGCCATATCATGAAAATGCTGTAAAATTTATGTTAGTAAGTTATCAAGAAAATATAGACTATTATAATACCCTGCTAATATTAACACATAACTTTATTTTTTTTTTATTTTTATGTTTTGAGACAGGGTCTCACTTTGTCACCCAAGCTGAAATGCAGTGGGTGTGATCATGACTCACTGCAACCTTTGCTTCTCAGGGTCAAGTGATATTCCCACCTCAGTCTCCTGAGTAGCTGGGACATGCCACCAGGTTCAGCTAATTTTTTTCTAATTTTTGTACAGAGACAAGGTCTCACTATATTGCCCAGGCTAGCCTTGAACTCCTGGGCTGAAGCAGTCCTCTCACCTGAGCCTCCCAAAATGCTGGAATTATAGGAATGAGATACAGTTCCTGGCCAATACGTACGTTTATTCAGGACCATTTATAATGATACTATGTTGGGTAGTGTATGAGGAACAGGTAAATAAATGCAGGACAATATTCTAAGCATCTCTGCAGTCTCAAAGGAAGACTCATGAGACAGTGGGTAGTTGGAAAAAATACAGATATCCATTAACCCCAGTGGCGCATGAGGCAATTAATACGTTGCTGAGCACCCACCAGCATACCTAGGGCTCCTGAATGGCTACTCTGATTGTGACCCACTCTGCACCACTCCTTTGCTAGGTAGGTATAATATAACACCAGTGGAGAAAGAAATAATTTTGACATTGGAAAAATACTGCATCTTGGTATTTATTTTCACATATTAATCTCAAGTAGCTTGTATCTCATGATTTTGCAATATTGTTTCATCTCACAGGATAAGATTTGGTATAAAGAATGTATGTTTTGGGTCAAAACTTTCTTCTATGATAATTTGATATATAAAGTCTGGCCCTCAAGAATGTGACTTAAAATGACCTAATAATTTATAAACCTTCGTATAAAATTTATGAACACATTTACATACATATTCACACACATAGCTATATTCATGTATGTTATGAATGATAAAAGTATAAATATAAACACAGGAATATTTAGCATGAGAATCAGGAGAGTGATTGTACGTCAGTAGAAGTGAGGATGTGATTCTGAGGAAGTTCCCTAGAGCTCCAAGGTACTGGCTAATGTCCACTTCTTAAACTGAGTATGGGCTTATGAGTGTTGGTTTTATATTCAATCTCTTTCATCTTAAAATTTGAAAAAAGGAAAATCACACATAAGAAATGATATATGATGATCATCTGAGTTCTTTATTTTGTAAAATAAGTTTATTTATGGCATCAGGAGAGTATCTTGCAGCAAACATTTTGAAGTACAAAATACCATAGTGATTTTTTTTTTCTTTTCAGTTCGAAAGGATATAGTCCGCATCCTCCCCAGTCTAGATGTCGAAGTCAAAGACATCACTGATTCTTATGATGCTAACTGGTTTCTTCAGCTGTTATCAACAGAAGATCTTTTTGAAATGACCAGTAAAGAGTTCCCCATAGTAACTGAAGTCATAGAAGCACCTCAAGGAAATCACCTGCCCCAAAGCATTTTACAGCCTGGGAAAACAATTGTGATCCACAAAAAGTACCAGGCATCAAGAATCTTAGCTTCAGAAATTAGAAGCAATTTTCCTAAAAGACACTTCTTGATCCCCACTAGTTATAAAGGCAAGTTCAAGCGGCGACCGAGGGAGTTCCCAACGGCCTATGACCTAGAGATCGCTAAGAGTGAAAAGGAGCCTCTTCACGTGGTGGCCACCAAAGCCTTTCATTCCCCTCATAACAAGCTGTCATCTGTATCTGTTGGGGACCAGTTTCTGGTGCATCACTCAGAGACAACTGAAGTCCTCTGTGAGGGAATAAAAAAAGTAGTGAATGTTCTGGCCTGTGAAAAAATCCTCAAAAAGTCCTATGAGGCAGCACTGCTCCCTTTGTACATGGAAGGAGGTTTTGTAGAGGTGATTCATGATAAGAAACAGTACCCGATTTCTGAGCTCTGTAAACAGTTCCGCTTGCCCTTCAATGTGAAGGTGTCTGTCAGGGATCTTTCCATTGAAGAGGATGTGTTGGCTGCCACACCAGGACTGCAGTTGGAGGAAGACATCACAGACTCTTACCTACTCATAAGTGACTTTGCCAACCCCACGGAGTGCTGGGAAATTCCTGTGGGTCGCTTGAATATGACTGTTCAGTTAGTTAGTAATTTCTCTAGGGATGCAGGACCATTTCTAGTCAGGACTCTGGTAGAAGAGATCACTGAAGAGCAGTATTACATGATGCGGAGATATGAAAGCTCAGCCTCACACCCCCCACCTCGCCCTCCCAAACACCCTTCAGTAGAGGAAACAAAGTTAACCCTGCTAACCTTAGCAGAAGAAAGGAAGGTGGACCTGCCCAAGTCTCCCAAGGTAAGGCTATGGTTTTGCAATCTTTCCTCTGGAGTGTGTTCCTTGAGGCAGTTTGTTTCAAGTCTTTTCTGAGTGTGTTTTGCTTACTTTTCTTTCTTTCATGCCATATTTGCAATGAGCTTTTCTGATGTGCAGTAGATGAATGAACATCAACAGTGCGTAAGCTGTTGCAGCATTTTATATTCTGATGTGGCATGAAGTTTAATACTGAAGTGGAAATAACAGAGATGACATTTGGAAATGATGACCCAAATTGCCTTTTCAATGGGTTTGGGTAATTAAGAATATTTCATAAACTGCCTTGGAAGCAAACCCCTTTTATTTTAGAAGTTCTGTTAATTTTTTTCTAAGTAAAATTTAATACCTCATCTAGGATATTAACATAGAGTAAACTCCCTTCTTATGGGGATGGGGGATTACTGGTAGCATGCATCTATAGCACATGTCTTCATTTTGTTTTATGTGCAGAAAGATGTAAAAATATCTTGGCAGAACAGTGAGTGAGATTGTGAGCATCTGCCCACATTCTGCTTATCTTAGAATCGTAATCTTTAACAGTTCTATTGAAAAACAAAATCAATAAAATTGCAGACACTATGAATTCATTACAGAATCAACAACTCCATAACCACTCTAAAGATTTTGGAGGGTGATTCAGCTTCATTTCCACTTGAAGTCTTTGCCTCTTGAAAACTGCCTTCTGGCTGCCTGCAAAGCGCTTGCCCTTACACCATGATGTGTAGGTCGTTTATCCAGCCGTGGTTCTTTGGTGTGTGGAAGGAGTGCATTCTGGTCTGGCAGATGTTGTACTTGCAGCTTAGGGAAACAAAGCAATTAGTAAAACAAAGAGATGCTGTGTTCACTCTCTATGCTTAGAAATAATAGCAGCCTTAGGCTTCAAGTACATGGATATGGAAATACTTTTATTTCTACATCTCAGAGATTGCATTCTGATGATAGCTGGGGAAATCCAGTAAGGATCTCCAAAAGCATCTTTAGAAAAAGATAAAACCAGCAGAAATTTTCTTCCCAGAAAAACAATTTTGAAAGAGACATTTGATATATAATACAATGGTTTCCAAATAATGTTGATTAACGTGTTGTTATTATTTTGAAAGGTATCTTTGGCTTCTCCTATTTAACATATTTTTATTACTGAACTGAATAATGAGAAATGAAATGTCATCTTTGTTTCTTAGTGGCAGGCAGAATAATTCCCCCCTCACTTAAATATTTATATACCTAAATTCCCAGAACCTATGAATATGTTACTTTGCGTGGCAAAAGAGACTTTGCATATGTGCTTAAAATTAAGGACATCGAGATGAGATTATTCTGGATTATCCAGGTGGGTCCAATTTAATCACGAGAGTTCTTACAACAACCTTTCCAAGTAAGATCAGGGTTAGAGGGACATGTAACTACATAAGAATGGTCAGAGATCCAACATTACTGAATTTGAAGATGGAGGAAGGGAATCATGAACTAAGGAACACAAATGGCCTCTAGAAGCCAGAGAAGACAAGGAATCAGATTCTTTTCCAGAGTCTCCAGGAAGGAGTGCAGTTGACAACACTGGTTTTAGCTAGTGGGACCCACATCAGCTACTAACCTATAGAACTGTAAAATAATAAATTTGTATTATTTAAGCCACTAAGTTGATGATAATTTATTATAGTAACAATAGAAAGATAATACAAGACATCAAGTTGAGAAAGAGGAATACTTAAAAACCATAGACAGTAAAATGTGTATGCAAGTCACTACTTGTTTTGCTGGAAAAGTGTTTTTGTTTTTTTTTTGTTGTTGTGTTTTTTTTTTTCTTTAAATGAATTTATTAGCTCATGTACCCATGGACAACCTAAGGGTATAGCTAAGCTTCAGGAATAGTTGGAACCGGAATCTTGAAAACGGCCTAAGTTGTTTTTACTTTTCGTTACATATTGGCTTTCTTTTTCCAGGCTAACTGTTTCAGGGTTTTTTTTCCAGCCTACTGCTAAGAGTTCCTGCATCTCACATCTCATTGTTTCATCTCTAGAGAAGAAGATAATCTCTTTGGCTCAAAATTTAAAATCGAAAGGGCCTTGGTTGGATTAATGCCATCTCCTGACTCAACCAATTTATTACTTACTCCAACTAGAGGCATGATTGGAGGGTATCTGTTTGTGCTATTACAACATAATACCACAGACTCCGTAATTCATAAAGAACAGCCATTTATTGTTTTGGAGTTCTGGAGGCTGGAAAGTCCAAGATCAAAATGCCAGTAGGCTCTGTCTCTGGTTCCAAGATGGCTTCTTATTGTTGCATTGACGGGAGAGAAGGAATGTTGTGTTGTCACATAGCAAAAGTGGGGGAACCCTTTCCACAAGCCCTTTTCTTAGCAGCATTAATCCATTAATGAGGGCTCTGCCCACATAATAAAAACACATCTCATTAGGACACACCTTCCAACAATGTTGTGTTGGTGATTAAGTTTTCAGCATGTGAATTTTGGAGGAAATAAAACAATTTAAACCATAGCAGTTGGGAGGAGAATGAGGTGTGGTTGCCTCTAGTATCTAGCAATATAGAATTGCAGGATGTGAAGACATGGAGATACAAATAATAGATGTCCACTACCATCAGAAAGAAAGGATTAAGAAAAAATACCAAATCACAAAAAAAGCACTCATAGGAAAAATAAAAGGTTAAAATTTTAAAAAATTGTTATTTACCAGACATTAGATGAAAATGATCTAAGTGTTTTATTAAGAGAGAAACTCACAGAGCAACATTATGCCTAGACTACTAAACTGAAGTGAATGCAATCTTTGACTAAACCCGTACATGTAGGATTCCAGATACTTAATAATTCCTAACTATTTTTTACTGGTCAGACCCCACATGGATTCTTGGTGTTCCAATTCTGAGTCTCACTCTAGAGACTATTAACTGGAGTTTGTAAAGAGCCATTAAAGATGTTAAGATGTTCTGGAGCCATTTTCATTGATGAATAGTTGAAGACATTGAGTGATAATCTAAAATTGGAAGACTTGATACTAGATGATATTAGTTATTTTATACATTTAAATAGTTGCTTTGTGGCAGAGTGCAGACTTATATTCCATTACAACATCTTCAACACTGGATGAAAGTTAAAGGAAGGACAAATTTGGTGGAATATGTTGGAACACATTTCTTCTCCCAAAAATGTTTATAGCAGAAGATAGAAAATCATGTCAGTGATGTTGTCAGGGAATCCCTGCTCTGGTTGAGAATTTATCAGACAGTTGAGAAGAGTCTACAATTCTTTGTTTATGAATAGTTCCTTTAATTCTAATGTGATAGATAAAACATTATATTTTCTCTGAAATCACTTTAAAATGTCAGAGGATGCTATAATCTACCTGTATTTAGACCTACTGACCTCCTTATTTTCAGCAATTATTTTTCACCATGAAGGCAGGAATCTGTTTAGTACATTGTTTATAGAATGTAAACAGAAGCTCTCTTAGTTTCTCCATAATCTACTCCAAAAATAGTAATATTAGTACTATTTCTTATTCTCACAAAGTCATCCTTTCATATATTCCTTTTATGTTTCTTCTGATATTTACATTAAGCCTGTTCTATCATGTGTGTTTTTGAGGAACATTTTTTATACTTCATAGGTAGAAAGCAGCCATTGAAAACCAGCCTCTAAGATTATGGATTACATATGAAATATTGCTTTAAATTTGGATAACAAATAGTAAGGGTTATTCAGAGTTTAAATATTCAAACTCATTTAGCTCATTAAAATGCTGTTTTACATGCACAGAGAAGAGTCCTAGATGCTTCATTATATGAATTTACTTTTGCCTTCCCAATGGATCATTAACTTTGCTAAATCATTTCTTGCATTGTTAAGTAACAGACAGATGTATGGGCAGTCTAAGAGAAAGAATCTAAAATTCACTCTGCATTAGCCAAATTAACCTACAGCAGGTATCTGTTGTTGGTTATGAACACTACAAGCTCATCTAAAATGTTTGAAAATTAAGAATACATGAGGACAGTTTACAGAAACTAGGAGAAATAGAATTATTTTCCAAAGTAAGATTGGCAACAGTTCTCCAGCTTTAGCAATACCTAAAAGGAAAAAAAAAGTAGATTGGTGTAGAAACTTTAGAATTATAATTCAGTTTGGGCAGGGACAAGAGTGGGGGGATGGTTACAAACAGGATTACAGCCTATTTCAAGACCTATGAGGTTTTACGTGAAATAATAATATAGTTGTTCTTTAAATGTGCTAGTTAACTGTTTATAAGAATAATGTATGGGATCTAAACAAAGGAGTGGGAATAGGCCAGGGGAATCCTTAACATTTCCTTTAGGTTTTTGACATAATGCGGAAATAATGTCATTAGGATCTGTGCATCTGAATTTTTAATCCGATGGAAACAACATTATAAAATGACTAAATAAATGAAGCTGGACCTGAAATTGTGTTCTAAATAGAAATGTTGTCAGGTAGATTCTCCTTCCTTGAAGGTTGGTTTCTATGTTAGAAGTGGTTTCAGATAGTTTAGAAGAACATATACTCACTGGGGTTTTGCCTGTCATGGATATATATAGCTATGACTTCTGAGTGCCACATAGGAGAAATGTAACTTCTGTATTCTGATGAAAGGGCCTATAACCAGACAGAAAAACAAACCTTTGGTTGAAAGATGAGAGAGTCCAAGTCTTCAGAGACTGCAGCTGGGACCAGAAATCTTGTATTTCACTAACTCTGTTTGGCCATTTAATGCCCAAGTGTCCGCTTTGCTGCCTGAATTTCTAGATTTCTGTCGGACAAGAACACCCATAGGAGACATTAAGACAAAGAGCAAGGGAGGCAGTAATGGCAAGGTACTGTGAAATGAGCAGAAAAATATCCTGCACTAGAATTAGAGTGAGGGCTGAAAAAGGCAGAAGGAAAGCAGTGGTTCCTGGGGAGTGCAGAGAGAACACTTCAGCAGCTGCTGCTGGTGCTAAATTGTCACTTCTGATGTGGTGTGACAGTTACAGTGGCTGAAATATGTTAGAGAAACCCACGTTACTGGACTAAATCTAGATCATTAGAGAGCAGTATTATACCCACTTGTTTGTTATCAACAGGGTTTGGTCACAAACGATGTGACTTGTTTTTGTTTTTGTTAACCTGATGTAGTATAAATACATTAAGAGTGTTTGAATTTGTAGCTGACACTGAGCTTCTGAACACTCCCACCTTTCTACTCATGGTAGGTCCTTTTCGTGTAACATAGAAGCTGTAATTCTGATTTCCCTCTGAATAGGGTAAATTACTGTTATAACGTTTTTCAAAGACCCAACACAATGAAGATGGAATATGGACATATTTAAATATTGGGTTTTTGAATCTGAAAATAGGAAAAATACAGGAAACTTTTGAACTTCCTTTAAAAATTGACAAATTTTGACTATGAGATACAATTTTAGCTTTTTTTTTTTTTTTTTTTTTTATTTAAAGTCTCACTCTGTTGCCCAGGCTGGAGTGCAATGCTGCGATCTTGGCTCACTGCAACCTCTGCCTCCCAGGTGTAAACAATTCTCTGCCTCAGCCTCCCAAGTAGCTGGGATTACAGGTACCTGCCACCATGTCCAGGTAATTTTTGTAATTTTAGTAGAGATGGGGTTTCACCATCTTGGCCAGGCAGGTCTTGAACTCCTGACCTTGTGATCTGCCCACCTGGGCCTTCCAAAGTGCTGGGCTTACAGGCATGAGCCACTGCACCCAGCCAATTTTAGCATTTTTTTAGTAGCTATTTGAGCTTTCCTTAAGGCGAGACATGTACAGTTAATAAATCATGATTTTTGAGTGGCCTGAGGTCTGTTGTCTAGTAAATGGCATGGGCTATAAACAGACAACTAAGGAAGTGAAAAAGACGGGAGAAGAGGGCAAAGAATGAATAAAGTGCTGGGTTGAAAGTTAGGCAAACTTGAGTTACAGCTGAAACCTCGAAGGTACATATCTGTGCCCAATGGCATATGCAGAATATTTATAAGCTTTTTTGTGCCTCTGGAATGGGAGAGGAGTGATCTGAATTTTAGTTTTGCTCTGGTCGTGACATGTAGTGTGTTGATACTTCCATCTGGATAGCTGAATTGGTATAATTGAGTTTTAAATGAAAAAGAATTGGTTAAACTAAAATATTTGCAAATATCACCTGATTTTAGGGAAATTTCAAGAAACAATAAACAAGTCATCAGACTAATAATAAAATACTGATTTTCTCTGGATGATTTATGGCTAAAGAACATGATTTTCGTTATGGCATAATTGAAGTACACTTCCAATGGGAAATATTTGAATAAACTAACATTTTTGCCCTCTCTGAACTTTCTAACAACTGAAAATGTTCTCACCTGGGGGCAATGATGAAAAACATTAGTTAATACTGTTCCCCCACTCCTTACCTATAGTGTCAGGAACAAAAATACCACCAAATATGTGATGTCATATTTTCAGTGTTACTGAACATTACTTTTTTAGCAGGAAAAAAATTTGAATTTATAAAATTTATTTTCTCAATAGATTAGCAAAAGGCTTGAGCAAAATTTGGACTAAATTACTTTGCATTAGATTTCTGGCCTTTAAGAAAATTAGAATAGTTTTCACTTACTTAAATGCCCACTACATGGAAATTCCTTTTTGAAATGGTAGCAATAACAGAAAAAATGATCAGTTCATTACATAGTATGTATTAAGTGAGGGCATTTGAATTGCCAACTTCCTATAATCTCTATAGAAATTTTACTGCCTGTAATCACTAAGTTGAGTGTGGGCTCACTAGATATTTATGTTCCTTTCTTTGAGCTTATTACCTTCAGTTTTTCTTTTAAAAAAAATCAAAAGAGCAGTTGAAGAAAAGTGGAGGAGATAAGTTCCAGTTGGCTACGCAGTTTTGAAACAGATTTATCTGAATTTTCCATTACTATATTTGTCAGTTGTGAATTTATTTTAGAATAAAAGCCTTGCCTAAAAATAAATTGATAAGACATAAGCTATATATTTGAGCAAATAAGTTTTGCTACAACTCCCCAGTTTCTTGCAAGCTAACCATTACTTTTAATCTTTGGTGATGTTTTCATTGATATCAGACCTACATCAGCAAATATATTTTAGGTTTGCTTCCCAAACCAAATTTTGCTGGATAAATATTAGGACAGAAAATGAGCACAAGATGGCTATGGAAGAATGCATAAAAATAGGCTTCCAAAAATCAGTATTTTTTTCCAAATTTTGAAAAGTAAAAAAACATAAGAAGAAAAAAATTTGTCTTAGAAATAGAAGAGAGTGGAAAGTGAAAATGAACTTTAAGTTTAAGAGACCAGAGGGCCCATAGATACTCTAAAAATTCATAGACAAAGAAAATATTTGTGCATGCATTATTTAAGGAAGAACTCTCAGCAAACATTTTATAGCCCTAAACTTTTTCATGTACTTTGTCCAGAATCTAACTTCAATATAATCATGATGTCTTAGAAACTTTCTAAGCAATACTTAATTAAGATACACTTCTAATAGGACAAATTGCTTTTAGCCTCTTTGTAAGAGGCTAAAATATCTCCAATGCTCTCCTTTGAGATATTTACCATGAGCCAATTACACAGATGATTTTAGATCTGATGAGAACAAAATAAGAGGGAATTCTGTAAAATCAGAAGGCGATTGACTACAAAATTAGCCAAACAAGAATCAAATTTTACATTAAAGACCACAAGAAATGTATAATAAATCCACTGTTATTTATGAAGGCACACACAAAATTGAAAAGGACTGATTATAAAATTATGAAGTCATACAATATACAAAACGAATAAATGCTTGTTATTTTAGTATAGCTGAAAAGATACAAATATTATTCTGACTTGTGACTTTATGCTCATTCAGATCACTAAACTTTACATACCATTCGTCCTTAATAAAAGTTTGTTGTTGTTATCAAATGCTTTTAAAAAATGTAATTAATGTCTTAAAAGTGTGCAATTATCAGTTGTGAAATAGGATAAAACACAAAGTCATGTAAGATGTGTTTTCTCAATTGTTATCCAAGGCTGAGAACTACCCTATCCAAGCTATTGTTCTCTTCATTGGTTCTGGTTTCGGCTTTTCTCCTGAGGTAAAATCATTTCTGTATTTTCCAGTCATACTAGACTCTGCTCCAACCAAATTCTCACAAGGTTGTCAGACATCCTGTGTTCAATAATAAAATATCTGAAGGTCTGTGATCCAGACTGATCTCAATCTTCTGCAATAAAAACACCAGCTGCTCATTACTGAGCTGGCACTATACCAGGTGTTTACATGGATTAATCTCTTATTTAATCTTCCATATTCCTCCATGAGATGGATGCTGTGATTATCTCTATTTTGCAGATAAGGTAATTTAGGCTGAGGAGTATATAAGGTGTGTCATGGTTACCGATGATACTCAGGTTGCCAGATTTTATGGTCAATCCTCAGTCCTCATATTATATGAATACTAGGTAGTATGTGGCACAGTTGAACACTACCTACTTTTTAAAATCCTTTCATAGAATTCTGGAATATTATGCCTTCCTGATATTTTTATACTGCAGTGGTTGTATTTTTCTCTCGTCTTTTTTGGTGGCTCTTCTCCAATCTCCGTTAACTCTTAATGTTCAAGTGCCTTTGAGCTCAGTCTTTGGTCTCGTTTCTATCTATGCCTACTTTTAAAATTCCTATCCACACTCACAAATTTCTTATTTTATGTGTATAAAATGGCCATCAGTAGAATTATTTATGTATATGGATTCATTAAGGAAAGCAACCAGAAATGGTGTCATATTTTCCTGTTAAAATCTGCTTAAATATGTGTAAATGTCATTTTTTTTAAGGAGAGTTCAGCTCCTGGGGGATACTAGCTGTATCACTATGTCTGTTCTCTAGCAGTTTGACTATACCTTTGGAAGAGATCAAAGGTCAGGGAAAATGATCAAGTAAGGAAAGAGACTTCCTACTGACATGCTATTCTTTTGAATGTAGGCTTATCATGCTTAGGACTTTTCTTTCCTGATCCAGTGATGAGAAGAAAGTTGAGAATATCTTGAACTCTCTAAGAGACATTACAATTTTAGCTGATGAACTTTGGCATCACAAAAACTCTTTAGTAACAATTCAGGATTTAGCTGAAATAAGCTTCAGCAAGTAGAACTAAGAACAGGAGTAGAACTTAGGACTATTCATTTGAATACCATATTGAGTAGGTGATAATATAAGATCCAGAGAGAATATGAAGTCTTCTCTTCATTAAGGTAGACAGGGATGTATAACAGGAAAAAGTTAATAAAGGGTTAATGTGTTCAGGAGTACAGAATAATGAACACTTTCATAATAAGCAAAGAAAAATTTAGAAAATTTTTATTTTACTGCAATTATAGGGTTCTAGTTTTACATCCAGTGATGGTGGTTACATAGAGGAAAACTAGAACTATGTAATTACAGTAAAATACTGAGGTAGTTAGTATAGACAGAAAACAGATCAGTGTTTTCCTAGAGAGATAAGTAGGCATAACACTGCTTACTTAACGACAAACAGACATGAGGAATGTCTTTTGGGTGATGAAAAGGTTTTAAAACTGGATTATGGTAATGGTTGCACAGATCTATAGATGTATTAAAATCATTGCATTATACACTTAAAATTATCAATCATACCTGAATGCAGCTATTAAAATACTCTAATTATAGCACAGATAATCAATTCAAACAGAGGCAGAGAGATAAGTTAGGAAACTAAAACAATAAGATAAGAGAGAGGATGCCTGCCTCTGAATGGAAGACCCATATGCAAGAAAATGTTAGCATACGGTAGGTGTAGGATGTATGGTTGATAAATGGTAGAAAATAAAAAGGTATGAGATAAGGAAAGTATCCAGATTTCTAACATAAGCATCAGAATGGCTGGTGGTGAAATTGATTAAAACACATTCAGAAAATTCATTAAAATAAAAAACACAGAACATAGGTAGAAGAATAGCGTATTATTCAGGGTTCTCTAGAGGGACAGAACATTTCCCTTTCCACAATGCACAGTTACCCAGGTTAAAGGCTAGAGGTCTCCTTGGGGAAGGATGGGAGAAAAATTCACTGCATAAATTGTCAGTAATGTAGTAGGGTCCTTCCTCAAGGGATCCTACCTCCCTTTCATTCAAGGGGTTCTGGCTCTGTAAACTGGCTCAAGTCTGGAAATTTATTGAGGGGCTGTGATTCTCCATTTTTTATAATTCAAGTTAGTCTTTTTCCCATTCGACCTATAAATTTTCTGTTTGTATAATTTAAGTAGGAATGCAGTAGGCTTCCTATCAATTTCACTTCTAGGAACACTGTGATTAGCCATGCCAGTGCTCTATACAAGTCTGACTATTCTGATTGTCTCTTTGCCTCTGCTGTCCATTATGCCAGCATAATGCTACACTCACCTTTCCTTTGATGATTGAGTGCTGCCTCTTGGCCCCTACCACCTCAGGATCCAATTATTCCCACTATATTTAAATTTTGTAGTTGAGTGACTGTGGTTCCCCCATTAGATCTGACATACAGAGAAGAACAATTACAGGGCTCTTCAAATATGCAGGTGCTGCCCTCATAAATCTATTTTGCAAGGCATTGGTCAAGAGTATATCTTCTGGACTCTCCCAGCTGGGATGAGTAGTTCTCAAGTGACCAATCTACTCCACCATCCCAATCTCCCTAGGCCTTTTGATCCTTTCCTTTACATTAAACCAAGGGAGATCAGGCATTTCCAACTTGCTCACAGTGGGCTATCTTTTAATCTATATTTCAGCTAACCAAGCAAATAAACTATTAGAACCTTTTTTTAACTCCCCGAGCTGGAACATTAAATGCAGAGTTCCTACTTAGTGGGCCCAAATCAACAAATTATGCCTTATCCAATTCTATGTCCTTCCACAGTTATCCCACACCCTTAATATCCATTCCCATGCCTGTTCTCCAGATTTCTGCTTATATAAATTAGAGAGCTCAAGCACTTCTTTTCAAGTGTAGTGCACCTCCTCATGGGTCACACTCTCAACTTCACCTCTAGGGTCCGCTGGTAATTTAGTCTCGTTATAGGTCTGGAAGCAAACGGAGGTGTTGGGCGTGGCTTCTGAGGAGAATCAACATTATCTTGCCTGGCAATTGCCTCAGGGGAGGGCATCACTGTTGCCTCAGGCAGCGCAGGGTTTGTCTTCTTAGACAAAGGTGGAAAGGCTCATGGCAGCATGGGTGGAGGAGGGGATATTGTCACTACTGGGGATGGGGAAGCTATTTCTCCTGGCAAAAAAGCAAAAAAGATTCATGAGAGTTTACAAACTCAGTGTCTCCAGCTTTTTCAGGGTCCTCCCACTTGTCCTTATTCCAAGTTGCAGGGTCCCATTCTTTTCCAATCAATGCCCTCACTTTAACAGTAGACTCCTGGCAAGGCTGTGCATGTACTTTTCGTTGCAGGTCAGCCACTCACATGACAAGATCTTGTGTCTGGTTTTCCACAATTTCAGCTCTTTCTGTACAGGAGACTCAGGGCAATGTTAGCAGATTTGAGGCTTAGCATGTACTTCTGAGGCCAGGAGATAGAATCTTAGATTTCATTAGTCACTTTGCTCACTGAACTGAGGAGCAACCAAGGAGCTTCATTATATTCTCTACATATGGTCAAAGGTTCCTTGGTTCTCCACATGTGGTCAAAGGTATTATGCACAGAGTCACTAAACTCTTTGCCTCTCATGAGTGTGTATCAGGAATGTCAAATGCATTTATTTTGCATAACTCTCGAAACAGTTCATGCCAAGGACTATCAGTGTTCTCCACACTGTTAGAAGTAGAGTCCTTAGCATTTTTGGATCTAATCATATTATGCAGTCAACTCCTGAAACCCCAAAACCAATGGAAGAACTCCATCCTTAATATTCTGTTCCTCTTCCCCTAGAACCACTCCTGGTACCAAAATCTGTATTAGCCAGAGTTCTTTAGAGGGACAGAACTAATGGAATGTAAGTCCCACAATAGGCCATCTTCAGGCTGAGGAGCAAGGAGAGCCAGTCCAATTCCAAAAACTGAAGAACTTGGAGTCTGATGTTCAAAGGGCAGGAAGTATCCAGCACAGGAGAAAGATGTAGGCTCAGAGGCTAGGTCAGTCTCCCCTTTCCCATTTTTCTGCCTCCTTGTATTCTGCTGCGCTCTAAGCTGATTAAATTGTGCCACCTAGATTAAGGGTGTGTATGCCTTTCCCAGCCCACTGACTCCAATGTTAATCTCCTTTGGCAGCACCCTCACAGACACACCCAAAATCAACACTTTGTATCCTTCAATCCAATCAAGTTAACACTCAGTATTACCCATCACAGATGGTTTTACAGAAGCAAGGTTACAGTTTAGTTTAGTTTGAAATTTCTGAGCTGAGATGCCTAGTAGGATGTTTACCATGGGTCTGTACTTTAGGAAAGAAAGCTAAACTAAGGACGATGATTCAAGTGTCAACAAATATGTGATAAATAATGTTCTTTGAGAAGGTGAGATGAAGCTAGAGTGGGTGGCCCATGAGAGAAGAAGATGGAATTTTTTTTTCTGAGAAAGTCCAAAATATAAGGAACAAAGGAAATACACTAAAAAATTTAAGAACCAGAGGTTCTTAACCCTCTGGTAAGAACCAGAGGGCTTTATTAGCTGAGTGCTAACAATGAATCAGTCACTATTCTGTTTTCTATATGCATCAGCTCATTTAGTCCTCATACAAAACTAGTGAAATTAATTCCATAATTATTATTATCCCAATTTTACAGGTGAGACAAAGCTCATCAACAATGGATAACTTTCCAAGACCATATGCAATGTACCATTGCTTTTCAGATATAAATAATGAACATTTTAAGGGACTCAGTACTATGAAGAAGATTTGTGACTTTAGAATCAAAATTCAAGTCATGGCTAATTGATGCTTTTTTTCCCCTAATAAAAATTATGGACATCATTATGACTAAATTGGTCACTTAAGATTTCATGGATCTGTAACTTGTCAAAGAAAAATTTTCTGAAATACATCGTCCTCAATTAGCTCCTTCTTCCGGAATTGACTTGTTATCATGGTATGGGTAAAGGACGGTGGAGAATCACAAACTACTAATAATGCACAAATGTGAGATCTCTGTCTCTATCAATTGCACTTATTTAATTGGCCAGAGAAATTCAGAGTCCATGTCTATGCTCGAGTGTGAAAGTGTAACCTTCCCTTAAGCCTGAAAGTAGAGGGAAACTGGGTACTATTGAACAATATAAGAACTATTACACAGTCCAAAAAAAAGAAAAAAGAAAGAAAAAGAAAACAAAAAACAAACAAACAAAAAAGATTAACAATGGAATGGTAATCTTCCTTCTCTTATTTCTTATCTTTCCAAATGCCACCACCATCTATTGACTTGCCTAAACCAAATATTTAGGAACAATCCTTCCTTTTTTGTTCCTGTTTCCATTTGTCAATCATCAAATCCTGTAGATTCCATTTCTTTGATATCACTTGAATATATATACCTACTTACTTCAGATCTTCATGATTTCTTGTCTGGATTTTTGAGACCATCTCTTAACTAGTCTTTTTGTTTTTGATCACCACTCTTAAATTTATTATCCACATTACAGACAATTTGATTATTCTAAAAAGAAAATCTTACCATGTATCTCTCTTGCTGAGAACCTGTTGTGGCTTTCTTTTCAATAGTTTATCATCCATCTATTATTTAATTCTCAAGCTTTTCTGCCTCCATACCTTGCCTCACGTTTATACATTTAGTATTTGGCTATATTAAACATTTGCAGCCTGCAAATATTTTATTCTCTTCTGAGTCCTTAATTTTTCAATTGAAATTTTGTTACTTCTTTAAATAACCATTTATTGAGGGCTCACTAATATTTAAGTAACTAAATAATTCTCATTCAATTCTTTCCATATCCCTATGAGTGTTATTAATATTCCCAAGACATGAACACTCAAGCTCAGAGAGTAATTATGAATCTTATTTTAAATGTGTGATTTTAGTTCATGAAAGATCTGAGGAAAGAGAACTACTACTCAGAGTGCGAGCTAGAATTCAAAACCATCCTTTATTTAGACCACTCTTTGTTGTTACTTGTTCTAGAAAATTTCCCAGGTGTTCATCTGCCTCTCAACCCACGGCTTGCAAGTCTGATTTTGGTGTTCTTAATGTAGGTTTTCATTCCAGGCCTTACGAATTACTACCATAGCTCTTACTATAAAATGTTATAGTGGGCTATTCAAAACAGTCACACATTGCTTAACGATGGGAATACCTCAGAGATATGCATCTTTAGGTGTTATTTGAACATTATAGAATGTAGTGTACTTACAAAAACCTCGATAGTATAACCTGCACTACACCCAGGCTATAAGGCATAGCATGTGGCTTATAGGCTACAAACCTGTACAGCATGTTCCTACACTAAATAGTGTTACATGGTACAATTATAGGCAATTGTAACACAATAGTAGTACTTGTGTATCTAAAAATAGAAAACATACAGTAAAAATACACACCTGTATAGGGCACTTATCATGAATGGAGCTTGCAGGACTGGAATTTGCTCTGAGTGAGTCAGTGAGTGAGTGGTGAGTGAAGGTGAAGGCCGAGGACATTACTGTATGCTACTGAAGACTTTATAAATACTATACTCTTAGCCTACACTCAATTTATAAAAAACTTGTTCTTTCTTCAATAATAACTTGACCTTTGTTTACTGTAACATTTTTACTTTATAAACTTTTTAATTTTTTAAACTTTTTGTTTTGATGCTTTTGATAACACTTAGCTTAAAACAAACCCTTGCACAGATATAAATAAAAATAATTTTTCTTTTTTTAATTCTATAAACTTTTTTCTATTTTAAGGTTGTTTTTTAATTTTTTGCTTTTTAGGCTAAAACTAAGACACAAACGCACACACATTAGCCTAAGCCTACACAGGGTCAAGATCATCAATATCACTGTCTTCCACCTCCATACCTTGTCCCACTGGAAGGTCTTCAGGGGCAAAATCACCATGACACTGTCTCCTGTGATAACAATGCCTTCTTCTGGAAGACATTCTCAAGGACCTGCCTGAGGCTGTTTTACAGTTAACTTTTTTTTTTTCCAATAAGTAGAAGTACACTTACATGTGATTAAAAAGTATAGTAGAGTAAATACATAAACCAATAACGGTCATTTATTATCATGATCAAATATTATACATACTTGTATGTGCTATACTTTTATATGACTGGCAGTACAGTAGGTTCGTTTACACCAGCATTACTACAAAACAGTAAGTAATGCGTTAGTTACATGACAACATTATGACAGCTATGACATCATTAATATAGGAATTTTTCAGCTTCTTTATAACCTTATGGAACCATAGTTGTATATGTAATCTGTCCTTGATGGAAATGTTTTCATGAAGCACATGGCTGTATTTGCATTTCCTTCCTCGGTGTTTTGTAAAGTTTCTGGTACGTAGCAGTCACTCAGTAAATGTTTGTAGGAAGAAGAGATAACGTTATAATTTCTTTTATTTTTTTCCAATTCAATTCTTTCACAGGACATATATTAAAAAGAGTCTGAAAATTTGTCACATTTTGGGATATTTCCAGAAAACTTGATCTTTTCCACTTAGTCACATGGAAGTATTAAATTTTTGTGCACCTTTTCACTCGTGCTTGCTTCTAAATTGCTTTTAAACTTATCTTCATTCCAGTGAATAACATGTGCATCACATATATTTATTTCTGGTTTTCAAATAATTTATCTATATATGCACACACACACACATATATATACATATGCAGACCATAGGCATACACATGCATATATACACATATATATGTGTTTGTGTATATATATACACACACATACACATTCATATAGAGCATGTATGTATATGTGTGTACCATTATACACTGTTGAACTCATCTGGTATTTATGAAAGTGATTCCAAAATATCTCAATATCACTTATTAAATGATTCTTCTCAATTTTCGGATGCTTTTTTAATCACATAAAAAACTTCTTTATATAAAAGTCTGTTTCTTAACTACTTAGTCATTTCCAGAGATCTTTTATTTTTTTTAAACTAATATCATAACTTTAAAATAAGATCCACTGTTATATGTTTGTATATAAATATACACTTTTGTGGTTTTAAGAGTAAGGCATGCTATTTTAGAAAAGAGAAAAAAATGAAAGAAGAAAATAAAATCAGGAGCAATTTCATCTTATTAATATTTTGTACTATCAATATTATATTTCCATTATTCATACACATATATACTCAGACACACATATGTGCATGATTCTGTATTCATCTGTGTCTGTGATAAAGTGACATATGAACACATTTCCATATGTACACATGTGTGTAGTATAACAGATTGTTTCATTGACTCTTCATCCTGGGAGCCCAAAGCCTGAGAACCCAAAGCCTGAGAACAAAAATGCAGGCCTGTGAATCCCCACATTTTAAAGTGAGCTGCAGAATTGTGTATGCAGGACTTGGAAGGTGAAGGTCCTATAATCGATGCCAGCAGTATTAGCTAGTTTCCCATCTTGGAAGCAAGGAGTGAGTGTTCTTTAAGTGCTAGGGCTTTTCTTTCACCTCAGGTCAAATAAGAGAAACATTGAGAAGTTAGCAAAATGGAGAGAGAAGATTGTTTGACAGATGGTTGTTAACCATATCGTGTGAATTTTTAGTCCCTGGCATTATGGGTTAGAGAAGTTGGGTTCCTCTCCCTCACTTCAAGTTATGTGATGGGATCTTCAAGTGATCCATTTGGAGGTCTTGACAATGGGCTGTGGGAGTTGGAAGAAAATAGGAGCTGGCCGTTGACCCATATCTGCAAAATATAAGGGTGAGAGGCTGTGACTAGAGCTTCCTTTTGCCTGGGGTAAGTTATATTGAAAGAAAACTGCACTTCTGTCAATAGCAGAATGAAGGTGTGGGTTCTCCGAAGACAAGGTGTGAACTTGAGAGATGGAAAGGGACCTTGACTAGTGGATATATTTCCTGAAATAGAAGCACTGAAGGTGGTAGTGGTACATTCTTAGCCTTAGTCAAAGAAACTTGTGTGGTTCCCAATGGGATGGTTTCCCATTAATCTGAAGAAGTGGCCTATGAATAAAAGGGTTAGGTTTTGACTCCTGCTGTTTCAACATTACAAAGATGTTAGTGATTCAAGAGTGTGTATCCTTTCTTCTTATTCCACTTTCTCCCAAGGCCCTAAGCTAGAGAAATCAAAAAAGAAAAGTTAGTGCGTGGATGCAGGAGTTGAAGAGAGCGCATCATTAAGCAGCCAAACATACTTGCTTCTCTTCTGTAGACTTAAAAATCTCAAGTGAGATTAAGCTACAGCAGGAAGATGTCTTGACTTAGAGAAGGATTCTGAGCTTTGTTAGCATGCTAAACTGAGCTGGAGTCAAGTGGATTTTTATGAACCATGTGCTCACTAAAGACTATGGGATTTCCCCATGATTTTATGCAGAGTTAGAATAAACACTAGTTCACAGAGATTTGAAGGGATATAAAAGAGTAAGAATCAAGGTGGCTTTTGTATATACATTATCAAGTTCAGCTTACTCAATAAGTTGCTGATGAGTATGCATGCATATGTGTTCTGCACACCAAACATGGGTATATACTATATATACCCATGTATTTATGTGTATCTATATATATTAGTGTTTATGTGTATGTATATGCGATGCAGTTATCTCCAGTCATTCTTTGAATGTCAAATTTTGCTTTAGTGTCTAAATAAAATCAAATAAGCTTTCATATAATTTTGGCAATGCTTCTTCTATTATTTCCAAAAAGTTATGTAGGATCTTTATGTTTTCTCTTTTTGTCTCATTTGCTTTCTTGCTGTTTACTCTTCTCTAGTTTTCAGTCACCTGTGATCATTTCAATACAGGCATTCCAACTGCGTAAGGTTGCTCTGGTCTTTAGTACCTCAAACTGTCAATTAAATTTGTCCTTTTTATTTTTTAAGGAACCACTAAAAATGCACTTGTAGGTGAACATAAATTTGGTGAAGGTTTGGTGATAATAGCTAGGAACAGGAAGTAGAAGTTCTAATCCCTAATGACTGATGGCCCTTAACTCTAATCCTTAACCTTCTTCAAGGTTTTTCATCTCACAAAATCAATGCTTTTCCACCCAGGATCAACCCACATTGGTTTTTTGTTTAATAATGATGATAATACTAATAAAACAAATGCATTGAAATGCTCATTCTCATATTTAGTTCTATACTTCTAATCTTAGAAAGCTTTACTTGCCTTGAAATCAGATCCACTATAATGTATTCTAAATTTTTATTTTCTTCTTTAACTTTTTATCTGTGAAAAAGTTTATTTTGCATATCGTATGAGGTGAGGATCAAACTGTTTTCACAAATGGTTAATATATTTCCCCAGTACCACATCACACACTGGGGCCTATCATGGGGAGGGGGGAGGGGGAGGGGGGAAGGATTGCATTGGGAGTTATACCTGATGTAAATGACGAGTTGATGGGTGCAGCACACCAACAAGGCACAAGTATACATATGTAACAAACCTGCACGTTATGCACATGTACCCTACAACTTACAGTATAATAATAATAAATAAATTTAAAAAAAAAAGAATTAAAAAAAAAAAAACAACAACAACAATTCTTTACCTGTCTTTTCTGGAAGCAGTTTCTCAACTTTTTACTCTGTGCCTTTGATTTACCTAATTGTCCTAAACC
Organism: Papio anubis; assembly: GCF_008728515.1. Lineage (NCBI taxonomy): Eukaryota > Metazoa > Chordata > Mammalia > Primates > Cercopithecidae > Papio > Papio anubis. The sequence goes on from NC_044981.1 coordinate 135,013,671, forward strand.
GATATCAGTTACTTACAATGTAGGACTTTCTAGTACATCCTAATATGCATATGTATTAGGTTGGCGCAAAAGCAATTTCAATGTCAAGAACTGCAATTACTTTTGCACCAACTTACTTAATTTTTTTCTTCTTCTCCTTGGTATTAATCTTTTTTATCAGTAATTACTTAGATTCTCAGCTTCCTGTTCTTTCAAATGAGCCTGTAAAACACTTTATTAACTTCTAAAAAAATCTGGTGAGATATTTGATTGAAATTATATTAAGCATATTAATTTGGGAGAATTTGAACTTTTATGATATTTGGTTTTCCCATCTTTGCAAATGGTTTTGTATTCTATTTAGCTAAATCTAAATAGAAAGCCATGTGTATGTTTTCTAACAATTTCTGGTATACTTGTGACATATCTATAAATGCATGTTGGAGATATCAGGTCATTTTCTTGAGCATTAGGAACTTTCAATGCTGTGGAACTGTCTATGGTACAGAATTTATATTCTCACATCTGAATAAAACCAAATATTATGTATTATAACATGATGAGAATCTGCTTTCAGTCAAGTCTTTCTTCCTGCAAATATCTGTTGTTTATTATATTTTACATACTGTTTTTTTGTGTTACATTGTCATCAGTAACAAAACTCCTCAGTAAATGGTTTGATACTCCTCTTAATGTTTACCTTTACTTGGAAGTAAATGATACAGGTAAATGATCAGGTAAATGTTAGAGCATTAAGAGTACTATAAAAATAGAGCAAAAGGAGAAGGACTAAGAGTTTGAGGGGTGTAGAATAATTTCTGAAAGAATGTCAAGGTGTACCTTACTGAGAAGATGACATTTGTACAAAGACATGAATGGGTAAGATGAAATATGCATAGTGAGAGGAAATGTTCCAGACAGAGGAAAGAGATAATAAACACATTAAGGCAGGACTGTGTCTAATGTGTTCAAGACAGGCAGAGCCAGGCATAGTGGCACAGTCCCAGCTACTCAGGGTGCTGAAGTAGAAGACCAGCATGGACAACATACTAAGACCCTGTATTAAATAAAAATGATTCAGCCAGCAGGTCAGAAGGCTGAAATGTTGTGACTGAAATGGATCAAAGGAGATGACACCAGAGAGGAAATTGGGGAAGCAGATTGTTTAGGTCTTGAGGTTGTTGTAGTAATCTTGGCTTAATTGTTCATGAAAGATGAAACAATTAGGAGAATTGAGTGGAGAAATGACAGAAACTGACTTACATCTTAGAGGGCTCATCTTGGCTTTTGTGTTGAGGTTAGGCACTAGTGGAGCAAGAATGGAAACAGAAAGACCAGTTAGAAGGACATTGCCATGTTGATACTGCCATGGGCTAGGAGGATAGCAATGGAGATAATAAGAAATGGTTAATTCTACATCTGCTTTGAGTGCAAAGCCAAAAGTGTTTCTTTCTGGTTGCATTTTCCCTCTTATTCTCCTTAAGTAATCTTCATTTTATAACTTCTCCAACTCTGACTTAAAATTTAGCTTATTTCTACCTGGGTCCTGTTATTAACAGAATTATCCTCTTTTGGGCTTTAAATGTGATACCTTTTTGGGGGGAAAACGTTGAAAGTTTAATCTGGAATTAGATAACTATAGTGGGAAAGCCAACAACTTTATCTGGAAATTTGGAGAATACAGTTCTCGTCCTGGCTCTGTAAATAGTTTGCTCTGTGGTCTGGGATAATCTTAGTGTCCTTGCTTATAAAATGAGTTTAGAGTAAATGATCAGTACTATTTCTTCTAGCTAAATATTCTACCAATCTGTGATTCTGTACTTATGCACTGGCCAGTTAAAAGTTGAATAATACATTTTAAACAAAAAATTTCAGTTGAGATCCTTGAAATATCAACAGGTTGCTTTTTCATAGCTGAAAATTTTTAAAGACAAGAAACAGGAAGGACCCCAAGTGAGCCTGTGGTATTTTGGGGAATGGTAGTCTTCTTGGTGACATTCCCTGTAAGTTTCTTTGTCCTTGGCACCCAAATAGGAGCCTTATCTGTAATGCTTGATTTAATGGGGCCTGCTTTTGCTTCTTAATCCTGCATATAGTAGAAACTTGGTTCCTGTTTTCATCTTTTCTTACCTTCTCTGGGAGGATTTTCCCAGGAACTGCCTCTGTTCAGAATCACAACTCCTCCACTTTAGTCCTGCATTTCCAAAACCTGATTTACTGTGGTTGTGTTATTCTATTAGATATGCACATGGAGGTTCCCCACCAGCTTTTTAATCCATGTGATCTTAAAGTTTTCCCTTGTTTGTCACTCTTGTTGAGATTCCTCTTCATGGCTGCCAAATCCATCCCAATGTTTCCCCAACGGGGACTCATTGTCTGCGTGTAGCTTGTCCCTGTTCTCTCCAGGATCACACAATGCTTTTGATTTTGTGCAATAGTGCAGGCTATTCCTTCCTGAAACTAACTCAATTTGTTTTCAAACAAATATCACAATACTGTTTCCCCTATCTCAAGGGGTTACATTTGTGACTCTATTTGCCATTGAGAAATGAAAATTTAGATGTTGAGAGGCTGTGGAATGAAAGGCGGAAATGGCTTATTTTTGTAAATGGAAAGAAATCTACCCTCATTTAGCTAAAAGCACAACACTTTTCTAATCAAGCATTTGACATCATGAGCAGGCTTGGGAAAAAGTGTACCTGTTCACTTATAATTGGTTCTGCTCACAGAAGTGCTTTCTCATTGTCTGTGCAGCTATAGGAAATATGGTTAGTAAAAGCACATGTCAGCCTGATTGAAGCTGTTCTTTAAAGCCCCGTCAGACCATGCTGCAAAACTGTTATTTCCTATTATGAAAACTAAATCTCGAATCATGGTTAAAAGGTAATCGGTTTTAGGGAGAGTAGCCTGTATAGGCAGGCAGTAATTCAGATTTGATTGGCAACATGAGTTTTTCAGGGAATGGTTAAAAATAAGGAGCATTTTGAAGGCCAGAAACACAATCCAAAATGATGATTCTCAGAATTTTCCTAACATCAAGTTATTGGTAAACTATATTACAAAATTTTAAAATCATGTCTTTCCCAGAAACTATAATAATAAAACATAGTGGTTTTATGTATTTCTTATTTGACCCATGTAACATAACCTGTGAGATAGGTATCATTATCATCATTTTTATAGCGAGGAAACTCGCCCAAGATTCCAAGGTTTACAGTGTCATGGCCATCCTGTCTCTCTGGTCTCCTGCCAACAGAACACGGGTACTTATGGTCCCATGATGCCTACTGTAAAAGCTGTTTAAGAGTGTCTTTTTCAACTTCACTCTGCTTTTGTTCCTTATGTGAACACTATGTTTATTGTTTCTGTCATTGACAGAGCAATACTGATGGCAGCAGCGGTCCACCTGGAGTGGCCGCTGCCATGACACTGGCTACAATGGGGGAGGCACAGCCAGGGCTGAGTGCTCTATAAAACTGGTGGGAGCTGGGAACAGGTGAAAGCCATGCCCCCTTCCAAGTTGGAGGGGCTGGAGCCCTGCCCTCCCAGGCGCAGCTGTAGCAGAGCAGCCAGCTGTGGACCCAGGCAACTCTGCACTCTCAGGGCCCCAGGAAACACCCTTGCCCCTGCAGGCTGGAAAGTGCCTGCTGTCGCTGCCTGGCCTCTCCCCACTCCCAGTGCCCACTCCAATTTCAGAGCAAAGTTGTGGCCAAGCCTGGGCACTGTCATGACCCAGCCAGGTGTGTGCATGCTAGGGGCAGCACTGAAACACCAGCCCCCTATCACCTTGGCCCCCTCCAGATTTTGGGTGCCCACAAGCATGGGAGGGAGGGTGAAGTGGGGACTAAGGATGGCTCGGTGCAGTCCTGCAGGCACCCCTTGGCACAAACAGCCAGAGTGCCATAGGCACCACGGACAGCAGGTTAATGGTGGTAGGATGCAAACAGGCTCCTGGGCAGAAAGGAATGGGTCCCCAGTAAAGCCCCACCTTCAGGCCAGGGATTTGCTGAACCCTGCGGGAGGGTTGCCACAGAGTGAGAACTTAACAGAGATTTCTCTGGGGCCTCCCATGACTGCTCATGGGCCAATCAGCACCTACTTTTGCCCCTCTTAAGCCCATAAAAACCTTGGACTCAGCCAAACTTGGGCAGATGATGGGATGACCTGCCTGCAGAAAGGAAATACCTATTGTGGGTCTCCTCTCTGCTGAGAGCTGAGTGGACAATGGGCAATCAGCCTGCGGAAAGGAGCTACCCACTATGGGTCTCCTTTCTGCTGAGAGCTGAACAGACGTTGGGATGATCTGCCTATGGAGAGGAGATAACCACTGTGGGTCTCCTCCGAGCTATTCTGTTGCTCAATAAAGCACGTCTTTACCTTGCTCATGCATGCCTGACTATCTTCAAAGGATTTTGAAGATAGTCTTTAAGTCTATCCTTAAATAGTCTTTGTCTAGTGTTGAACAAGATAACACATTTTCACACTTGAAAAATCTCCCAGTGAAAACATTTGAATTATATATAGAATTCATCCAGTTTCAGTGCAAAGCTAAAAAGCTTTAAGACTTCTAAGCTGCATGCTAATTGTACTCAATTGTTTATCAAATGATCTTTCAGTTGGTTGGAATATGTAGATGTAACAAAACAAAACCATCAAAAACACCAATTGTTACCCAGGACAGGTAAGCCATGTAGGATACTATAGGACACGGAAAAGACTCTGATTTTTTTCTAGATACATATGGAAAACCATCAAAGGACTTGGGGCGTAAATGTGACAGGATATGATTTATATTTTAAAAGCATCACTGTGGCTCCAAGAGGGTCCTAAAGGATTAAGATCCGTGTTGGTTGGGATACTGAAGCTTTGTTCCTACAATGTGATCTAAATATTCAGGCCATTTTGTTTTGATTTTGAAATTTACTTGAACATGTATGTATATATTTTCATTGTACTTTAAGTTCTGGGATACATGTGCAGAATGTACAGGTTTGTTACATAGGTATACACCTGCCATGGTGGTTTGCTGCACCCATCAACCCGTCATCTACATTACGTATTTCTCCTGATGCTGTCCATCCCCTACCTCCCCACCCCACAACAGGTCCCAGTGTGTGATGTTCCCCTCCCTGTGTCCATGTGTTCTCTTTGCTCAACTCCCACTTATGAGTAAGAACATGCAGAGTTAGTTTGCTGAGAATGATAGTTTCCAGCTTCATCCATGGCCCTACAAAGCACATTAATTAATCCTTTTTTTATGGCTGCATAGTGTTCCACCATGTATATGTGCCACATTTTCTTTATCCAGTCTATCGTTGATGGGCATTTGGGTTAGTTCCAAGTCTTTGCTATTGCGAACAGTGCTGCAATAAACATACATGTGCATGTGCCTTTATAGTAGAATGATTTATAATCCTTTGGGTATATACCCAGTAATGGGATTGCTGGGTCAAATGGTATTTCTGGATCCTTGAGGAATCGCCACACTGTCTTCCACAATGGTTGAACTAATTTACACTCCCATCAGCAGTGTAAAAGTGTTCCTATTTCCCCACATTCTCTCCAGCATCTGTTGTTTCCTGACTTTTTAATGATCACCATTCTAACTGGCATGAAATGGTATCTCATTGTGGTTTTGATTTGCATTTCTCTAATGACCAGTGATGATGAGCTTTTTTTCATATGTTTGTTGGCCTCATGTCTTCTTTTGGAAGTATCTGTTTGTATCCTTTACCCGTTTTTTGATGGGGTTGTTTTTTTCTTGTCAATTTGTTTAAGTTCCTTGTAGATTCTGGATATTAGCTCTTTGCCAGATGGATAGATTGCAACAATTTTCTCCCATTCTGTAGGTTGCCTGTTCACTCTAATGATAGTGTCTTTTGCTGTGCAAAAGCTCTTTAGTTTAATTAGATCCCATTTGTCAATTTTGGCTTTTGTTGCCATTGCTTTTAGTGTTTTAGTCATGAAGTCTTTGTCCATGCCTATGTCCTCAATGGTATTGCCTAGGTTTTCCTCTAGGGTTTTTATAGTTTTAGGTCTTACATTTAAGTCTTTAATCCATCTTGAGTTAATTTTTGTATAAAGTATAAGGAAGGGGTCAAGTTTCAGTTGCTGCATATGGCTAGCCAGTTTTCTCGACACCATTTATTAAATAGGTAATCCTTTCCCTATAGGCCTCTGTTCTGTTCCATTGGTCTGTATAATCTGTTTTGGTCCTAGTACCATCCTGTTTTGGTTATTGTAGCCCTGTAGTATACTTTGAAGTCAGATAGTGTGATGCCTCTAGCTTTGTTATTTTTGGTTAGTATTGTCTTGGCTAAATGGGCTCTTTTTTGGTTCTACAAAATTTAAAGTAGTTTTTTTTCTAATTCTGTGAAGAAAGTTAATGGTAGCTTGATCGGGGCTAAATGGGCTCTTTTTTGGTTCTACAAAATTTAAAGTAGTTTTTTTTCTAATTCTGTGAAGAAAGTTAATGGTAGCTTGATCGGGGTAGCATTGAATCTATAAATTACTTTGGACAGTATGGCCATTTTCATGATATTGAGTCTTCCTATCCAGGAGCATGGAATGCTTTTCCATTTGTTTGTGTCCTCTCATTTCCTTGAACAGTGGGTTGTAGTTCTTGAAGAGGTCTTTCACATCACTTGCAGGTTTTATTCCTAGGTATTTTATTCTCTTTGTAGCAATTTTGAATGGGAGTTCATTCATGATTTGACTCTCTATCTGTCTATAATTGGTATATAGGAATGCTTATGATTTTTGCACATTGATTTTGTATCCTGAGACTTTGCTGAAGTTGCTTATGAGCTTAAAGAGACTTTGGGCTGAGATGATGGGATTTTCTAAATATACAGTCATGTCATCTGCAGTCAGAGACCTTCTGACTTCCTCTCTTCCTTTTTGAATACGCTTTATTTCTTTCTCTTGCCTGATTGCCCTGGCCAGAACTTCCAATACTATATTGAACAGGAGTGGTGAGAGAGGGCATCCTTGTCTTGTACTGGTTTTCAAAGGGAATGCTTCTAGCTTTTGCCCATTCAGTATGATATTGGCTCTGGGTTTGTCATAAATAGCTCTTATGATTTTGAGATATGTTCCATCAATACCTCGTTTATTGAGAGTTTTTAGCATGAAGTTGCATTGAATTATATCAAAGGCCTTTTTTACATCTGCTGAGATAATCGTGTAGTTTTTGTCATTGGTTCCATTTATGCGATGGATTACATTTATTGATTTGCGTATGTTGAACCAGCCTTGCATCCCAGGGATGAAGCCGACTTGATTGTGGTGGATAAGGTTTTCGATGTGCTACTGGATTCAGTTTGCCAGTATTTTATTGAGGATTTTTGCATCGATGTTCATCAGGAATATTAGCCTAAAATTTTCTTTTTTTGTTGTGTCTCTGACAGGTTTTGGTATCAGGATGATGTTGGTCTCTTAAAATGAGTTAGGAAGGAGTCCTTCTTTTTCTATTGTTTGGAATAGTTTCAGAAAGAATGGTACCAGCTCCTCTTTGTACCTCTAGTAAAATTCAGCTGTGAATCTGTCTGGTGCTGGCCTTTTTTTTTTTTTTTTTTTTTTTTTTTTTTTGGTTGCTAGGCTATTAATTACTGCCTTATTTCAGAACCTGTTATTGGTCTATTCAGGGATTCATCTTCTTCCTGGTTTAGTCTTGGGAGGGTGTATGTGTACAGGAATTTATCCATTTCTTCTAGATTTTCTAGTTTATTTCCATGGAGGTGCTTATAGTATTCTCTGATGGTAGTTTATATTTTTATGGGATGAGTGGAGATATCCCTTTTATCATTTTTTATTGTGTCTATTTGATTCTTCTCTATTTTCTTGTTTATTAGTCTGGCTAGTGGTCTATCCTGTTAATCTTTTTCAAAAAATCAGCTCCTGGATTCATTGATTTTTTTAAGGGTTTTTCATGTCTCTATCTCCTTCAACTCTGCTCTGATCTTAGTTATTTCTTGTCTTATGCTAGCTTTTGAACTTGTTTGCTCGTGCTTCTCTAGTTCTTTTAATTGTGATATTATGGTGTCGATTTTACATCTTTCATGTTTCTCCTATGGGCATTTAGTACTATAAATTTCCCTCTAAACACTACTTTAGCTGTGTCCCAGAGATTACAGTATGTTTTTACTATATTAAGGTAAATAAGTTAATTGTATTTCTGTAATATTTTGTCTTCTTAGAGAATAGGGAGGGGTTAGTGAGGATTAAGTGAAATAGCCTTGTCTGAGTAGAATTTATACACTATAATAATGTATTGCCTCTTTAATGATAAAAGAAATAATTTCTGCTGATGCGATCATTTTTGTTGTGCATTTTCAAGAAAATATGTGGGACTAAAATGTTAAAATAACTTGTTTTCAATTAGAGTACTATAATCTGAAAATATAATTGAGTATCCTCTTACTGTCAGGAATTGAATACCCTCAAAAATTCTGGTAGTTTGAATTAAGGTAATAATTATGATTTGTTTAATGAAAATGTCAATATTGGGAAATAAAGCATTTTAATTTTTTCCTGTGGGATGGGAAGCTTTCTTTGTGTTAGTCCTTTAACCTTCCATTATTCAATAACCAAAAGCTGTAGAATAAATCAGGAAAAGTCACTAGGCTGGTGTCAACCCCTGGATCTGATTATTGAGAGGCAATTTTCCATGAATACTTTCAGATTACCACATAGTCCAATCTTTTTGAAGAAAGACCACTGGCAAACTTGGTTAAAGTATGGTTGAATAGCAAATATGTCTTGGAAGATAGAGATAGTAGGTTACTTCAGAGAGGTTTAGAGACATCTCTCCTGTCAACATTTGCTAACATCTCAGAATAAAGGACTCTCCCTCACCTGAGGAGAGGACGGGTCAATGTGCCAGCCAAACTCCAAGTGTCATAGTTTTGTGGGTCCATGGTGGTATGCTTACTCTTTTTGTGCAGGATAACATTAGGCTGTCGTAGCTTCCTCAGTGCTAAGATGCTCTGTGAATATTCACCTGTTTTCTAATCTAGAGACTTTGTGTTTATTGCCAGAATATTATCTATCTATCTATCTATCTATCTATCTATCTATCTATCTATCTATCATCTATCTGTCTACCTATCTACCTATCTATCACTGTAGCAGGCTGACTTTTAGCTTGTAGAGTTGGTATTTAGACTTAATTTTAGATAATACAGATGTCATTCCTTTATTAACCTCATGCCATGCTGATGTTTGTAATGATGAGAAATGAGAATCATTTTATGGTATCCATTGTCAAAATATTCTGTATATCATGTGTTCTCTATGATATATTCAAAAAACAGATCACAGTAATAATATGTGTACAGTAAAGAGTTCTTTACACACACATACTTGCAGGACAGTTGAGATAGAGAGAGAGAAGCATTTCCTTGGTGGCAGTGGTAGGTTTGAATTTCTTTGAAACATATCAAGATAAGGTGATGTCATGCAAAGAACATGGTGACATGGGTGCAGCAGGGTGTCAGCTAGGAGCAAACTAGATTCATCTTGGCAGACCTAGTGGACTAGTGATCTCTGATGCCTTTTATGTGCATGAGTAGATCTATGCAAGTTTTCCGGCTAAAGGAAGAAGGTTGTGTGTGCATGTGTTTGTGTATGTGTGTGTGTGTGTGCACGCGCGCGTGTGCATGCACATGTGCAGGCAAGGGTTTTGGAAAAAGACAAAGATAAACAGGAAAGTTGGGAAAATTTTGGACATGAAAAAATAACTTATATTCTTGTTTGCCACAATTATATCACAGCCTCTGGAAGATGCAATGGTTAATAATTGCTGCTCATTCTTTGATATGGCTTTTCCTGGGGACAGTATGGAGTCAGCTCAAGTAAAGACAAGTCCTAGAAAGGGTGCTTTTTCGGGGAGATTCCTAACAGTTAACATAGTGGCAATGCTCTTGGAATCAAGTTTTTTTGAGGAGCTCCAAACCCAGTGTCCCCTCTTTGCTGGTTGCAAAGTTGTTTTTTCTCACAGCTACTGTGATTATAAGGCTGCTGGTTTTCAAGGCTGTCATGGAGCTAAGAAGAATTGCTATAGGACAATTCAAAACATCACAAAGCTCACATTCTTATCAAGATTTAGTCACTTTTCTTTAAAAAAGATTTCTTTTTAGTTAATTTCTAGAGTTCTGCACAAGTTGATTCTGACAAATTTTGCTAGTGGTCATTGCTTTTATGCTGAAATAGATTGTCAGAAGTCCTTAGCCTGCCATTTCTAACGGTTGATCTTGGGCAAATTATTTAATCTCCCTTTTTCTCAATTTTCTAATTCATAAAACAAGCATAGTAACGTGCCTCAGAGAATTGTTTGAGGCTTAAGAAAGCTCATTCAAGAAAAGCACTTAGAATAGTACCGGGTACATAATGAATATTCAAACAACACTGGCTGTCAGTATCAGTATATTCATTTTAAATACTTAAGTTTAGATATAAACAAACCTACCCTTTATTTCCCCCAAATTTTGGTTTTATATTCACTTTTTATTTTTTTGAATTGGTTTATCTGGTTACAAAGTTTTACAGATTCTATTCCACAGCATTTCAGACCATAGCAGTTGATAATGTTTTACATTCCATTACACAGAATATTCCCTCAAGCTTTTTGGAACAATAGCAGATGGCCAAGCTGTTGAAGATATTATGATTTTACTTACTGTTCAAATATGTAGGCTCGAACAGGGTAATTTTGTTTTCTGTTACCTGAGAAAAATAAGAATGCCACATTTATTTATGTACTTTTATCCATGTGGTTTATAAAATTTCACTTTTTGAGAGGATTGTCCCAGGGTGCAAATAGTGCAAAATATCTTATTAAATACTTAGAGCTATCAAAATCATTAATGTTTTATAAAATATTTAAGCTTTTAATAATAAATAAAGCTTCTTCCTAAAACGATCTCATACTAAAAGAGAGTACATATGAGAAGATGAGGTTCTTTCAGTGCCTTAAATATCAGCAAACTTGAGCCTGTCAGAAAAAGAAAATGAGAATTTCATAAATTGGTATAATATGTAGTTACAATGGCCAATTCAAAATATTTAACAATAGTTAATTATGAGAAATAAGTAGTTTTTTGCCCTCTCTTCTAAAGGATATTAATATTTTTTTTGATAACATTAAGCATGGTACTCATATAATGAGTCACTTCCTTAAAGATATTCTTAGGTTTTTTGGTCTATATTTGTAATATTCTTAAGACTCTGACTTTTGAATAAGCAGGAAAAGATGGCTAACCTGGTTCACGAGTTGTTCTTTAACTTTAAAAGTGAACTGAGATATTTTAATGATTATATTTTTATAATCCTTTTATATGGTAAAGATTAAACCAAATAAGGTCTAAAGAAGAGAAATATACTCCATGCAAAACTCTCTAGTTAAATGTATCAATCTGGAGAAAGTATTCTTTCTTAAGGACCAAAATTTCAATTCAATTTTATGCAATTGTTCCTGTATACCATGGATATCAGATAGATATAAAGATAGACAGATAGATAGATGACAGGTAGATAGATGATAATTAGATAGATGATAGGTAGGTAGGTAGGTAGATAGATAGATAGATAGATAGATAGAGATATGGATGGATATGGATGGATAGATAGATAGATGCATAGATAATAGCTAGGTAGGTAGAGAATAGGTTAGGTAGGTAGATAATAGATAGGTAGATAGATGATAGGTAGGTAGGTAGATAAATAGATGACAGACAGGTAGATATATATAGATAAGTAGGTAGGTAAGTAGGTAGGTAGATAGATAGACAGATAGATAGACAGACAGAGTGACTGCCTTTGCTATCTGAAGATTTGGAATTAGAATGACTGTATAGATAAACCTTATGAAAGTTAGATCTCTTTCAGTTGTTAGAGATAGAAATATCCTCTCAAACAGGCCTAGGATTTTTAAAAAGGTACATATGTGTACATATAATCTGAGAAGTCCAGGGGTTGAGCTCTTTCAGAAGTGCTGGATTAAAGAGCTCATCACAGACTCCATCTCAGCTCTACCTCATCTGGGTAGTTCCATTCACAGTTCCATTACAGTACTCAGTATCTTCAGAGCCATGACATTAAAAAACAAAAGAAACATTTCTGCTTCAGCAGTGACTCAAACAGAAGCCACAGAACTGAGTTTTGTTCCCCTGATTGGCCTGTTTTGGGTCATGGATGAATCCCTGAATTGTGTGTGTGTGAGAGAATTTAAGGTGCTGATGGACCAGTCAAGATTACACATTCTGCTCTGGAGATAGGTGTGTATTTCATTAAGTTCAGGTGGACTGAGAAGCAAGAGGGATATAGCCTAAATGAGAGCCTGGACTTTGCTGGAAGAAAGGGAAATGGATTTTGGGGAGATAAACTTTTTTTTACATATACTTTAAGTTCTGGGATACATCTGCAGAACATGCAGGTTTGTTACATAAGTATACACGTGCTGTGGTGGTCTGCTGCACCTGTCAGCCCATCATCTACAGTAGGTATTCTCTTAATGCTATCCCTCCCCTAGCCCTCCACCCCAAAACAGGCCCCGGTGTATGATGTTCCCCTCCCTGTGTCCATGTGTCCTCATTGTTCAGCTCCCACTTATGAGTGACAATATGCGGTGTTTGGTTTTCTTTTCCTGTATTAGTTTGCTGAGAATGATGGTTTCCAGCTTCATCCATGTCCCTGCAAAGGACATGAACTCATCCTTTTGTATGGCTGCATAGTATTCCACGGTGTATATGTGCCACATTTTCTTTATCCAGTCTACCATCGATGGGCATTTGGGTTGGTTCCAAGTCTTTGTTGTTGTGAATAGTGCTTCAATAAACATACATGTGTATGTGTCTTTATAGCAGAATGATTTATAATCCTTTGGGTATATACCCAGTAATGGGATTGTATTTCAGGTTCTAGATCCTTGAGGAATCGCCACACTGTCTTCCACAATGGTTGAACTAATTTACATTCTCAACAACTATGTAACAGTGTTCCTATTTCTCCACATCCTCTGCAGCATCTGCTGTTTCCTCACTTTTTAATAATTGCCATTCTAACTGGCATGAGATGGTATCTCATTGTGGTTTTGATTTGCATTTCTCTAATGACCAGTGATGATGAGCTTTTATTCATATGTTTTTGTGGCCGCATAAATGTCTTCTTTTGAGAAGTGTCTGTTCATATCCTGTGCCCACTTCTTGATGGGGTTGTTTGATTTTTCTTGTAAATTTGTTTAAGTTCCTTGTAGATTCTGGATATTAGCCCTTTGTCAGATGGATAGATTGCAACAATTTTCTCCCATTCTGTAGGTTAACTTCTCACTCTAATGATAGTTTCTTTTGCTCTGCAGAAGCTCTTTAGTTTAATTAGATCCCATTTGTCAATTTTGGCTTTTGTTGCCATTGCTTTTGGTATTTTAGTCATGAAGTCTTTGTCCATGCTTATTTCCTCAATGGTAATGCCTAGCTTTTCTTCTAGTGTTTTTATGGTTTTAGGTCTTATGTTTAAGTCTGTAATCCATCTTGAGTTAATTTTTGTATAAAGTGTAAGGAAGGGGTCCAGTTTCAATTTTCTGCATATGGCTAGCCAATTTTCCCAACACCATTTATTAAATAGGTTTATTAAATAGGTTATTCCCCATTGCTTATTTTTGTAAGCTTTGTCAAAGATCAGATGGTTGCAGATGTGTGGCATTATTTCTGAGGCCTCTGTTCTGTTCCATTGGTCTATATATTTGTTTTGGTCCTAGTACCATGCTCTTTTGGTTACTGTAGCCTTGTACTACACTTTGAAGTCAGGTAGCATCATACCTCCAGCTTTGTTCTTTTTGCTTAGGATTGTTTTGGCTATGCAGGCTCTTTTTTGGTTCCATATGAAATTTAAAGTAGTTTTTTCTAATTCTGTGAAGAAAGTCCATGGTAGCTTGATGAGAGTAGCATTGGGTCTATAAATCACTTTGGGCAGTATGGCCATTTGTACGATATTGATTCTTCCTATCCATGAGCATGGAAGAGGAGGTGTAGTATGGCTATATAGGAACAGCTCAAGTGTGCAGCTCCCAAGGAAATCAACGCAGAAGGTGGGTGATTTCTGCATTTCCAACTGAGGTACCTGCTCATCTCATTGAGACTGGTTAGACAGTGGGTGCAGCCCATGGAGGGCAAGCCAAAGAAAGGTGTGGCATCGCCTCACCAGGGAAGCACAAGGGGTCAGGGAACTCCTTCCTATAGCCAAGGGAAGCTGTGAGGGACTGTGTCATGAGGAATGATACATTCCAGCCCAGATACTATGCTTTTCCCATGGTCTTCGCAACCCACAGACCAGACTATTCCCTTAGGTGCCTACACCACTAGGGCCCTGGGTTTCAAGCACAAAACTGGGCAGCCATTTGGGCAGACACTAAGCTAGCTGCAGGAATTTTTTTTCATACCCCAGTGGCACCTGGAATGCCAGTGAGACAGAACTGTTCGCTCCCCTGGAATGAAGGCTGAAGCCAGGAAGCCAAGTGGTCTAGCTCAGCGGATTCCACCCTCATGGAGCCCAACAAGCTAATATCCACTGACTTGAAATTCTTGCTACCAGCACAGCAGTCTAAAGTTGACTTGGGACGCTTGTGCTTGGTGTGGGGAAGGGTGTCCGCCATTACTAAGGCTTTAGTGGCAATGTTCCCCTCACAGTTAAACAAAGCCACAGGGAAGTTCGAATTGGGTGGAGCCCACTGCAGCTTGGCAAAGCTGCTGTATCCAGACTGCCTTTCTAGATTCTTTCTCTCTTGGCAGAGCTTCAGCAGACTTAAACGTTCCTGCCTGCTGGCTCTGAAGAGAGTAGCAGATCTCCCAACACATCTCTTGAGCTCTACTAAGGGACAGACTGCCTCCTCAAGTGGGTCCCTGATCCTGGTGCCACCTGACTTGGAAACAGCTCCCAGGAGGGGTCGACAGACACCTCATACAGGAGAGCTCCAGTTGGCATCCGGCTGGTGCCCCTCTGGGACGAAGCTTCCAGAGGAAGAATAGGCAGCAATCTTTGCTGTTCTGAAGCCTCTACTGGTGATACCTAGGCAAACAGGGTCTAGAGGGGACCTCCAACAAACTCTAGCAGAGCTGCAGCAGAGGGGCCTGACTGTTAGAAGGACAAGTAACAAACAGAAAGGCATAGCATCAACATCAACAAAAAGGACATCCAGACACAGAAACCCCATCCAAAGGTCATCAACATCAAAGACCAAAAGTAAATAAATCCACAAAGATGGGGAGAAATCAGCACAAAAAGGCGGAAAATTCCAAAAACCAGAACACCTCTTCTCGAAAGGATCACAATTCCTCACCAGCAAGGGAACAAAACTGGACGGATAATGAGTTTGACAAATTGACAGAACTAGGCTTCAGAAGGTGGGTAATAAACTCTTCTGCGCTAAAGGAGTGTGTTCTGACCCAATGCAAGGAAGCTAAGAACCTTGAAAAAAGGTAAGATGGATTGCTAACTAGAATAACCAGTTTAGAGAAGAACATGATGACCTAATAGAGCTGAAAAACACAGCACGAGAACTTTGTGAAGCATACACAAGTATCAATAACTGAATCAATCAAGCAGAAGTAAGGATATCAGATATTGAAGATTAACTTAATGAAATAAATCATGAAGATAAGATTAGAGAAAAAGAATGAAAGGGACCAAACAAAACCTCCAAGAAATATGGGACTATGTGAAAAGACCAAACCTACATTTGATTGGTGTATCTGAAAGTGATGGGGAGAAGGGAACCAAGTTGGAAAACACTCTTCAGGACATTATTCAGGAGAACTTCCCTAACCAAGCAAGATAGGCCAACATTCAAATTCAGGAAATACAGAGAACACCACAAAGATAGTCCTTGAGAAGAGCAACCCCAAGACACATAATTGCCAGACTCACCAAGGTTGAAATGAAGAAAAAAATGTTAAGGGCAACCAGAAAGAAAGGTTGGATTACCCATAAAGAGAAGCCCATCAGACTAACAGTGGATTTCTCTGCAGAAACCCTACAAGCCAGAGGAGAGTGGGGGTCAATATTCAACATTCTTAAAGAAAATAATTTTCAACCCATAATTTCACATCCAGCCAAACTAGGCTTCATAAGTGATTGAGAAATAAAATCCTTTACAGACAAGCAAATGCTGAGAGATTTTGTCACCACCAGGCTTGCCTTACAAGAGCTCCTGACAGAAGTACTAAATATGGGAAGGAAAAACTGGTACCAGCCACTGCAAAAACATACCAAATTGTAAAGACCGTTGACACTGTGAAGAAACTGCATCAACTAATGGGCAAAATAACCAGCTAGCATCATAATTACAGGATGAAATTTGCACATAACAATATTAATCTTAAATATAAATGGGCTAAATGCCGCAATTAAAAGACACAGACTGGCCAATTGGGTAGAGTCAAGACCCATCGGTGTGCTGTATTCAGGAGACCCATCTCACTTGCAAAGACACAGATAGGCTCAAAATAAAGGGAAGGCGGAATATTTACCTAACAAAGAGAAAGAAAAAAAAAAAAGAAGCAGGGGCTGCTATCATAATCTCTGATAAAACAGAATTTAAACCAACAAAGATCAAAAAAGACAAAGAAAGGCATTACTTAATGGTAAAGCAATCAATGCAACAAAAAGAGCTACTATCCTAAATATATATGCACCCAATACAGGAGCACCCAGATTCATAAAGCAAGTTCTCAGAGACCTACAAAGAGACTTAGACTCCCACACAATAATATTGGGAGACTTTAACACCCCACTGTCAATATTAGACAGATCTACAAGACAGAAAATTAACAAGAATATGCAGGGGAGATAAATTTTTGATAGAAAAGTTATGGAGTAAATATCCCTTTAGAGCTGTTCTTTATGAAACAGAAATTTTTGAACTATTAGGAAAATTGAAGCTATATAAAACAGTATAATTAGTACATTAAGCTTTACAGGTGATCTCTTCTAAATGTCTCTTACTGGTGGAGCAACTAAAGGCCAGAGAGGTTATGAAATTTTTCCTATATTTCACAGCTTTAACTCATTTGATTTGCAGATTGATAAGCTCCACTATTTTTGATAAAAATGAATTTTGAGCTTCAATTCATACCAATATTATAGCACTTACTACACCACATTAGAAATACTACTTTTCATTGGAGCTCTTCAATTCAGGGAGAGTATTTTATTCTGTGCAATATAGTATATTTTTCAGTGGCTTAAAATTTTGTTTGGTAAATGAATGAGCAAAATAAAATGAGTGAAGTAATGAGTGATGATTAACCCTATATATATGATTGGAAAATCCAGAAGACTATGTTAATCTAATTATCTCTTCTCCAATATTGACTTGAAAAAGCTACTTGTATGTCTCTGTCTCTGGAAAATAATGCATAAATTCAAACTTGACATTAAGTCACTACAGATCTGAGAAGGGTGTGATGTTAAAGGGAATGTATCTGAAGTTAAACTCTAAAGATACAGCTTATCATTGCTTAATGCCTAAGAAAGGATCAGTCAGGGAGAAGGCTTTTAACTCCGTCTGAAAGATGATAAAGTCAAAAGTAAGTGAGATCAGCCACTTAGAGGAATATGTTGAACCCTGAACGTGCTCAATAACTATGTTTTTGACCAGATTGACTGATCATCACATGTAGACAGTCTGTAGTTTCAGTCTTCTGCAGAAATTTTCCTTCATGGGATCTTTGCCTATGTTTCTCAGGAGACAGAGAATGTTATAATAACTCAGTATGTACATCCTGCAGATATAACATATGAAGTTGCTCCTGAATTAGATGAATCTGCTTCTGTGCAGTATAATAAAATTAGCATCATAAAATGAAAACTTGGGTTCAAGCAACCCAATAGGTATTATTTCTTTATTCTCCAATTACTTCAACATTTTTAGCAAAAAAAAAAAAAAAAAAAAAATTCCACTTGAATGACTTTTAGGACTAAACTTTAATAAACTCTTCAATATAGTCGAACTGGATGAAGTACTGGCATATATAACTTACTAAAAATAAAATACAAAACTACACACATAAGGAAAATGAAACATTATGCCCTGGGAACTTCCTTTTAATGAACACATGGCTTATATATGACAAAAAAAGATCACTGTTATGGTAAACCTTAGGATGTCTGCCTGCTCCAAATGGGCTGGCAAATTTAAAAGAGTTAAACATGAGAAATGTTCGAGTGTATCCAATAAGTAGATTCCCTGAAAGAGGTGGCGTCTATAATCACATTAAATGTAAATGGGTAAGCACTTCAATAAAAGGCAGAAATTGTTAGACTGAATAAAAGGAATTAAGACCCAACTACATGTTGTCTACAGATAATGTATTTTAATTATAAACACACATGTTGATAGTAAAAGAATGGAAACAGATGTTCGTTGATTATATATAAATCTACCATTGAGAACGAGGAAAACTGGCTCATTTAAAAAATCCAATTCAGTTCCAAATTCATTTCCTATATTCTGTGCTATAGGGAAGATTGTCAGAAGGCATCTTTCTTTTTATATTTGCTTCTGTTTGTTAGATAGTACTGACTGATTTGCTACTTCTGAGCATTGGTTTTGAAATATACATACACATACGTATAATTATTTCTTCACTGAGTAATTCCTCCAGCATTTGCTCAAAAATTCCTTCAGCACTGAGACTGCATTGAGATTTCTACACTCAGGTATATCCTCAATTAACCAAATTCTGGAAACCAACCCTGTAGTGTTTTTGCATTTGTACATTTGTCAAGTTCCAGCCTTTATAATAGTAAGTAGAACAGCACTCCTACACTCTTGATTGCGCAAAGAGTAGATTCTTGTGATTCATATATTGGGGAACCTAGTCACTCCTCTGGAAACAATTATAGAACTCTGGATGTCTGTGGCCTTTCCACATGTACTCTAAGCTGAAAAAGCAATCTTTAGCAAATCATTCTATTCAGAGAACCCAAATGGTGTTTTAAAAATAATAAATAACCACTCTTATTGGTTATTTAATCATATAAATAATTCTTAATTAAATATGGAAGCCTGGAAGAATGTAAAGGTAATGGAGCACAGTGGTGTTTGTCCATTATCTGGTAAGCAGCCCTTTCTTTCCAGCTCTCAGTCCAGCACTAAAAACAGTTTTCATAGTCTAAAAGAGTAATTAGCATGCTATTCCCAGATAGCCAAAATTGTCTTTTTAATTAACAATATAATTGTTTGAATAAAGACTTAGTCCTTATTAGGCTATGTAGTCATATGACAAACGTTTTCTCTGTCTTATATTTTCAGCCCTGGATATTTTCATTGAAAAATGTGCTTTCCTGAATGTAATGTCTCAGGTATTATTATGAAGAATGGCCTATATATCAAAGTAGCATAATATTATTTGAAACATCTCTGCCACAAATTACAAATCAATATTATAAACCTAAAGCAACCTCCAAAAGTAGATAAATGAGGTAAAGCTAATAAGTTAGTTGTATAGATAAAACAAAATCTGAAAATATTTGCAATTAATGTAAGGCAGGAAATCAACAGAAAAGTAAAAATGAAACAAACGTAAAAAATACCCAAGGTGTTAAATTTAAACTCAAACACATCAATAACCACTTTAATGTAAATGGGTAAGTACTCCAATTTAAAAGCAGAAATTTTCAATGTAAATAAAAAGTATTCAACTATATGCTGTCTACAGAAAATGTATTGCAAATATAAAAATGCAGAAAGGTTAAAAGTAAAAGAATGGGAAAATATATATATATAATTGTAATATTATTCAAAAGAAAGCTGGAGAGGCTATATAAAATGGACTTTAGGGCAAGGAATATTACCAGATATAAAGGTGGAAATTTTATAACAATGATGATCAATTTATCAAGAAGATATCACATTTCTTATATATGCATGCAACTAATAAGAGAATATTAAAATATATGAAATAAAAACCTATTAATGTAAAAAAAAACAGGGAAATTCACAATTACAGTTGAAAATTTCAACATTCCTCTGACAGTAATTAACAGAAAAAGAAAGTAAGAAAAAAGAAGTTAGCATATAGAATAATTGAACAAACTCTCATCTGAATTGACCTAATTGATTTTACGGAACACTGCACTCAAAAAGAATGAAAAAAACACATTCCTTACAAGTAACAGAACATTCACCAAGAGGTATAACCAATATCTATGTTAGTTATCTATTGTTGCATAACAAATTTTACCGAAACTTAATAAGTATAAACAACAAACATTCATTATGGCACAGGTTCTGAGTCCAGAATCTGGGAGCAGCTTAGCTCGGTGGTTCTGGCTATGGGTCTTTTATGGTGCTACTGCAGTCAATGTGTCAGCTGGGGCTACGTTCATCAAAATTGCTGACTCGGAGGGGTTCTGCTTTCAAGGTAATTCATCTGCCTTGGGGCAGACCCCAGATTCTCTGATCCAGGGTCAGTCACATGAGCCTCTGCCAGAACTGTCTCTCAAAATGACAGCTGGCTTCCCGCCAGAATGAGAGGTCCAAGAAACAGTATCTAAGACAGAAACTGTAGTCATTTTATAACCTAATTTCAGAGGTGAGATTTCATCACATCTGCCTTATTCTATTTCCTAGAAGCTAGTCGCTAAATCCGCCTACGATCGAAGTCAGGGGTTACACAAGGACCTGGATGCAGGAGCCAGTGATTATGGGTGGATTATCTTAAAAGTTGCCTACCACAGAATATATCCTGGAGCATAAAAAAAGTCTTGACAAATTTAGAAGCGTAGACAAATTATGGAGGTACACTCATTGACGAATGAATTGATTAGAAATAAATAACAGAAAGTTATACAGAAAAATCCCCCATTATTTGGCATTTGTTCAATACACTTTTAAAGAATACATGGGTCAAAGACAAAAATCACAAGGAAAATTAGAAAATAATTTAAACCAATTGAAAAACACAATATTCTATTGAAAATGAAAACAAAGGTGCCAATCTGAGAGAAAATGTTAGAGATACATATATCTGGCAAAGTGCTTGTATTTGTAATACACTAAAAAAACCCTTGACAGCTTGACAATAAGACAAATGATTAAAAATAGAGAGAAAGGTTTGACCAACCATTTTACAAAAAAAGCATAAATGACTCTGAAAAGCATTATGCTTAGCCAAAGAAGCCAGATATTAAAGAGTAAATACTGTGTCATTTCATTTATATTAAATTATAGAAAGGCAAAACAGATCATTTGTTGCCAGGGGTGGGGATCATTAACTGCAAAAAAAGGCATGAAATAATTTTTGGGGGTGATGGGAAAACATTCAGGGAATGAGGTCAAACCCAGGGTGCTGCCAGTAAAATCTGTGGCCTCAGGCTCACAATCAAACCAAAGCTATGGTTGTAATTTGATTGAGATTTCAGGAAATTGTGGAAGAGTGTCTCATTTTCCTCAGTAAAAATTGCTTCTAAGAATTTTAAGGACAAGACTCTTTGACCCCTTCTGCTGTGAGGGTCTTCACAAGTAACCCCAAATAGAGGAAGACTCCATTCAGAGAAATAGGTGGATGCCACTGTTGTCTAATGAATTTGATTATAATTTGTACACAACAAGCCCACATATTTTAAAAGGAATTTTAGTAGCTTGGACTGAAAGGAACAGACACTGCTCAAAACATAAAAACGATTTTGTGTCTCCAACTCCCTATGGGCAGGAAGCAGGCTAAGAATATTATGCAGCTGCAAACATGTGTCATTAAAGAGTTCATGGTGTGCGGCCAGGAGTCAAGAAGAACCACCCCAGGAAACATATATGGATTCTAATCAACATATGCCCTGCCTCCTGAGCAAGGTGAAATGGTAGCTCGTTCTTACTGGATCTCAGAATTTTCTCATCCCAGTGACCGCAATGTCACTCAGATTGTCCTGCCTCTTTTTAAGTGATGGTATGTATTGTGGTTCTCTTGATCATGTCTCCTCATTGTAAGGTGGAAATGTGGGGGCGTATAGTTGGTTTCCTTATTTCATGGTCTTCTGATCAAGAGGAAGTTCCACCCTCACCCTACTAGCCTCATTCTATTTGCTTTAGAAGCCAGTTGCTAAATACAGCAGCTTGACTTGATTTACATGATGAGATTCTGAACTTAAAGTGTATGATGGTGATGAGACTTTGGGGGTTTAGGGAGATTGGTAAGTGTATTTTGAAAGTGAGAAGAAAACGCATCATCCTTGGCCAGAGGACTAAGTGTGATAGCTACTCTCCCAAAATGACCCCAGTGGACCAGCTCTCCTGGTCTAAGTTCTACCATAGTACATATGTGCTATCTTTGTGATTTGCTTTAAGCAATTAGATGTAGTACAAGTGTCTCTGGACCAGTTTCTGGTGTAAGCCATAAGAAGACCTGGCAGATTCTGGCTTGGCGCAGTGGCTGACACCTGTAATCTCAGCACTTTGGGAGGCCAAGATGGGTGGATTACGAGGTCAGGAGATCGAGACCATCCTGGCTAACATGGTGAAACCCTGTCTCTACTAAAACCACAAAAAATTAGCCAGGTGTGGTGGGCGCCTGTAGTCCCAGCTACTTGGGAGGCTGAGGCAGGAGAATGACATGAACCTGGTGCACCACTGCACTCCAGCCTGGGCGAGAGAGTGAGACTCTGTCTCAAAAAATAATAATAATAAAAATTAAAACATTAAGAAGGCCTTGTAGGTTCTGCTTTGCTTTTCAGGATAGTTCCATGCCACCATGTAAAAATGTTGGCTATTTTGTTGGAGAGTCGATTTGGAGATGCAGTTGTCACAGCACCCCAACAGCTGAGCTGAGATACTCAGCTTTCTTCACCAAAGTGCCAGGCGTGTAGTGAGCCATCTTGGATATAGCAGAACCAGTTGGCATCACATGGAGCTGGGCCTAGTTGATTCACAGAATAGTGGAGATAATAAAATGATGTATTTTTAAGCTACTAAGTTTTGTGGTGATTTTTTATTCAGCAATAGATAACCGGGCCCCTAATATAAGCCATTAACTGTATGAGACCATAAGATTATGCTAAATACAAATGAGTAAATTTGCTAATTTTGATTTTCTCACTTTGAATTTTAGCTAACCTTAAATTTTTTTCTCTGACATAAATTTATTATCGGTAGCCACCAATAGTAGAGTTTCGTACAGTTGTTGTTATATTGATTATTATTCTTTAGGTTTTTTGGCTTCTTTATTCAGGTTGCTTTTTTCAAAGTTAAGTGATAGTTTAAGCCATTTATAGATCTTGGCAAGAAAGAAGATACCAGATGTCACATATGTGATGAAAATATCCACAATCTTCTTGTTGTCATGAAAATATATTTTTAAAATCCTTCAGCGGAAGTTTAGATATGTAGTGGTTTATCAGTCATAGGAAAACAGATAATTTTTAAAATACATAAAGCATTTTTAAGATTTCTAAACATTTTTAACAGTGTTCTAATTTTAATGGTGAAAATTGGATAAAAAGATTCAAATACTCTCTAAAAATGTAAATTCTTCTTTTGGAAGTTTCCAGCATTAAAATTTGGCATATTAGCCATGCTGAAATATATCTGGAGTCTTTGTGATGATCAAAAAGAGTGATTCTTTAATAAGCTGGTACTCTAAAAACTTTCTGATAGGTCTCAATGCTTCCATATCAGTTTAATTATATGAGACTATTATAAAGAGCTACATTCTTTGTCTTACTCCCAAAGGAAGTACATTCCAGGGCATAATTCTATTCTCTTATCAGCAAAATCTTGGGATTATCTCTTGCTTCTTAATTATTTTTCTATCCTCAAAATCATGCAAAAAGTTACTTAGAAGCTTTAGGTACTTAGTTTGAGTCAGCATATCTTTGTATGCATACAGACATTGCATTCTGGAACTTATCCAGTGCTATCAAGTTGATTTAACATAACTTCATTTTTATGCTAAGTAGGTCATGACTGGCAGAGCCAAGAGAAGTCTAATAAACAAACGTTAACTTTCTATAGAGTAAGAATTATTTCAAGACTGAGCTGCCCCCGCAAACGCCCTCAAAATGAGAAGAATAAACCTCTAAATTATCCACCAGAATTTCTTACATTTTCAGACTTCTCTGGGAGTATAAACATCATAATAATATCAGATTTGAAAGGTATTACTTTTCTTTTAAGGGAAGAGCCATCAGAATTAGAATCTGTTTGCAAGCATACCTATTAAATAGGTTGAGTGTGTGTGTAGTCCTTGGCAAGACAGAAACAAGAAGATATATGAGTGATTCTGGCTGTACCAAAATGAAGCATCACATCCAAATTCTTCCTAGAGGATAACACCAAGACCTTGATTTTTAAGCAATTAAACTTGAAAGGAAATGCTTTTTTTAGCTCAGATACTAGAAATTTTCCTTAAACATTCTTGGTGAACAGATGAAGATTCTGAAAAGTGGACAAATGATCCTGTTTCCCCATCGTATGTTGAGGAGAAATATACAACAAATGGAAAATTTATAGAAATCTGACCAATAAATACACAAAGCCCTACCTAATCTCATAAAATTCAAGAATATTCAAAATTTAAAGTAAGACATTTTAATTCACCAGGGACAAAAATGAAAAAAATTTTTTAATCAAGCAGAGAGTGTGAGAAAAAATTGTCTTGTACCTTGTTTGTGTACTTTTTGACCTAGCAATTCCACTTAACATTATCTGTCTTATTAAAAAAACAAACATATGTGCACTCATGAGAATAATCATTGTTGTGCTACCTAACATAATGAGCACATGGAAGCAATCTAGATCTCTATTAATAGGAGGATGATTAAATAAATCAGAAAAATCAATATTATAAAGCATTTTAGAGGTTGTGGCAAAGACAGATTTACATATACTGAAATAAAGGTGCCCAAGATATATTATTAAATAAAAAAGCAAGTTGCAAAACAAAATGCAGTCTTCTTCCATTTTTTTAAAAACATAAAACTAAATCATACATTTCCATATGATCATATATGCCTTATGATACATGTATATGGGGTGATGCACATGTACCATACTGATTGCAGTAACCCTTGGGGAAGGAAGAGGAAGATATAGCGGAGTAAGAGCTATACATATACTAACTTTGTAATTATGGAGAAGTAAAAAGATGGGGGAAATTTCACGGTGTAACTTGAAATAATTCCATCGTTGGTTTTAAACAATCAATGCTTAAGTGAATTTTAATTAATTGTTTTCACAGTTCTAACTTCCAACTTGACATTGGTATTTGCTATAGAATATAAAGATAATTTTTCAAAGATCAGAATGTTGTAGATGTGTGGTGTTATTTTTGAGGCCTCTGTTCTGTTCCATTGGTCTATATCTCTGTTTTGGTACAAGTATCAAGCTGTTTTGGTTACTGTAGCCTTGTAGTATACTTTGATGTCAGGTAGAGTGATGCCTCCAGCTTTGTTCTTTTTGCTTAGGATTGTCTTGGCAACTCAGGCTCTTTTTTTGTTCCATATGAACTTTAGTTTTTTCCAATTCTGTGGAGAAAGTCGTTGGTAGCTTGATGGGGATGGCATTGAATCTATAAATTACCTTGGACAGTATGGCCGTTTTCATGATATTGATTCTTCCTATCCATGAGCATGGAATGTTCTTCCATTTGTTTGTGTCCTCTTATTTTGTTGAGCAGTGGTTTGTAGTTTTCCTTGAAGAGGCCCTTCACATCCCTTGTAAGTTGGATTCCTAGGTATTTTATTCTCTTTGTAGCAATTGTGAATGGGAGTTCACTCATGATTTGGCTCTCTGTTTGTCTGTTATTGGTGTAGAAGAATGCTTGTGATTTTTGCACATTGATTTTGTATCCTGAGACTTTGCTGAAGTTGCTTATCAGCTTAAAGAGATTTTGGGCTGAAATGATGGGGTATTTTAAATATACAATAATGCCATCTGCAAACAGGTACAATTTGACTTCCTCTTTTCCTAATTGAATACCCTTTGTTTCTTTCTCTTGCCTGATTGCCCTGATCTTTGACAAACCTGACTAAAACAAGAAATGGGGAAAGGATTCCCTATTTAATAAATGGCGCTGGGAAAACTGGCTAGCCATATGTAGAAAGCTGAAACTGGATCCCTTCCTTACACCTTATACGAAAATTAATTCAAGATGGATTAGAGACTTAAATGTTAGACCTAAAACCATAAAAACCCTAGAAGAAAACCTGGGAAACACCATTCAGGACATAGGCATGGGCAAGGACTTCATGAGTAAAATACCAAAAGCAATGGCACAAAAGCCAGAGTTGACAAGTGGGATCTAATTAAACTAAAGAGCTTCTGCAGAGCAAAATAAGCTATCATTAGAGTGAACAGGCAACCTACAGAAAGGGAGAAAATTTTTGCAATCTACCCATCTGACAAAGGGCTAATATCCAGAATCTACAAAGAACTCAAACAAATTTACAAGAAAAAATCAAACAATCCCATCAAAAAGTGGGCAAAGGATATGAACAGATACTTTCCAAAAAAAGACATTTATGTAGCCAACAGACACATGAAAAAATGCTCATCATCACTGGTCATCAGAGACTGCAAATCAAAACCACAGTGAGATACCATCTCACACCAGTTAGAATGGTGATCATTAAAATGTCAGGAAACAACAGGTGCTGGAGAGGATGTGGAGAAATAGGAATGCTTTTTACACTGTTTGTTGAGTATAAACTAGTTCAACCATTGTGGAAGACAGTGTGGCGATTCCTCAAGGATCGAGAACCAGAAATACCATTTGATTCAGTGATCCCATTACTGCGTGTATACCCAAAGGATTGTAAATCATGCTGCTATAAAGACACATGCACACATATGTTTAATGTAGCACTATTCACAATAGCAAAGACTTGAGACCAACACAAATGTCCATCAATGATAGACTGGATTAAGAAAATGTGGCACATATACAACATGGAATACTTTGTGGCTGTAAAAATGGATGAGTTAACGTTCTTTGTAGGGACATGGATGGAGCTGGAAACCATCATTCTGAGCAAACTATCGCAAGGACAGAAAACCAAACACCGCATGTTCTCACTCATAGGTGGGAATTGAACAATGAGAACCTTTGGACACAAGGCGGGGAACATCACACACCAGGGCCTGTCGTGGGGTGGGGGGATGGGGGAGGGATAGCATTAGGAAAAATACCTAATGTAAATGACAGGTTAATGAGTGCAGCAAAACACCATGGCACATGTATACATATGTAACAAATCTGCACGTTGTGCACGTGTACCCTAGAACTTAAAGCATAATTATATATATATATATATATTTTTTTTTTTTTAAAAAGAAAAGAATATAAAGGTAATTTTTAAGGGCCTTTGTCTAATGGAGCAGAAATAAAACTTTCATAAGACAGAACAACAAGCATGAATGGCTGTAGAGAAAGTGCCTGACTGCTTAAGCTTTGTGACTTTTAGCATGTTGCTTCATCTCTGCCACTCTCTCCTCACTTGTAAAATGAGGGATGAAATGTATTTAGTAAGTTCCTGGGAAAAAGCAAAGAACATACTGTAGGACAATACTTCATACACTGCCAAGCAAGATACTAAAAACAACAACAACAACAACAACAACAAAACTGGTCTATTATCATTTGTTCACAATAAATACAACAATCTGAGAAGTTTAAAGCAATTCCTTTGATGACTGACTAGAACAATATGAAGAAAGCCAAGGAGAACCAATTCAAATGACTTACCCAATTAAATGGCATCCTAAAAATGTTTGATTGTAGTCTGTTTCTTTCTTCTTCACGTCTTTCATTTGAAGTGTGGATTTAAGAAATCAAAAAAATGGACCCAAGTATAATTAATGTTTCATATTCCTGCAGAGTCTAAAGTTAACCAGAATCCAGACAGCCAGCTAGCAAAGGAAGTTTGCAAAGTAAATAGGAAATGAACATTGTCTTTTGGTGATGTGTTTGAAACGCTGCAACATTTGCATTTTAGATTAAGCTCAACATTATGTTTTCTCAGGTTGTAAGATCTTCAGTGTTGATCTTCAGGATAAACAAGAAAGATTGATTATGTGCACTGAGAGCTAAGAACAGGGATGCCAAAAGGATTAGAACCTGTTAATAGAAAGCAAAGCTAATATTTAAAAGGTGATACTTTTGCATACATCATCCAGCTACATCGAGGTAACTGTACAAATGATGAGAGGAACTTGGGAACTTCTGTTTACAAACATTTTAATTTTTGGAAAATATTAAATACCTGATCTAAATAACTGTCTGAATGCATAAGTAATTCAGCTAATTGCACTGTCTGATTTCAATAACTTGAATTTCAAAAATATAATTAATAATATTTGAAGGTCTGTTTCACATGTTGCCTTTATTCTTTTATAAAAGAAACTTTCCTTTTTATTTTTGGAGGGAAAGGCATACATATTTTAAAAGGAGGCATTGATTAGCATCTCTATTCTATTGTTTTTGTTGCAAAATATGGTTTCTTTTTAGGTAAGCCAACTCTCCCTTCAGACTAGAAAACTGATGATGAAGCAAAAATATTTACACTTTGAAGTCAGAAGGAACAGCTTGCAGGGTTGACAGAGGCAAGGGGAGGGAAATGTGCTTGGAGTTGTTAACGAATCCAGAAACACAGCGTGGCATTTCAGTTAGTTAGAAGGGAGGAAAGCTGAATCCCTGAAATACAAATAAGGTTAGTTAATATTCATTTTACTCTGAAAGTACACTTCTTCAATTAAAGAAGTATTGCATTGTGCATTAATTGATAATCTGTATGAATTTAAAATTATTAAATAGGCTCAGAAGTAGAGTAAATTGTGTGTTTGTGTGCATGTGGGTGTATAGTTCAGAGAAAGTGATTGTAAGAAGAAAGGGGAACATGTATTAATGAATATTTTGGAGGGTCTCTATCAGAAATCATCAATAGCTACTCACGAAAGATTGTATCAGACCCACTGAACAAATAGTCAACATGCCCCATAAGGACTTTAGATCAACTATGGACCACATATATTCATGGTCTCATAAGATTATAATGACGCTGAAAAACTTGTATCACCTAGTGAGGTTGTAGCTGTCATAACTTTGTAGTGCAACACATTACTTTGTTTGTGGTGGTGCTGGTGTAAATAAACCTACTGCATTGGTGGTTGTATAAAAGTATGTACATACAAGTATGTACAGTATATAAAACTTGATAATAAATGACAATATCACTGGTTTATAATTCTAGAATACACATTATTCTAGAGTGTATTCCTTCTACTTATTAAAAAATGTTAACTGTCAAACAGTCTCAGGTAGGTCCTTTTGGAAGTATTCCAGACAAAGGCATTGTTACCAAAGGAGTTGACAGCTTCATTTGTACTACCCTTGAAGACCTTCCAGTATGACAAGATGTAGAGGTAGAAGACAGTGATGCTGATGACCACGACCCTGTGTAGGCCTACGTTTGTGTGTGCTCTTGTGCCTTAGTTAAATAGTAAAAGTAAAAATAAAAATTTTAAACATTGAAAAAAAAGCTTATAGAACAAGGATATAAAGAATATATTTGGCCTGGTATGGTGGCTCACGTCTGTAATCCCAGTACTTTGGGAGACCAAGACCGGCAGATCACTTGAGGTCAGGAGTTTGAGACCAGCCGGGCCAAAGTGGTGAAACTATGTCTTCACTAAAATACAAAAAATTAGTCGGATGTGGTGGTGCACACTTGTAATCCCAGCTACTTGGGAGGTTGAGGCAGGAGAATCACTTGAACCTGGGAGGTGGAGGTTGCAGTGAGTCGAGATCGTGCCACTGCACTCCAGCCTGGGTGACAAAGTGAGACTCCGTGTCAAAAAAAAAAAAAAAGAAAATATTTTTGTACGTCTGTACAGTGTATTTTAAGTTATGTTATTAACAAGAGTCAAAAACTTAAAACATTTATAGAATAATAATTTTACAGTAAGCTAAGTTTAATTTATTATTGAAGAAAGAAAATTTTTTAATACACTGAATATAGCCAAAGTT
The DNA here is from genome assembly GCF_008728515.1 of Papio anubis. Lineage (NCBI taxonomy): Eukaryota > Metazoa > Chordata > Mammalia > Primates > Cercopithecidae > Papio > Papio anubis. The sequence continues at coordinate 135,043,658 of NC_044981.1, forward strand.
TACAGTGTTTATAAAGCCTACAGTAGAATATGGTAATGTCCTAGGCCTTCATAGTCACTCACACTATTCACTCACTGACTCATGCAAAGCAACTTCTAGTCCTTCAAGTTTCATTCATAGTAAGTGCCTTATATTGATGTACAATTTTTAATGTTTTATATCATATTTTTACTGTATATTTTCTATGTTTATATATGTTTAGATACAAAAATACTTACCATTGTGTTACCACTGCCTACAGTATTCAGTACAGGAACATACTATACATACAGGTTTGTAGCCCAGGAACAATAGGCTATCCCATATAACGAAGGTGTGTAGTAAGCTGTACCATCAGTGTTTCTCTAAGTACACTCTGTGGTGCTTGCACAATGACAAAATTGACTAACAATGCATTTCTCGGAGTGTATTCCTGTCATTCAGTGATGTGTGACTGTATTTTACATTTTTACTTACCTGAGGAAGAAAATTATGTTGTATAGAAGCAGAATACAAAGGAGGTTAACTCTAATAAATCATTATTTGTATCAAAAGTATCACCAAATTAAACATGCTTAAAAAACAAAGATTTTCAAATGCTACTTAATAGTTCATGCTTCATGTTTCATTCAACAAAACTGTTGGGGGGCGGCGGAGCAAGATGGCCGAATAGGAACACCTCCAGTCTCCAACTCCCAGAGCCAAAGTACACAGAAGACCAGCATTCTCTGCATCAACCAGGACCCACCTCTGGGGACAGGGAGAACAGCTTTCATGCAGCCCAACAACAACAACAAGCAGCAGAAACCTCTGCAGATGCAAACACCTGCCCATGCCTTTGAAGAGAGCAGTGGATCTCCCAACACGGAGGCTGAGATCTGAGAAGGGGACATTGTGACTGCCTGCCCATGTCCCTGACCCTGAGTAGCCTAACTGGGAGACATCCCCCACTAGGGGCAGTCTGACACCCTACACTCCTAGTGAGGCCACACCCTGAGAGGAAGCTTCTGCTACAACGACAGGTACACTCACAGCCTGCAACATTCTGCCTTCTGCGCCTCTGCTGCTGATACTCCAGGCAGGCCCTGGAGTGGACCTCAAGCAATTCCAACAGACCTAAGCAGCCTGAGGGTCCTGAATGAAGAAAACCCTCGCAACAGCGACATCACACTAAAACCTCCTCATCAGTACATCAACAAATTCATCAATATCAAAGACCAGAGGCAGATACAAAACCAAAGATGGGGTGGCAGAAAAGCTGAAATTCAAAAAATAAGAGCCCATCTCCCCGGCAGTTGCTGAGCTGCCGCCGCATTCACCGTGCCAAACGGACGTGCTCGGGACGAGGGAACACTTGACGATGTGAGAGAAGTAAAGGCCTCATCCACCAAAATCTCTAGGAGCTGGGGCTGGAGGAATTACGACTGCTTTGCAGTTCTAAAAAATCTTAAAAAGCGGAAGAATTGATCTGCTAGAATACTTAATGCAGAGTAGGTTGGTCATAACCAACAGCATAAAACCACACACGAGAAATATGTGGACAAATGCATTAAGCTTCAGTGTAACCTAATTCATCAACTGGAAGAAAGAGTATCAGCGATTGAGGACCAAACAATGAAATGAAGCGAGAAGAGAAACCAAAAGAAAAAGAAGAAAAAAAGAAATGGCAACAAAAACCTAAAAGAAGTATGGATTTATGTAAGCACCAAACGTCCTGATTGGGGTGCCTGGCGTTGGGGAAAAACGCAAACTAAGTTGAAAACACTCTGCGGGATATCATCCAGGAGAACTCCCCAACCCAGTAGGGCAGGCCACGATTCAACCAGGAAAATGGCAGAAACGCCCTCGAGAGTTAACCTGCTGACACTTCATGGTGATTCACCAAAGCCGGAAACTGAAGGAAAAATCTGGAAAGCAGCCAAGAAAGGTCAAGTCATCGGAAGCCCATCAGATCACAGCGACCCTGAAACCCCAGCCTAAATGAGGATAATAATATTCACGATTTTAAAAGAAAGTAGTCTTGAAACCGCAGAATTTGCTATCCAGCCAAACCAAGTTCTCCATAAGTGAAGGAAAGAAACCTCGGCGATGCCGCCGGATGAAATTGCCTTTACAAGTGAGACTCCCCTGAAGGGAAGCACCTAACATGGAAAGGGAACAACCGGTAACAGCCATTGGTAAAACACAAACAAAATTAATTTGAGCCATAGGGAAGAGGTAAACTGCATCAACTAACGAAAGCAAAAAATAAATCCAGTTAATATCGGCACGGCAGACCAAGCTCATTACTACATAACAATCTTAATCCCGAACAAAATTTATCTTTACGTTCAACGGAAAAGGACACAGACGGCAAAACTGATAAAGAGCCAAGACCCGTATCAAAGTCTGCTGTATTCAGGAGAGATCTATCTCATGACGGAGGATACGGTATAGCCTCAAAATAAAGGGATGGAGGAAGACGGTATCGTGCCAAATGGAGAACAAAAAGAAGCTGCAATCCTAGCTGTCCTCTGATAAAACGGACTAAACCATCAAAGATCTCTGTGGTAAAAAAGAGATGAAGAAGGCCGCCTACATGAATGGGAGGAAGGGATCAATCTCAACAAGAAGAGGCTTAACTATCCTGAAATGCACCTGCACCACCCGGACTGGCAAAGTCCTGAGACCCGGCTGGAGAGATCTCGAATTCCGCCACACGGAGACTAAACACCACCGCCACTACTAGACAGATCAACAAGACAGAAGTCAACAAGACATCCAGAACTGAACCAACCTCCCAAAGCAAGTAGCAACTAAATATCGAACTCCAACTAAATCAATGGTGAATGACATATTCTTTTCAAATTGAAGATCGCATTACTCCAAAATTGGACTATATATAATTAAATTTAAAGAATTCTCAGCAAATGTATGCTAACAGAATTTATAACAAACGTTCGTCAGACCACAGTGCAGAATCTAAACTAGAACTGGTGAGAATGGTTGAAACTGACCAAACCACAATCATATGGAAACTGAAATAACCTGTCTCCAACGACTACCAAGTTGCTAAATTCAAATTGAAGGCAGGAAACAGGTGATCTTGGTGTCCCAATTTAGAACAAAGATACAATATACCAGAATCTCTGTAACAAGCGATCAAAGCAAAGTGGAAGAGGAAAACTCATAAATTCTAAACGCCCATACAGGAAAGCAGAAAAGATCAAAAATCACACCTAAATGACGCAATTGAAAGAACTAGAGAAGCAAGATAAACACATTCGAAAGCTAGTGAAGGTAAGAAATCAATTTTAAGATCAGAGCAGGAACGAAGGATAGAATACAAAACTCCTCCAAACAACCCAATGGAACCGGTGGAGTTGGTTTTGAAAAGACCCAAACAAAATCGCCAGATAGACCAATTAGCAAGACTAATAAAGAAGAAAAAGGAGAAGGAACTCAAATCGACGCTGAATTGTTCATATGACATCACCACCCAATTCTACAGTAGAAATAAAATACAAACTACCACCTAGAGAACATTTGAAATAATTCTACGCAACAACTGAAAAACCGAAGAAACGGACAATTTAATAATTTACACTCTTCCCAAGACTAAACCAGGTAAGCAAAGCTGAACCTTTAACAACTAATAGTAGGTTCTGAAAATTGAGGTAATAACAGCTAGCCTACTAAATCCAAAAAAGTCCAGGGGACTAGATGGGACTCACAGCTGAATTCCCAATTATGCATAAGGGAGGAGCCATACCGGACTTTCCTAAACCATTCAAACTCCACAAAAGAGTAACTTCCCTGTCCAGCCTATAGAGCTGCACATCATCCTGATACTCAAAGCCTCCCAGTGAGACATGTCAAAGTGAGAACTTGAACAATATCCCTATTTGACACTCAGATGCAAAAAATCCTCAATAAAATAATACTGGGCAAACCGGACTGCTCACCACCAAAGCTTATCCACTATGATCAAGTGGGCTTCATCCTGATGCAAGGCTGGTTCAACATCTGTGAACCAATAAAATATAATCCCAAACAGAAACATTGCTGTCCATACGGACATTCAATAGATGAAGCGCGCCTTTACAAAACTCAATAGCCCTTCATGCTAAACGCTTCAATAAATCGGCAATGAATGAACCCACCAAAATACATACTACACAACCCGGCCAACATCACACGAACGGCAAAAATCTGGCACCCCTGAAACCGCAATGAGGGATGCCCTCTCTCATCACCCCATTCAACGGCGAAAGGTTCTATTAGGGTATAACGCTTAGGGCAAGAGGAAAGAAACTGGGGATTCGGGTTAGGAAAAGTTAGGTTAGCCGAATTTGTCCTGCTCGTACATTAGCCACATCAGCATTTAGAAACCTACTGTCCTGGCCTAAAATCCTTGCCGATAAGCAACTTCCAGCAAAAGTCCTCAGGATACAAAAATGAATAAAAAACGCCATCTTTATACACCAGTACAGACAAACAGAGAGCCAAATCTGCGAATGAACTTCCATTCACAATTAAGTCAAAGCAGAATCAAATACTCTGGTAAACTAAACCATGCGATGTAAAGGACCTCTTCTGCTGAGGAAAGAACTGGCAAAACCACTGTCAGAAATCAAAGGAGAATAACAAACAAAATGGAAGAACATACCTATGCTCCATGCGGCATAATGAAGAACTAATATCGTGAAAATGCACATTACACCGCCCCGGCGCAACTTGCAGATTCAACGCCAACTCCACCTGGCCACGAGTTCTTCACAGGAAGAAAAACCGCTTTTAAAAGTTCATATGGAACCGTGAGCCCAGATTTCAAGCATAACCTGTTAAAGCGAACAAAGCTGAGGCAATTATATACTCTGATTCTTAAACTGCTACTATATATATAGCAAATTTAAAACAGAAGCAATGGTATCAAAAACAGGAGACTGGGAATGAAATGTAGGAGTAGAGTCCTCGTGAAATAATACCACACATCTATATGCCATCGATCTTGACAAAATCCTGAGAAAACAAGAAATGGGGAAAAGCGATTCCCCATTTAATAAACAGCTGGGAAAATTGGCTAGCTATGGTGGTAGAAAGCTTTTGAACTGATCTTTTCCTTACCCTTATATGAAAAATTAATTCAAGATGGATGTAGATTCAATGTGCCAGACCCATTACCATAAAATCCCTGAGAAACCCTGTGTAGTAATGACATTCAGGGATAGGGATGGGTAAAGATCTCTGGCTGCTCGTAAAACACCAAAAGCACCCAGCAAAAAGCTTAAATTGATAAATGGATCTCATTGAACTAAAGCGAGCTTCCGCAGCCGAGCAAAAAGAAACTCACCACCAGAGCGGAATGAGGGCGAAATCCGGCCAGAGGTGCACCTGGTCACTCCATCATTCGACAGGGGCTAATATCTCGGCAACCACGGTGCGCGAACCCGCACCAAATTCCCGGCGTGAAAACAAACAAATCCCGGCCCAAAAGCGGGGCATGATGAAATGTGACATTTCCTGCGCAGCGATGGCCTCACGCGGTAATGCATATGAAAATTTCCCACCATCACTTCCACCGGCTTCCAGCAGGGAAATGCACCATAATGAGATACTTCATCTCACACCAGCTAGACCTGCCACTTCATTAAAAGTTGTAAAACAACAAAGGCATGGGAGAAGAGCTCACTTTGGCACTGCTAGGGGATTTCAAATCTGCTCAAAATTCACAGCAGCCAGTGGCTCCCTCCTCCCTCCCTCCTCCCTCCTCCTCCCTCCTCCTCCCTCCCTCCTCCTCCTCCTCCCTCCTCCTCCTCCCTCCTCCTCCTCCTCCCCTTTGATTTGGGAATTGAATGCACCTCATATGGTCTCAGCCAACCTTACTTACCGGGGACATGTTCAAAGACGATAAATGGCGCCGCTTATAAAGACATGCACATCGTGAGATGTTTACGCACCGTCCATCGAAGAAGACTGGAATCAACCTAATGTCCACCTGCATACATTGACAAGAAAATGTATATATAATCATGGAATACTATGCCATGTGGATGAGTTTAAGGCCCCTTTAGACATGGATGCGCTGGAAAACCATCATTCTTAGCAAAACCATCACAAGGAATATGGTTCAGAACAATCAAAGATGTTCTCACCATATGGGTGGAACTGAACAATGAGATCACTTGGACTCCAGGAAGGGGAACATCACACACCGGGCCTACTGGCGGTATAGGAGGACGGTCAGAGCCAAGCACCCGACGTAAACGACATCGGCGCCGATAACGGCAAGAATACGCGTACGCGAAGGAGCAATAAAACCGGTACGTTGCGCATGTACCCCATGTAAACTCGGAAGTACATGGAATAAACAAATCAAACAAAACAAAACAAACAAAACTGGCCGGGCGTTCGACCAAACAGATGCAAGGCGACGTCGAATTCACTTTGGATTTCGTATGTGCATTAAAAGGATACATGCAACGCTATTGCATGAGTAAGACTCGTAGGCCGTAGCGACCACCGAATGAATACTCTGAAAGTCGAGTTAGAATCAGGCCTGGCCACCGCGGTTTATAATGATGACCCTTAATTTCTTTTTTTATCGTTATACATTTAGTTTTATTCCAAGCACTTTAACACTCTGACCGTTTATTTCAAAAACATCGCCGAAGCTGCTGTTTTACCAACGAAGTTTATCGACCCTTTATATCTTTATTACTATTATTATATACTTTAAGTTCTAGGGAAATGTGCATAATAAAGTAGGCCATACGTACACGGTGCTGGCGGTTGAAAATAAACCTAATTAACCTCGCCAACCAACACCTCACCATGTTTACATCAAGTATAACTCCCAGCAACGATCCCTCCCTCCCCCATGATAGGCTCCTGGTGATGTTCTCCCAGTCCAAGGACCTTCATTTGTCTAGTTCCTCACCCCATGAGAACAGCAGGTTTTGGCTTCTGTTCCGGCAATAGGGTTGCTTATAATGATTGCCTCCAGGTTGCATCCATTCCCAACAGCGACCATACAAATCCCATCCTTTAAGGGAGCTGACAGTGGCCCTAAGGGTGCTTGCAGCCATCTTTCTTAATCTAGTCTACCTGATACTGGGCTGACTCAAGCCTCAAGGACAGAATAGAGGCTGCAGTCTGTTCGATGCAGCATGTGCTCCTTATAGTATATGATTTATAACCCCTGTAATAAAATTTGCAATGAAATGATCAGTCACAAGGGAAATTTCCTCCTCCAGAAGCTCCTAGATCCCAGAACGCCACACCAAGCCCGCTTAATATGAACTAGGTTTGTCCCACCGGGAACAGCAAAAAATTCCCTTATTTCCACATCTCTCTCCTGCACCTCATATTTCGACTTTAATTATTTTTATTCTAACTTCTGTAGATGGCATCTCATTAGGTTTTTGACTTATTCTCCGATGGCCAGTGATGAGTACTTTTTCATGTGTTCATATTGTGTACGTTCTCTTGATAGTCCGTTCCTCCATATCCTTTGCCCACTTCTTGATAAAGTTGTTTTCTTTTGCAATTTGTTTGATTCTTTTAGAGACTGGATACAGCCTCAAGCCGGACAGAGAGAGACAAGTAAAAATTTTCTCCCTTTCTCTTAGGCTGTTTGTTCACGCTTTGATGTAGTTTCTTTTTTTGTTGTGTATTTCTTTAGTTTAATTGATCCAGCTTCACACCTTATTTTGTTTGCTCTTGCTTTTGTGTTTGACAGTCCTTGCCTATAATTCTAGTAGTGTCCTTGAATGTGGTGGCCACCTAGGTTTTCTCTAGGCTCTTATGGAATAGGGTCCATTGATGTGCTTCCCTCGAATCCATCTCGAATTAATTCTTCATAAGGGCATAAGGGTGCTGATCCCAGCTCTAGTGGTTCTACATAAGGGACACTGGCCTCTAGTACCATTTATTAAATAGGGAACCTTCCTGCTGTTTTCCTGCACACATCAGAGACACCGTGATGCACACTGAGACCTGCTCCTGTCCACTGTCTGGTGGCCCTGCCTGGGCAACAGCAAGCCTGCCACTGTGGCCCTCGGTATAGTCTGTGCCCAGGTGGCACATGCCCAGCCTGTTCCGACCTGTATCATCTCAAATGCAGTCCCCTTTGTCCATGAACCCTGGCAGTTCACCCCCAAGAGACTCCATTAGAAGCTGATGGAGATGGTATTAATCCATATATTACCTTGGGTAGTATGGCCATTTTCTCTAATATTGATTCTTCCTATCCATATACCCATGTTCTTCCATTTCGTTTGTGTCCTCTTTTATTTCACTATAGCCTGTGTGCCTCCTAAAGAGTCCTTTACATCCCTGTCAGCTGGATTCCTAGGTATTTTATTCCCTTTGAAGTAGCCGTGGAAATGTAGTTCATTCATGATTTACTGTCTGTTACTGTACAAGAATGCTGCGATTTTGGTAATACTGATTTTGTATCCTGAGACTTTGCTGGGAAGCTCTTATCACTGAGATTTTAAATGGTGACAATGGGGTTTTCAAATATATAATCATGTCAATCAGCAAATATGTGGGACAACTGACTCTCTTTCCTAACTGGAATTCCCTGATTTCTCTCTTGGCTCAATGTCCTTAGCCAGTGTCCCACCACGCTTTGTAATAGGAGGCAGAGAGGGCATCCCCAGCCAGTTTCTATGGAATTTTTCCCAGCCTTTGCCCATCTCAAAGGATATTGGCTGTGGGCTCTGTCAAGTAAATAGCCCTTTAAGGATTTGGAAATATGTCCTAATTACCTAAATTTCACGTGTAACTCCTCAGCATTAGCTACACTGCTTGAATTTTGTCAAAGGCCTTTCCATCTATTGAGACAAAACTGCGGTTTCGTTCAACTGGTTTATATGCTGGGATTACGCCAATATCATGTATGTTGAACTGTTCTGCATCCTGTGGGATGAAGCCCACTTGATCATGGTGATAAGCTTTTGATGTCCTGGTTGGATCTAGCCTTTGCCAGGCATTTTATTATTGAGGATTTTTGCATTGATGTCTAATAGGGATATTGGCTTAAAATTCTCTTGCTGTGTCTCTGCAAGGCTTTTGTATCAGGATGATGTTGGCCTCTTCATAAAATGAGTTAGGGAGGATTCCCTTTTTCTATTTTATCGAATAGTTTCAGAAGGAATGGTACCAGCTCCCACTTTGTACTCTCTGGGTGAATCTAGGCTGTGGGAACTATCTGTCCTGGACTTTTGGTTGGTAGGCTGGTTAATTATTGCCACCACCAGAAAAAAAGCCTATTATTCTGTTCAGGACTCAGCCCTGGTTTAGTCTTGAGAGGTGGGCGTCCAGAAACATCCATCAGATCAGCTTACTTTGTTAGGAGGATGCCGAGTAGCATTCTCTTGATGGTAGTTTAGGGCCTCTCAGGGGCTGGTGGTATTATCCCTACTATTTTGGCCAGACGAGCCATTCTTCCTTTTTCTTTTCTCGACAGTCTTATAGTGGTCTATCAATTTGTTGATCTTTTTTCTAAAAACCACCCACCACTTACCTGGAGGGTTTTTGTGTCTCTATCTATCTCCTTCAGTTCTGCCTCTGATCTTCAAGTATTTCGCCCTCTGCCAGCTTTGAATGTGTTTGCTCTTGTTTCTAGTCTTTTAATCGCATTGCCAGAGCAGTCACCCTTTGATCTTTCCAGCTTCTCTTTAGTACTGAAGTGCTGCTAAATTTCCCTCACACACAAATGTCCCAGAGATTCTGGCATGTTGCATCTTTGTTCTCATTAGTTTCAAAGAATATCTTTATTCTCTCATTTATGTACCCAGTATTGGTCTTTCATAGGAGTATAGTAGGTTGTTCAGTTTCACGAAGTTGAGCTGTCGAGTTTCTGTGTCCTGAGTTCTGTAGTTTACTGCACCGTGTCCGAGAGACAGTCCTGCCACTTCTGTTCTTACATTTGCTGAGGAGTGCCGACTCCTGCTCAGCAGGCCAAATTTTTAAATGCAAAAGATGGTGCTGAGAAGCAATGTATATTCTGTTGACTGAGAGCCCTGCATGCCCACAGGCCTGCTTTCTACAGAGATGGAGTTCAATTCCTGGATATCCCACACCTTCTGCCCTGCTGGATCTGTCTACTGTTGACAGGAGGTTAGTCTCCCAACGGCTGCATGGGGTGCCTAAGTTCCCTTTGTAAGTCTCTCAAGGACTTGCTTTATGAATCTGGTGCTCCTGTATTGGGTGTGCATATATATTACATAGCCAGCTCTTCCTGTTGAATTGATCCCTTTACTAGCCATGTAAATGGCCTTCTTGTCTCTTTTCGATCTCATTAGTTTTAAAGTTTGTTTTATCAGAGATCTGTACTGTAAGCCCTGGCTTTTTGTTCTCCATTTGTTTGTTAGATCTTCTCCTCCTCCATCCCTTTGACATTATTTTGAGCCTATATATGTCTCTAAGTGCAGGAGATGGGTCTCCTGAATACAGCAAACTGATGGTCTTGACTCTTTTATCCAGTTTTACAGTCTGTGCTTTCCTCTAATTGACTATTTAGTCCATTTATACTACATCGAGCAGGTGTGAACTGAACTCTGCCATTATGGATACAACTTATATTTTAGGTTTATATGATGCCTCTTCCTAGCCCCTGAATACTGGTCTTTAAGATTTTGGGCACGCTTGCACGTCAATGGGTTGTCTCTTTCCATGTTGAGCGCTTCCCTTCAGGTCTCTTTTAAGGCAGGCCTGGAAGTAGACAAATCTCTAAGCATTTGGTTATCTTGTAAAGGATTTTATTTTCCCTTCAGAAACCTAGCCTGGTTGATATGAAATTCTCCGCCTGTACCTTTTTCTTTAAGAATGTTGAATATTGGTCACCTCTGGCTTGTAGAGTTTCACAAGAGATCTGCTTTTAGTCCATTGACTTCCTCGGGGTGCAACCTGACCTTTCTCTGGCTGCCCTTGCATTTTCCTCCATTTCAACCTCTTCTTGTGAATCTGACACTGCAGTTCTGTAGTTGCCTCTTGAAGGGGAGTATCTCGTGGTACTTGTGGCCTGAATTTTGAATTGCTATCTGCCCTAATGGTTAGAAGTCTTGGATGATATCCTATGCTTTCCAACTTGTCTCCATTTCACTTCAGGCACCCTAATCAGACATATAGATTTGGTCTTTTATATAATCCCATACTTCCTGCAGGCTTTGTTCTATTTTTCTTTTCAGTTTCTCTCAGCTTCATTTCATTCATTTGATCCTCACTACTTCGATACATACTCTTCTCCAGCTATGACTCCAGCCTGGTTACTGAAGCTTGCATTTGCCAATGATTTCTGCGTCACTTCATCCCTGCCGTCTGCTTATGGCCTTCTCTGCATTAATTATTCTAGTTATCAATTTTCCACTTTTTTCAAGATTTTTAGTTTTCGCCAAAATGTAATTTCTCCAGTTTGGCAGCTTGATGGATCGTGCTCTCTCTCTCTGTCTGCCTACCAATTCTCCTGTCGAAGCTTTGATCTGTTGCTCATTGCATTCCTTTGCAAGTGAGAGATGCCTAGCTTTTGAATTTCCAGCTTTCTGGCCCTGCTTTTTCCTCTGTATCTTTTGTGGCTCAACCGGCCTCTGGTCTTTGGATGATGGTGACGCACTGATGGGGCTTTTGGTGTAGGTGTCCTCCTGTTTGCTGTAGTTTTCTCTTAACAGTCAGGACCCTCAGCTGGTAGGTCTGTTGAGATTGCTTGAGGTCCACCTAGACCCTGTTTGTCAAGGGGCTGGGCAAGCAGAGGCTGCAGAAGATAGGAATATTTCATGGAACAGCGAAAGGTACCTGTCTGATTCTTGCTTTGGAAGCTTCCTCTCAGGTGTACTCCCACCGTGCAAGTGTGGGGTGCTGGTCTGCCCCTAGTGGGGGATGTCTCCAGTAGCTACCAGTCAAGGGACCACTCGGCGTAGCTGCTCCACATCCGTTTCAGATCTCAAACCTCCGCAGGTTAAGAGATCCACTGCTTTCCCCAAAGCTGTCAGGAGTCGTCGCTCGTGCTGCCTTCAGCTTGCTTTCTGCTGCTGCTGCTGCTGCTGCTGCTTAGTTTCGTGCCCTGTCCCCTGAGGTGAGCCTGCAGAGACAGGCAGGCCTTCTTGAGCTGCTGTGAGCTCCATCCAGTTCGAGCTTCCCAGTGGCTTTGTTTACCTGCTTAAGCCTCAGCAATGGCGGGTGCCCCTCCCCCAGCCTTGCTGCCACCTTGCCCTTAGATTGCAGGCTGCTGTGCTAGCAATGAGGGAGGCTCCGTGGGCATGGGACCCTCCCGGCCAGGTGTGAGATATAATCTCCTGGTGTGCCCATTTGCTAAGACTCTTGGTAAAGCGCAATATTGGGTGGGAGTTACCCAATTTTCCAGGTGTTGTGTGTCTCAGTTCCCCTGGCTAGGAAAAGGGATTCCCTTCCCCTTTGCACTTCCCAGGTGAGGCAATGCCTTGCCCTGCTTCAGCTCTCACTGGTCAGGCTGCAGCATCTGACCAGCAACGATTGTCCAGCACTCCCTAGTGAGATGAACCCAGTACCTCAGTTGAAAATGCAGAAATCACCTGTCTTCTGTGTCGCTCGCACTGGGAGCTGGAGACTGGAGCTGTTCCTATTCGGCCATCTTGTTCTGCCCACTAGACCGCAATTTCAAGCAAACACTTTGAATTTGGGGTGCTAAATTTTGATCTGTTTGCTTCTACAGTAGTCACTAGCCACTCGATAAAGTCTTGCTCTAGGTTGAGTATCAATAAAAATTTAAGAATAATTGAACATTTTTCCAAGGAATGTTGTATTGATCAACTAGCATTCAAATACATCTATGCACCAATTATTGACTATGATATGTTCTGAGAAATGCATCATTAGGCAGTTTCATTGTGTAAATATTATAGAGTGCACTTAAGCAAACTTAAGATCGTATAGCCTACTACACATCTAGGCTATATGGCATAACCTATTGCTTCTAAGCTACAAACCTGTACATTATGTTATTGTACTGAATACTGGAGGCAATTGTAACACAGTGGTAAGTATTGTGTATCTAAACTTATCTAAACATAAAAAGGCACATTAAAAATATAGTATTATAATCTTATGGAATCACCATTGTATATGTGATTCTTTGAAATGTAATGTGGCACATGACTGTATACTCAGGCAATTCAATTTTGATTAAATAGCTTGGGTAGTAGCTCCTTACATTTGGCATTACAAACTTCTTTTCATTGTTTACAAAAAATCTTCATTTGTAATACCTTGTAATAATTCATAATTTACCACAACTGAAATTGAATCTCTGCTTCACAGCCAGTGGACTGGTGTCAGCTTCCTCATCCATTTTTTCTAGTTTAAATTCATCCCAATTTGGGCTTTTATTGTTTTCTCTTTATCATCTTCCATACAGCTACATCCATGACATGATGAAAACTTTGTCGCATTGTGAAATACTTCCTAGACAATAGTCAACCAATAAAGTTGGTGAGCATTAAAGAGGTGGAAGAAAGTAACAATTCTTGTCTCTCAAATAACTTTATACACAATTTTGGCTTTGTGTTTTTAGAACCATTGAGAGTCTGAGGAGACCTCTTATACATTTTTTATTCTGCATTACTGAATTTTTAAGAAAGAAATTATGTGCTATGATAGTGTTCTTGACTTTGAGAATTCTTGAAAGTCTCAAGAGGTATCTCTGGAGAATATAAGGGTCTCCTGTAACAAGATTAGATTTATGAGACACTTGTAGTTTATATGAAGCTTTCAAATTCACAGTTAATGAGGTTTCCCTGGTGGTGGCCCATACAAATGAAGATGTCAGAACAAAATGAAGCATAAACTCCTATTGCAATTGGGGCGGGCGGAGGGGTCTAATTTCATGATAATGTGGAAAAAGAGAGAGAGAGCAAAACATGTAACAACATTTATATTAATCTTCAGGAAAAGCAGAGTTAAAATAACTTCTAGATATTTTAAGTAATAGATAAGAAAATAAAGATACTCCAAAATCTAATGATAGATAGGGAAAAGTAATGGGAGTACAATACACAAACTGTTCTTGAGCCACAGCCTAATTATCAAATGATTACCGCTGTTTTAGGGTAATGCCAGCATGCAACACCTGTCTTGGATCAGTGTTATTACCAACTGCATTATTTTAGAAAATAAGGCCTGAAATAGTCAAGGAGTGGATAAGGAGACATGTTTGTGGCCTAGTGTCCCATTTAGGCCTTCTCTGTGGCTGTGATATCTCTGTATAAACTTAAGAAACATTTTATTTTATATTTTATTCTTATTGATTACAGCAGTCTGCTGCAGATGTGCATTTCATAGCCACTTTTCCTTTTTAATGTTTTAGTATTTCTTTAGTATTAATTCTATATCAAAATTAAATGGAAGTTACTAGAGTTAAAAAAAAAAACACTCAAGATTATAGACTTCAACCAAATGGAGAGAAAGAGAGGCTAAATGTTGACAAACGACTGTGGAAAAAAATACAGAAAATGGGTTTCACCTTATTTAGTCTCTATCTCATAGGGGTTTTATAAGTATTAAATGGGATAAAGTATGTGAAATGCCAGATACCTAGTAAACACTAAGTAAATATTACCAATCATAAAGCCTTCTATTACCGACTTTCTGATACAAAATATCTTGCACAATTTCCTGTGTCTTTCTTTCTAAACTTGGGATAAATCTCATGATACTCTCATTTGTTCCTCCCTCAATTACATCTAATTAAACCAGATTTTAGGAATCTGTAAGTTATATGCCCTCTCTGAATGATCTATTAAATAATAATATATTGTGAGCCACAATTTTGAGTCATATATGTAATTAAAATTTTCCTAGTAACTCTATCAAAAAAGCAAAAAGAAACAGGGAAAAACTTATTTGAGTGATATACTTTAGCATGATATTTACAAAATATCATCAGTTTCATTGACTTACATGTAATCAATGTAAAATTATTAGACAAAATTTACCCTTTTACATTTTGAAAATCTAGTACATATATTGTACGCATCTCAGTTCAGACTACCCACATTTCAATAATTCAATAGCTACCTGGACAGTGTAGATTCATATGAAGAGAAAATGAAGTTTACAGTAAAGAAAATTATCTCTAGTTATGTATTTTCAATCATTTGCAAGTGGATAAGGTAACTTTTTTCATGGATCATGATAAGTAAGGAGAGTAGCAAAGCTAGGACAAAGACCTTTTTTTTGGTTTGTTTTTGTCTTAAATCGTTTCTAATTATAACCTACTTTATTATACAGAAGTCTAGAGTTGGGCAGAAACACCTGTCTCAAACAGCCATCAATTCTTTGGAGTATTCAAAATTAACTTTTGTTTAGGATGATGTTAGTTAGTTGATCCAGTCATAGCCGCCATACAAATCTTGATTTTTGATGATTCAATGAGATAATGTACACAAAAGCATTCTGTAAGTTATAAAGCGCTATAAATGCATAGTGAAGATCAAGACTATTTTAATCATGTAGAGAATTCATTGGTAAGTGCACCTAAATTAAAATATAATGCTTTCCCTTTCCTTTCTAAATTGACTTTCCCTGTACAAGTTACTCATGGAAACCAGACACATTCTTTCCTTTCTTAAACTCTTAGGTCTCGAGTTACTAGGTAAGAGAATAAACCCTGGTTGGGATGAATTTTCCAAAAGAAATACTTAAAAGCATTCCATTTGTCTTTCCTTTCATTTCCCCAATCCAATTATTTCATATTTATATGATGGTTGTATGGGTCTCCAATTATCTACCTTTTTTTCAGTGCAGATAAACAGCTGATTAAATCTTTCTTTGATTTTTATGACATTTAGTAACTTGGTAGACAACACTGAATGTATTACTTCTGTGTACGTAGCCTAGAAATACTTAGAACAATGGCAACAACAACAGGTAATGCAGGGGAGATGATAGAAATGAGAAATTAAAGCAAAGTCAATGCCAATTCCATAGGCTAATTATAGTTTTCAGTGCATTATGAGTATTGAAAACAGTTTAGTTTGAGTAGAGGAAATAATGGGGATGGTGACAGTTATTTTAATCAATTAGAGTGGCCAGGGAATGAAGTGAGCAAGACAATCATGTCTACTTCTGAGAGAAGAACCTTTCCAGGTGGAGGGGACTGACAATGCAAAGGCCTTGATGTAATAAGTTTCTTGTCATGGCTGGAATAGATATGAGTGGTAGTATATTTTAATCTGAGAGTTGGCAGAGAGCCAGAATGCATAAGGAATGATAAGCGCTTTAGATTTCTTTTCTGAGTAAGACAGGATGCCAATAGAGGATTCGTTTTTTTTGTTGTTGTTGTTATTGTTTCAGTTCTGGTAAGAAGACATGAGATCTATCATTGTAACAAATTTTTGCCAGTACCATATAATATTGTTGAATATAGGTACAATATTGTATAGAATATCTTTAGGGCTTATTCATCTTCCTTGACTGAAACTTAATACGTCACTCCTCAATTCACTGTCTTCCCACCTGACAACCACCATTCCATTCTTGAATTCTATGAATTTGCCTAGTTTTAGATATGTCATATAATAGAATCATGATATATTTATCTTTCTGTAACTGGCATATTTCAGTTAGCATAATGTCTCCCAATTCATACATGTTGTCACATATTGCAGAATTTCCTTCTTTTTAAAAAATATCTGAATAGTATCCCCTTGTATGTAGAGAGTACATTTTCTTTTCTTTATCCATTCATTTATCAGTAGACATTTAGGGTGTTTCCACATCTTGATTATTGTGATTACAACTGCAACGAATATGGAAGTGCTTCTATCAATTTGAGATACTGATTTCAGTTCTTTTGGATAAAAAACTCAAGTAGGATTGCTGGATCATATGGTATTCTATTTTTAATTTTTGAGAGTCTCCATACTGTTTTCCATAATGGCTGTGCTGTTGGCACCTTGGGTTCTTGTAATCTCCCAGTATAGAAATGAAGAGACGTCACCAGACATAGCAGCAAAGAGAAAGATTTATTTCACTTGTGCACAAGGAAGTCAGCACTGCAAAAAGAAAAGAGTGGGCTGCTCCCTGAGAGTAGTATGTGCGCTAGTTTTATAGATCCTTTCTATAGGGAACAGTTTCATCAGGTCCTATATAGCAGGGTTTTCTCTAGTGCTTGTTCAGTGGCCTTATGTACTTCTTAATACATTGCATGGAACATAGGCATTTTAAATCTCCACCCCTGGGCATGATTTTCAGCATTAAAATGAGGAAGGGGTAACTGTGAGTTGAAGTTCAAGTCTATCGGCACATGTGGAACCCAAGGGAAGTCCCCAGCCCCCTAAAGCAGAAACCTGTAGTGAATAGCTTCTTGGGTCTTTATTTGATGATTGACTGGAACTTAGGTCAGCTATAGCTTGAGAGGCATTTTTTCTTTTTCTCTAAACCACGTCAAAACCGGAAGCCTGCCAGCTTGCCTGTCTCAGCTGTACCTTTACATTTCCACCAAGAGTGTTCTAGTGTTCCCTTTTCTTCACATCCTTCCCAACACTTGTCTTTTGATTTTTTTGGTAATAACCATCCTGACAGGTGTGAGGTGTTATCTCATTGTGGTTATAATTTGCATTTCCTAGTATGTTTTATTGGGAGAAATGTCTCCTTAAGTCCTTAGTCCATTTTTAATCAGTTTTTTTATATTAACCCTTATCAGGTTTATGATTTGCAAACATTTTCTCTCATTCCATAGTTCATCTTATTATTTTGTCAATTGTTTCCTTTGTTGTGCAGAAGCTTTTTTAGTTTGATGTAGACCCATTTATTTTTGTTTTCGTCGCCTGTACTTTTGGTGTCATATACATGAAATAATTGCTAAGACCAATGTCAATAAGCTTTTCTAATATGTTTTATTCTAGGAGTTTTACAACCTCAGGTCTTACATTTATGTCTAGAAGAATTTTCTTTCTTTTTTTTTTTTTCTCCCTCTCTTTTAAGAGACAGGGTCTCACTCTGTTACACAGGATGGAGTGCAGTGGCATGATCATAGCTCACTGCAACCTTTAACTCCTGGGTCCAAACGATCCTCCGGGCCTCAGCCGCTAGAGTACCTAGGACTATAGGGATGCACCACCATGCCTGGCTGGTTTTTAATTTTTTGTAGCAATAGAGTATTGCTATGTTTCCTTGGCTGTTCTTGAACTCCTAGCCTCAAGTAATCCTCCCACCCAAGCCTCCTAGAGTGCTGGGATTACAGACAGAGCCACTATGCTGAGCTTGGAAGATTTTAAATTGTTAAAATATTCATACTACCAAAAATGAAATATAGATTTAATGTAATACCTATCAAAATTTCAATGGGAGTTTGTACAGAAATAGAAAAAATAATTCTCAAAGTCATTTGAAACCATGAAGGCCATGAATAGGCAAATCACTATTGAGAAATAATAAAGCTGGAGGCACCATATTTCCTGATTTCAAAATATATTACAAAACTACAATAATTGAAACAGTATGGTACTGTTATAAAGGCAGACATATAGTCCCATGGAACAGAATACAAAGCCCAAAAGTAAATCTACACATATATGGTCAATATATCTTTGATAAGGATGACAAGAATACATAATAAGGAAGAATTATCTGTTCAAAAAATAGTGTTGAGAAAACTAGAAAGCCATCTGCAAAAAAAAAAAAAAAAAAAAAAAAGAGAGAGAGATTCGATATTTAGCTTACACTATACATAAATATTGACTCGAATGAGAAACTTAGACAAAAGACTTGATACTGTAAAAAATCATAGGGTTTTCAGTTGGGAAGCTACATAATCTAATTTACATTTCAAAATCATCCCTTTGGTTACCTTATGAACAACAGATTATGAAGAGATTGGAAGGAAGGAAGGAAGGAAGGAAGGAAGGGGAAGGAGGGAGGGAAGGAGGGAGGGAAGGAAGGAAGGAAGGAAAGAAGGAAGGAAGGAAGGAAGGGAAAGGGAGAGAGTAAGGGAGGGAAGGAAGAGAAACAACATACAAAATACCTTTTAAATAATGCTGTGAAGAGGGAGTGGTGACTTGGACAAGGGATGTAGGGATAGATGTGATGAGATGTGGTTACATGCTGGATGTGTTTGAAGACAGAGTCAACATAATTCAGTGATGAACATATGTGAGATAAAGTGTTAAGGTTGACTCCAAGGTTATTAACATGTGTAGCTGGAAGAACAAATTTTCCACTTACTATGATGGGGAAGACTGGTATGGAAATATGTTTGAGGAGAAGTGAATAATTAAGTTTTGGAAATATTAAATTTGAAATTAAACGTTCATACCCTTTGAACACCCAGTTTCACCCCTTGGAGGGTAGTTGAATATATTCAATTTATATGAGTCCAGTGATTAGGGAAGAGGTTACAGTTAGGGATGTAGATTTTGGTGTCATCAGCCTACATATTTGTGACTATGGACCGAGCAAACCTCAAAATTTACCTGTGCTATTCTTTGATTAATTTGCTTAACATTTTTGAGAGCATTGTGCTGTGTTCTAAAAGTTTAGTATATGAAATTTTCTTATAATCAAGCCTCTTTATTTAAAAGTATTACTTCATTTCCCTGTATAAATTTATGCTTAAATAACAAACTCCTCCTCTTTACTAATTAAAATAAAGGAACTCTTCTTGAGTTCTGAAAATACAACAAATTTCTGTATGTAATACACAGCCATTTCAAAATAGAATACCTAATATGACTGTCTTGTAGTATAATTCTTTCCATACTTCTTGACATGTCTAGCATTGAGTTCTTTTGTGGGTTAATTATTTTGTAAGTTCATAAATTATACATAATACTGCACCAATTACCTAAGTATCTGGCTTAAATTACACAATTTTGGATTCAAAAGTCTTGTAAACTTTTATTATAATTCTGATTATGTTACTTGCCCAATAAAGAAACAGATTCTTTTTCACAAAATGATCCAATAATTCTTTCTTTCATGAGTGATTACCTGTATCACCTATAGTTCATTCATTCTTCTATATACTCTAAACATTTTTGTATTAAATTCACACAATTAGAAATCTTGATAGGCATACACATATTTATATAGTTGCCTTCTTGTAAAAGATCTTTTACTTTTTTCAGCTTTAAGGTTACACCTTTAGCTTACATTAAATCACTTTTTTATCTTTCTGCTATAGGAATTTGACGTTTTGCCTTTCTTTTTTTCATTCAAGATATATTTCATTCAAGAAATAGGCATTGGGCACCTATGAGGCATTAGGGCTATTCTTTTACTGTAGTATTAAATATTTATAATATATTTAATACATATGTAACATATGTTACATATATAATATATATTTATTATAAGGTAATTGTTAAGGAATGAGTTTTTCATTATTACAAGGTATTTTCATAAATTCTTCCAGTTAAGCCATATTTCTCTAAGAAATTGGTCTATTTGTGAGTTATGATTAATGTAAGTGTGGAAATTGATTATATATTTCCTCTTTTGGGATACTAGGAAGTTCAGACTCCAATTTACAGTCCAACTCTATCAACTGTAAAAGATCTTATGATTTGTTATTTGTATGCTCCCTCCTTTTAAATTACATCTTATTTTTATTTTATTCTTAATTCTTTATTTTTGTAATCTGTTAATTTTATGTATAATTGTTAACCAGTTCAAATCTCTTTTGTTATGAACATGTATAAGTATATAAACATATATACTGTTATATACATATATGTGTATTTATATATAGTATATATCTATGTGTGTGTATATATACACATATATATTTGTAGATGAATGTAATTTATCTATGTATGTATGTATGTACCTATCAATCTATAGAGAATAATTATTGTCTAAATATTTACTGCCCTTTATTACCTGATCACTCTCTACCAGGTAATTCCTGAAGATAATATTCTTAGCTATACTGATATCAGACTTGTCTATATGACTTGACTTGGCCAATAAAATGTGACATATGGGCCGGGCACGGTGGCTCATGCCCGTACTCCCAGCACTTTGGGAGGCCAAGGCAGGCGGATCATGAGGTCAGGAGATTGAGACCATCCTGGCTAACACGGTGAAACCCTGTCACTACTAAAAAATACAAAAAATTAGCCGGGCGTGGTGGCGGGCGCCTGTAGTCCCAGCTAGTCGGGAAGCTGAGGCAGGAGAATGGTGTGAACCTGGGAGGCGGAGCTTGCAGTGAGCTGAGATAGAGCCACTGCACTCCATCCTGGGTGACAGAGAGAGACATTGTCTCAAAAAAAAAAAAAAATGACATATTTTACATATATCACTTTCACTTACATACTTATATTTGTAAATATATTTCTACATCTATAGCTATCTGCCATTTATCTATGCATGAGTGAATTAAATTCTTTTTACATATAAAGTACTTAAATATATTAGTATCTCTAGAGATTATCACATTTTAAGTACATTTTTGTCTATTCAAGAAAAAATTTGTATATTATCCATGGCTTAGATATATTGTCAGTACTTCAACAATACTTGCAGAAATCCGTGGCATAATACACTGTAGATTATGACTAATATCGCCACGAGCCACCCGGGGCTTTTAAAATTTAAATTAGCAAAAATTAAAATTTTATTTACTTATTTGACCTAGTCACATTTAAAGAGTTTAATGACCACATGTGGCTAGCGTAATGGAGAACACAGATATAGAACATTTTTATCACCAGAGAAAGTTCTATTGAAAAACTTTATTATGGAATAAAAGAATTGTTTTTTTTTTTACCAGAAGTGCAGATATTTTTGCTTTTCTACTTTTTTTCTAAAATAAGGAGATTTTTTAATGTACGATACTAATTTATTATTGTTGCCACAAAATCACAAATTGACAGAAACGTTCTAATGAGAAAATACATAAATTGAAAAGTCATAAGTTGCCCATTGATCGGAAAAAAAATCCCAGATTAATTGTGGTAGCATTTTTTTATTAGGATATAAATAATTGGATGGCAAACTAGTTGCATTTTGGAGTTCAAATTGACATTACTGCAGCCTCGTAAAAGCTAAGCAATGAACTACTCTGATGAAACTCACTTTTGGAATTAATTTGACCTGCATATTAAAATGCTAGAAAGACGTAATCTCTCTAGGCTGTATTTCTTCAGCTAAGTACAGTAGCTGTCATATTTGTAAACAGCTAATAATTAGTGAAAAGTAATAGATGATGCAGTTGAGTGACAGAGGACTTAGAGGAAAGAAACAAAAGCTTCAGTTCAAAGTGCCAAAATGGTTTCTGTAATGGTTTTTTACATTGATCATTTTCATCACTTTATGTTTATTATTATCTTATCAAAAGTAGCCATTAGAGGAAACAGGTATACAGCCACCTTGAATAAAACTGAATTTGGTCATGGAAGCATTCTGTTAGAGACTATCATACAAACTATTGTTTCCATCTTTTGTGCTGCTGCAAAAAAAGTGAAATTGATTAGAAATGACATTAGGTATAGTAAAATTGACCCGTGATTTCATAGTTGCATTTGTGGCATTGATCTACAGATTAAGGAGATGTTTGTGTTCTACCTTTTTTTATCCTACAGCCTTGTATAATTATACTTGTAATATAATGAGTACTTACTTGCATACCAATACTTCTACATGTAGATTTTTAGAAAATTAAACAGTGCTACAATAAAATTTCTGGGTTTTTTTTGTTTGTTTGTTTTTGTTTTTGTTTTTGTTTTTTTTAGATGGAGTCTCACTCTGTGGCCCAGGCTGGAGTGCAGTGGTGTGCTCTCAGCTAACTGCCATTTCCACCTCCCGGGTTCAAGCAATTCTTCTTTCTCAGTTTCCTGAGTAGCTAGGACTACAGCCATGCACCACCATGCCAGGCTAATTTTTGTATTTTTAGTAGAGACAGGGTTTCACAATTTTGGCCAGGCTGGTCTTGAACTCCTGACCTCAAGTGATCTGCCCGCCTCCCAAAGTGCTGATATTACAAGTGTGAGCCACTGCGCTCAACTGTAATTCCTAATTTTTTAAAGACCATGATGATAAACCTTTTTTTATGAAAACAAAAAGATTGCTTAATGACACACTTAGATTACATGGATCCTCTTTTGTGCTTGAATGGATTAGGGTTGAATATTAATTGCTAAAGTATGGAGAATGAGAATGTTGCTATTTTCTACTGTTACTTTAATTGTGCAAAATGTTTATAAAACACTGAATTAAAACTTATAGTAAGTCGATAGCAAACTAAAAAGAATCTTTAAAAATGATGCCTTGATATGCCAGATGGTTACTTCAAGCATTCTGTAGGGTAATTTAAAAAAATGTATATTTTGGATCAAAATGTGAAACGTTAAGCATTTTATTGGAAGCTTCACAATTCTTGTTCATTGACTTTTCTGTTGTTTTCTCAGTAGAAATCCAAAGCTTCTTTAGGTTGGGAAGCCAAACTAACCAGTCCCCAACAAGAACTTCTAATTTAAAAGTATTTAAGTATTTTTTAAATTTAGGGATTCAATACCAAAAAGGGGTGTAGCCACCAATTTTGTCTTCAAATCTAATCGATGATAATGACACTAAAGCTAGATATAGTGCAAGAGCATTATATTATTTTGGAACACGTGTTTCTGTAGATGCTGGCAGTTTTCAAAAAAGGATGTCTTGCATACAGCAGACCAAGATTTTTATTTAAAGAATTTACCCTAATAATGAGATGCCAAATAGTTTTTAAAGGAGGGTTTAAAACAAAAAAAAAAGAATGAATGAATGTGACAGAGCTTTATGCTAATTCTTGCCTGATTTCTTGGGAAGGTTCTCCAATGAGTTGCAATAATTTCTAGAAATTCCACCTTCCATACATATTCTGTGTGAATATTATGAATATCCATTAAATGATCAACAGGTAATTTATAGACAGTTAACTAATTTGAACCATTGCTACCATTCACGCTTTGCTCATCTGTTTTTATTGTCTCCATTGCTCTCCCCAAATCTCTTTGTAGTCTGATACCCAGAATACATTTGCTGTCCCTCTTTTTCCTTATATAAACTCCTCTTTTTTATACCTCTATCATGACTCTTAGGGTTATTTTCTCATTAATTTAAGGCAATTCCTGAACAACTATTATTAGTTTGAAGATGAGCACATGATCCAAGTTTGCCCTGTGAGACCGAA